>NC_088169.1:88088703-88418004 GCF_028769735.1 Zonotrichia leucophrys gambelii
ATTGACTCTCCCAGTTCCTGTATCTTGGGAAACTCTTGGGAACACAAAGAAACAGATAGCATTACAGCACTTCAGGAGGGCAGGGGAGTGGAGCCAGAGCAGTGAAAAGAAGGAAGAATTTCTTGTTTAGGTCTGGATGGTTTCTGTTTCCTTATTATTCAGGAACTCCTACTACTGCAATTAGGAGATCCTGACTCTGGATCTACAAAGAGTTCTCCAACAAACATATTCAAGAGAGATGTGTATAAATTAATGTGAAAGGAAAGGAACAACAGTACTATAATTTGCTCCTTTGTGGGAATATAGACATAGAAGTATTTTTGTCTTCTAAAGCTTTGCTGTGTGCTTCATAAAGAAGTATGAGGGAGAAATGGGAGGATGAAAGCATCTTAATCTCTTCCCCTGTATCCCCACAGTCTCCTTCCTCCTTTCTTTCTTTTGCTAGGATCTATGGCACACAATTTGTTTCTGCCCAACATTCAGCTGTACACCTACTGATCTGTTCTCCATGCCCAGCCTTGCTGGTACTAATATCATACCTGCTCTTTTGTGGTTCAGAATTTGAGTAACTGAGTGGGGAAGCAAAGATCCTGATGAGGTTATGATCAGGTTTCTGAGGAATAACAGCTGCTGGCTTACTTGCTTTCTTTCCCAGCCTCCACCAGAGAAAGCTGAGAGGGTTCATTTGCACTTGTGTGAGGCACCGCTTTTATAAATCTGATAGCACTGTGCCTGCATGCACACAGTTTTCTGACGTGACTTCACATTTTTCAGTGGATGATTGAGAGATGTTTTTCTGTTTTCTGTTGAAAGAAGCTTGGCACCTTCTAAAGAAACTCTTTGCTGTCCTCAACTTACTGCTGAAAGGTTCTAGGAGCTGAAATTACAATATTGCTTTAATGACAGTCTCTGGCCTAATTTTTTGCATTATAGCAACTTGGGGGAGAGAGGGAGGCTTCTTCCTTTATTGTTTCTGCCCTGTAGTGTCTCCTGCTTCTGTCTGTTCTTCCGAGACTGCAGCCTGATGTGACATTCATTTCAGCAGTGGTTCTTTTTGCTGCAGCATCAGCACAGATTTATGTCTGGCCATTGACGCAATATATTTTATGGGTAGTCAGCTCAAGGTTTTCTGTGTTATAGGATGTGTTGTGGGCAGGTTTAGCAAAGAAAATGTTCAAACCCAATAGCATGAAAAGGAAAAACAGGCTTATTGAATCATGTCTGCCTAGGATTATATAGAGTGTATAGATTTAAGATCTGTCTTAGGGCTGAAATGAGCACTGCCATGCTGAAACAAAAGGCAGTGTAAAAATTCAGGAGCATGTGCTTGAAAGGAAAAACCTTGGGAGCACAAGAGTTTGCCACAGAGATGTGAAAGTGTCATCACTGTGCTAGATGGACCCTAAATTATTTTCTCTGTGAAGTAATGTTAATGTAGAAGTGATTAAGAAACCCTGATAGTGAGCATGGTGTTACATGGCATTGAGTTTGGGGTTGTTGTAATGATAAGTCACAGCTCCCCTCCTTGAGATGGAGAGGAGGCAGCCTTCTGCCTGGCACCCCAGGAAGGAGGAGGAAGAAGAGGTTACAAATACTTTGGGTTTTCCAGAGTGAAACAGTGGGCACTGGAGAAAGACTGAGTGCTCTTGGTCATGAACTGAAATTGGTTTTGAGTTCTTAACAATAGTTGAGCCCATTAAAAATGCCTTTTTAATAGACTATTGTTTTCAGTAAAGTTTTCATTTTGTAACACTTCTTCAAGCTCTTGGAAAATCAAACCTTGATCTAAAGTCCTATATGAAATAAATTTTTAGAAAATTATACCTTAGCCATCAGTTGCAAAAAACCAACAACAAAACTGGCAACCACAAAACCTAACAATTTCAAGTGAAGTCCTGAACTTGAACATCATAATCAAAAGTAGGATTTTTGAAAGGTGTCATCACTGGCTGGTCTTTGCTGCTGATGAAGTCAGCTCTTGGAGAGAAGAATGTTGATGGCCAGTTTTCAAACTCTGAAGTGCTTGGTACTCTGTTCAGTGACTGGCCAGATGCTACTACCTGAGGATTTGTTTAGCTTGCTCTCAACAGCTTGTGACACAATTCTTTGTGTCAGGAAAACTCCGTTGTCTTTCCAGCTCCATGGACAGGAGTCATCTTGCTTAATTATCTATCTATCTATCTATCTATCTATCTACCTACCTACCTACCTACCTACCTACCTACCTACCTGTGTATCTATGCTTAGAGATGTGTGCCGTGGAGGTGTGTGTTATGTATGCTGTACCTGAGAGTTTCCCCAAAAGCTCCCTTTGGAGGTGATAGATTACAGCTAAGCTTGTTCTGAGGGAGGTACTGCAGATCAGACAGGTAAATGTGATTACAAGAGCTTCTACATTGCTTCTTTGTCGATGGCTTAAGCAAAGTGTGATGGATCTCAGCTTGAATTTTCAGTTTAGCATTGCTGTGCCTGAGTAAGGACAATGATGTTTCCATTTGCAGACTCATAGGGCACATGCATTTGTTGTAGCATTTTTTACTGTTTTAGGGGTTTTTTCTGTTGTTTCTCGTTTCTGTGAAAAGAGTTGTCTGTCATGCAACGGGACACTTAATTTAAAATGTCCTTTGCATTGAACAAAAACTGTTACCTTGATGTGGTTGCTGTTAAGTCACATGACTCCAAGTTATCTCTGTTTAAGGTATTAATTAAGAAGAGAGTATTAAAAGTTGTTTTCAAGGCCTAGTCACTCAAATATGGCAATAGAGATAGAAAATACATTTCAGCTGACAAATTACATGAGCTTTTAGTTAACAGTTCTTATTCAAAAGTACTGAATTGGGAAGACCTGCTTAAATGAACCCATTCTTCTACCTTCAGAATAGTGTGGTTTTGTAAAAAAGATTCCTGCTCATTTTGGACTGATACGCCCATGTGATCCCATGGCAAAAGCATAAAGAGCTCCGTTTATTCATGACTTTGTGGGGACTTTCCACAGTGAGTGCAAGCCAACAGCACAGGAACACTGCCACAGCTACCACTGAACTGGAGCCTTAAGGCAATTTCTTTACAGAGCCTTCTTTTAATATATTGGCTCACAAAAAGATGCCTGGTGATGTTGCCTTCCAAATAGGTTTGACAAACACTGGCAGAGCATGAAAGTGTCTTATCTCTGCTGCAGATAAAAAACCTTGTCATTTTTTTGTTTTCCTAAGAAAAAAAAACTGCAGAGCAAAAGTGAGAAGAACCCAAGGACTTGGCAGATACCGTGTTTACTTTTAGGCTATGTGCGATTCACTTTTTACTGCTGCCTTTCATAAGCACAGCTCAATAAATAAATCAAATCAAGACTCATGAGTGTTGCAGGCAGAATGGGCGCTTCAGACAAAATATATTAAAGAAGCCCTCCTGTTAAGTCACAAGGTGCAGAAAGCATCCTTCTGCTTTCTATTTCTAAACTCCTTCTCAAAGAGGAGTCTTAGTGCAGCTGGAATCAATCTTGGCCGCAGACTCTGCCAGCAGTTTATCTCTAAAGGATTATATAGGTGTAATTGAACCTTTATAGAACTTTGTCCTGTAGCATTAAGGATGTAAACCCTAATCTCTCTCTCTCTATCTATCTATCTAGATATAAAATAAATTATTTATTTAAACTTATTATGATAATTATAATGATCAGGCTAAAAGATCTTCATCGGGATAGCTAGCTATAACTACTAGTATAGTGTACTATTTTTGGAGCAATATTCAAGCAACTATATTAAAGCTAGCAAAACCAATTATTAAGTAGAGATTGATGTTACTCATCTGTGCTGATGACTGTGGGGAAATCTCTTTTGCTCAGCCTTGAGGAGTAACCTTGAGGAGAATCCCCACTCTAGGGAGGAATTTCCACACACTTGGAGAAGGAGCATTTTAGAACACTTTACAGTTAAAAAGTGGGAATGGATTTTTATAGTATAAAGTGATTCACTGTCTGTGCTATGTCTCCAGGCCAGCTATGCCAGCTCAGCATCTTTATTTAAGTTGTAAGTAGTATCAGTTCTTGGGTCCTTTATCAGGTACTTTATCAGATACTTTTTTCTTCCTCAGAATGTTTAACTTTGGGGCTGATGAGTCCAGCTGATTTCAGCATGCTTGAACACCAAAACCAGCATGGCATCCCTTTCTCCTCGACACTGATAGCTTTGCAAATAAAAAAAGTTCAAGCTGGTTTTCACCCACTCTAGGCAGAAAATGATGCTACAGTGAGAAACCTAATACTTCTCTGTGCTCCTGACAGGGAAGCTAAAAAAAAAAAAAATCAAGACGAAGACAGAGACAAGGGGAATTAAGACTAACCTTACTTCTTCAAATTTCTAAGTCCTTTATTAAGGATTACAAGGCACCTGAGGCACCTGAGGGTTTGACTGTCTTAACAGGGCCATGCAGGAGGACATGTCAGACCTGAGATCAGCACTGTGTACTTCTCTTCTAGTCAGGCCCCCTGTCTGCTCTAGATCATCTCTCTGCTCTTTTGCCCTTGTTTATTATTTCATGTAGGTGTAATGACCTCTGAAGGGGCAAGCAGATGAGATGACATTTTATTAGCTATGCTGTATGTGGTCTAAGAGCTGTATAAAAGTGACTCTTAATGAAGCCGTTTGTATCTTGTAGGGATCCAGCTCTCCCAGCCCTATGAGACATGCATTAAATTTCTCAGCAGTGGAATGCCACAGGCTACATACCTCATATTTAGGAGAGCTCTGGGGAAGGGGATTTCTGTAAGTAATTCAGGAGAGTGAGGTGGCAGCTTCTTACAGCTCCCTGTGCTTAGTTGCTGCATGAGGCTAGCCTGGGAATGCAGTCAGATAGAGCTGAACCATGAGTGTTACCTGCAGTCCCTGTTTGGGTCAAAAGTTCTGTGTTGGCCACCTGTGATGCACATAGTCACATCTATTGTTTTTATTGACTGAGGTAACTTGGAAAGCTTTTAACTTTTTGTCCTTTTAGCACGTTTCCAGCTCAGAAGCAGATCTGCATGTTTCACAGAAACAGTGGCTTTGTTAAGTCAATGAGACCCCGCACCACAGAGCAGAACTTGCCTGTGAAAAAGCTGCCATTAATGAAAGTGTGACAGAAGAAAATAGCTCAGTGTGGCTCTAAAACCCAGGGCTGATACTTCAGGATTCACAGTCAGCAGAAAATGCACCACATAAAACTGTGTTTGAAAACTGCAAACCAAACATGACTGATGCAGAAAAAATTGAGATATAATGTAACACTGGACCTCCCTACTGCTTTTTGACATTGACTTTTGGAAACGAGCCATGCTTAATGCAAAACACTGGGGAGTATGAGTGGTTTAAATTTTTGATGCTGAGGACAGAAAATCTATTTGCTTGAAATGGAAAATAGAACTCCCTGTAAGAGGGATTGTATGTCATCATTGGCACATGAAATAATTTTGCCTTGATAATTATAATTTTCTATCTAGTAGTCAGATCTAGCACTAAAAAATACCTGCTTTTTACTTACTTGCAGTCAGTTTTTTGTTAGACTTATGGGAAGTTTGAACTAAGTGAAAAATTGATAGAGGAGCTGCAGAGACTAAAAAATCATATCTTAAATCCTGGTACATAGTATGTACCTGCCAGCCAAGAAATTAGCCCTGGGAGGATGCTTTGACTTGTATTACTCTGTGTGTGTCTGTGACTCTGCTATTCCTCCTGGGACCCTGCAGGTGACCTAGCATGGAGCACAGTGGGGCTCCGCCTGTGCTGTTATATGCAGAAGTATCATCTCAGGCACACCACTCAGTAACTTAGGTTCTGCTTGATGAGATTCTGAATTAAAAAACAGTAAAAGATGCTCCCAGCAGCTGAGTCTTTGTAATCTGAAGTGGGAAATGCTTCTCCAGATATATTTACAGATGGTGAGTGTTGGGGAGTGATTTATGGAAGAACTAAGAATTGAACTGGAATCTGCAGAGGTTTGATTAAAGGTCCTGTCTGCAAGTCTGTTCTTCTTCCCCTTAGGACCTCTAGATGATGATGGTCTTTCTCAGGTGTTACAGATTTTTTGAGTCAGTAATTCTGCAGACACTGTCCACAAGGTCTCCTTTCTGAGTGACACTGAATCCAAAATGATCTGTAGAGTCAGTGGGAAGGTAATGACTCCTGAAAAATATATGTCTGTGTTGGCCCTCTAGCTTTTCCAACTGGAGAGGAGGAGAGGAATTGCAGGAAGAGTGAAGCAGCAAATCTATGTCTCTATAGAAAACAGAGTTTGTGATTATTGTGGTCTGTAATTAGGGTAGAACAGTTGATTGTAAATGTTGATTTCACTTGAAATGAGAAAAGGACTTGAAAGGTGAAGGGAATATGAATTACACTTAGTGAATCCTTCCAGAAGACTGCTGAACTGCACATGCTGATTACTAGGGTCTGTCTTGACCCTCAAACTTGGTGTTCTCAACCTTGGTGAATGATGTCTTTGACTGTCTTTTAGGAATCTGTAATCCAACCTCTCCACTCAGCCCCAGAATAGAAATTTACTGTATTTTTTATTCTCCTGGCTGCTGTTTATCATTAAACAAAACACATACTCATCAGAAAAAGTGAGCCAGAGCTGTCGTATTCTTGGAGGATTGCTAATGAGAATAGAGTTTTTAATTACAGTGGATCATTACCACGTGTAAACTGACCATCTGTTAGAGGAGAGTACTTGTGAAGGATAGAAAAAGGACATCGTGTGTACCTTTCAGTGGGGATGCTGCTCTCTAATAAAATATTAATAGATGGTAGCCAGGAGGGCTTTGGAAGTTTCATCCCGTTGCTCTTAGTAACTGAGTTGTCCTTATGAAACAAAGTTTCCCTCTGCATTCTTCCCAATAATGGATGCTGTCCAAGCTGACCCAAGTCCTCATGCTGAAGCCTGCCACTTTGTTTAGTTCATGCAGTTTTGTTGCTTTAATGGCCATTTTGTTAGAGGTTCTTAGGCCAGGGTAGAGGATTTACCTTCTGCTTTTATGCTCCATGGGTGTTTATGCAATTGATGTCATTGGAAGGAAGTCTTGAGAAGCCACAAATTTTAAAGCACATGGGCTGAGTTTTGTGCAGTGAATTTCACAGATGATGTAGCATGAGGCTACACATGTGCACACATGTGGCCTTCAAAAGGGATGAAGTCTGCAGAAGTAAAGATTAATGCTCAGCAGGCATTTAGTCTGGAAAGCAATCCAAAAAGGCAGATTGCCATAAATTTAATAAAATACTTGTTAGCATTATCATTAGTGTTTTTGAGAAAATTAAATTACTGGATTATTTTAATGATGCTTGCAAATAGCAACATGGTTGTGTGTCTGTGTGAAGATTCCGTCTGCAGTGGTGTACTCAGCATGAGATGTTGCTCTAAGAGAAGTTAGACTTTTCTTTCTTGCACCGTCAGTAATACAGGGGCAATGGAACGTAAAACTTTGCTTCATCTGTTGCACTTCCTCACTGAAGTAAAGGCCTTTCTCTGAGAACATTGATTCTCCATGCCTGGCATGATGCTGCAGAGAAGCTCCTTGCTTCACTAACTGTTGTTAATGGCCCCATCCAGTTAGCCTGAAAAGTCCATGACCATTCCCTATCTTTTCCTCCACTTTTTCAAGCCACGTGTAAGAGTAAGTGGTGCTCATCTAATCTGTATCCTGGTTGATTTGTCTATTTTTTGCTTTTCAGTGCAGTCTTCTGTTGAATTGGGAGCTAAGGTATTTTAAATTAATTATGTAAACTATTTTTGATCAGATTAATGATACAGTAGGAATCTGTCATATTGCTCTTTACTGAATGTCTTTGGCCACAGTCTTTGCTAATGGAAAGTGGAACTGTTGTACCAACAGTTCTAATTGAAACTGTTGTACCGACACCTTTCTTAATCTGTTTAGAGTCCATACCTGTTGACGCTTAAGAAAATGGAAAGGAATTTCTATGCACTGAAGCAATAGTGTTGTACTGTGGGGGAAAACAACTTTCTTTCCCCTGATCTCAGTACTCACTTAAGCAAGAGATTTGATTGCCCATGTCTTAGGATGCAGAGCAGCACATCAGTAAAATTCACACTGTTTTTCTGTGTTTGTGCACATCATTTTAACTGATCTAAAGGAAAAGCAAGGCTTTTTAATTTCCAGTTTGCATATTCTGTTCAGTCCCCTAATTGCTGAAAGTAATATTAAATACTGTAGGGAGAAGGTCATTTATCAGGAAGAAGAGTTTTGGGACTACTGAAGAATTAGGTTATCTTTACATTATGAAACCACAGTGTCAGAATTAGGTCACTATTTCCTTTAATGTCTCTGTGTAACTGGCTGAAAAATCTACAGAAAATCTAAAATAGCTAAGGGTGTGTTATTTATGAGACAGGGAAGAGCACTTGGTTTTCTGGATTGATGCTGGTCCAGTGCACTGCTAAGGGATGCACTGATGCTGCAAATCACTCAGGTGTATCTGTAAAGACACTTTTCTCAAATCTGTCTAAGCATAATGCCTCAAATAGTGTTTGGGGGCCATCTAGCAGGAGATGGTTTTATTTCCTTTGGACGAGAGGCGAAACAGCCTTCCTGGCCACTTTTCAGAAGTGTTGGAGTGCTAATCCTGGCCTCCTAGCCAAGACCAGCTCCGGTAATTATGTTGTGCCTTCTTAAATTCCACAGTGTGTCCGAGTGGGCAGACTATTCTCCAATCCACGTCTCAAACATGGTGTCACAGTTAGGTGTTTTCCCTGCTGTAACATGTGCTGGTATTGTTGATCTCACACAGTGCTGCGGCTCTTGCTTTTGCTACCATTATTACTTACTATAATGTATACTAGTGCTGAGGTTTGTAGGAAGAGATGGTACCTTTACCTGACCAAGTAACACTGCTAGAGAAAAAGAAGCCTTTATGTAGGTGTCAGTAGAATGTCTAGAGACTCCTAGAGATGTGGACCTGGTTGTTCATGGTTTTGTGTAGATGCAGAGGTAAAGGCAGGGTCTGTTTTGGGAGTTTATACACATTGAGGATGAGGCAGGTAAAGGGATAAAACATGTAAGCAGAGTGATTGATGAGGCGACATTTGCTGTTAGAACATGAGTGGAATTCATTCTGGAGGTGCTGAGTTAATTCATAAGGTATAGGAAAGGAAAAGAAATGCAGAAAAGGTGGGACTTCATGGGCTTGTAGGCCAAAGAGGATGGGGATGCTGGTAGAGCAAAGCTGAGGTTGGGAGGTTGGCCAAGCTGGTGTTGGAGTATGTGGCTGTCTGAAACAATGGGCATAGACAAAACTCTCTGTGATCATCACTACCATTTTGCCTACTGTGGAGCAAACTGGGATTCATGATCTTTGCTTGTTCTCTGGGTCTGAGTTCCTGGTGCCCAGTTCTGCATGGCTTGGGCTGAGTGTGGAACAGTGCCTATGGTTACAGAAGGGAGAATAGTACTTTGAGAGTTTAAGATGCTTTGATGAGTACAGGTAGTCCCTCATCTTGACCTCTTCTTTCATTTCCCACTGGACACTGTGTGAATCCATGGGGTGGAATGGTGCTTACATCACTGGTGACTGCTGTGCTCAGTTCAGCTACCCTGCTCTACTGAAAGTGCTGCAGAGCTTTTTAGGCAGCTTAGGTGGGACAGCTTTTCCTCTGTATCTGAATGCAAAGAAAAGAGGGCTGCTAGTTTTGGATTAGTGTTTAGAAGAATATCATCTGATTGAAAAAGTCCCAAGAAGAGAACCCTGGGCTGTTCTTTAAACGACCTGCCTCTCAAATGGCTCTCTTCCAGCTACTGTGGAGATCTCACTATTTGTTTGTCATGTTGGGGAACACTTGCCATAAACACACCTGCTGTTTATGTTAGCGTCCTAGAGTATAGTTACTTTTACTATACTAGTTTATGTAAACTATCCCTGCAAAAGTGGATTTTTCATTCAGTCCTTCCCTGCATAACTTGATGATTGCTTGTCTTTGAGCAGCAAAATACAAAGTACAAATGACAATGTTTTGTCATTTGGTGCAAACTACAGAAACTGGCCTGCACATGGCCCAGCAGTGAGGGATGTGCAAGATCTCTTCCCCACTGGCTTCTCATGGCCCCCATACCTAATGTGAGTATAAGTGGCATTTAAAACAGCCTAGCCTCAGGAACAGAATAGTTCTTTACTCATTGCAGTACTTGTTCTGAGTTAGGAGAGCTCAGCACAATTTTCTTAGTGTTTTTTTTTATTCTTGTCAAAACCCAGACTGCTGACAAAATGCACGGATCTACCTTTGCTTTTTGACTGCTGAGTGGAAGTAAGTTTTATGTTTTATTTAACTATGTGCTTGCAGAGATGAACCATCCTAGCAGATGATGGGTTTATTTCCTTTGTATAAGCGGCAAACCAGCATATTTTCACTGCTTCAGCTACCCAGGCTCTGATTTTTATTTTTTTTTTATGATTCTTGTCCTCAGTTCTGAGTCCTTAGTTATCCCATTACTGAGCAGCTGAACATGACCACCCAAGAGAACAACTCTCCACTTTTTTGTGTTCTGGAAATGTTAGGTTTTAAACTTTTAGAAGAATGTCTTGTGTTGTAATGCTTACAGTGCTCAGTGAGCAGAGATGCAGGGAAGGGAAAAAGAGGAGAAGAGATGAGTCCTTGTAAGCAAAGGAGTTTGGTTGGTTGGTGCTTGACCCTGCTTGTAGTCTTCTGAATAAATTAAACAATGGAGACTCTCTCAAAGTTATGAAAAAAATCAATTTCTATTAAACCCATGAAATAATGAATTGCCATTTTGTGCTCTTTGTTTCAACAGCATTATTGTTTTAGTGTTGTGCTTTCTTGGTCTGAAATAAATTCCTTCTCTTTGTGTAGTACCTCTTTTTTTAAGTGTGTGCTAGCACTGTATGGGTACGTAAGAGACATTTCTTGATGGTATCTTCCTTGACTAGATTTAACCTCCATTTGAAACCTGTAATGGGATGAATTTACCAGCAAACAATAAGACATCAATGTAGGAGTTAGAAATGGAAAGATTTCAATATTGCCAAATGTCATGACCTTAATTCTTCAGTTACCTTAAGGTCTGGGGAGTAATGTGATTATTAAAATACTAGCTGAAAAGAAAACAAACCAAAAAGCTAGGCAGAGCATTAGCCCTGGCAGAAAAGCTTGAGGACAGGAGTAAAAAATGTAAGAACTGAAGACAAAAAAAGAATCCAGAATATATTAGTTAATACAAAATATCATTGTGGGTTTTCTACTTGTGGAGTTTTTTGTTTATTTGTTTGGAGGTTTTTTTTAGTGTGCTTGGTTGATTTTTGCATTCTTAAATACAAGTTTTAGACGCACCTGACTGTTAATTTTTACTATAAACAAAGGTGTAAAGAGTAAAAGGCTAAGTCCATTTGGAAAACAAGTGGTTGGGCCATTTTAATAACAGCTTGGAAGTGAAAGAGACTTCTCAACTGGAAGACTTCTAAGAATAAGTCCCTCCTTTGACTGATTGTGCTCAGCTCCTTATATGTTCAGTGGGAGATGAGTGATGACCCAGCACTTTGCTGTCTTCTATTCCAATCGTTCCATTTATTGAGAGACCTCAAAGGGGAAGTTACAGTGAGGAAAGTGTACAAAAAAGAGGGTTAAGAACCCTAGGGGTCAGTAACATTGTTCCTGCTTGTAGTGGCAAGGAGCAAGTTTTAGCAGTGGAGGAGAGAGCATGACAATGTACTTGGAAGCAGATTTTATTGAGGAACTGCAGCACTCTCTTAAAATGCTTCCCAATTCTTATTAGTTGTTGTGTGAAATGAGATCCTGTTTCATGTGGAGGTTTTGGGGGCAAGAGTTCTGCTTCCTCATGAATTAGAGCAGTGCTTTGCCCATCATGGGTGCGTTGCATGCAAACAAACAGTAATGCCAGCAAAGTAGAACCTGTTCTTTCCTTTTCCCCACGC
This sequence comes from Zonotrichia leucophrys gambelii, assembly GCF_028769735.1. NCBI lineage: Eukaryota > Metazoa > Chordata > Aves > Passeriformes > Passerellidae > Zonotrichia > Zonotrichia leucophrys. The sequence continues at coordinate 88,100,637 of NC_088169.1, forward strand.
AGCAAAATTTCTTACACAAGCTTACAAGAGTCTGGGGTTGATTTTTAAACAGACCATCACCTGTGCTGTGTTACTTTTGAAAGCTGTTTCCCAAAAGGAGCAAATGCTTAGTCAGCACCTTTCATGCTGACTAGAAGAATGCCAGGGAATAGAGATGTACAGAGAATACCAGAGATGTATGGAGTGGATAATGTGTAGAGATAGATATATAGAGATTAGAGATGTATAAAATGGAGAATGCCAGGTGCAGTGCTTGTCTCTTGTACACGTTAGCAACATCTTGAAGTGAAAATCTCTAAACAGAGATAAAATTTTAAATACGTTTCTGAATATGCTCATCTGTATCATAAGCTCCTTCAACTGCTGTCTTAGATTGTGTGTACCTTTGACTATACCCGAATTAACAGGGAGATAAAATTTATTGCAATTCAGAGCTGTTCACTGTATACTTTGCTAAATAAGATGTGTTACTCCTCTCTTTGGAAGACTTTCTATTATTAGGAAAGAACTCAGTTGCCCAGTATCTAAAGCATATGCTTTAGGACAGCTACTCTGTAGCTCTGAAATACTTTGAGATCAGCCATTGCCTGGATTTAATCATGCAGCCTGAAACTGATCTAGTCCATGCCTGCAGAAGGGAGCAAGCTAGCATATTTGGGGTGCTGCTGAATCTGACATCTGGAAGTTAGAAGGTCCATAAATAGGCAAAGCCAAGCCCACTGTGTGCTAGAGAAGTGGGCTCTGGAATGCTGCTGTTGTTTTCCTGTTTTCTGCTCTGTCTGTAGTGCTCTGATAAAGTCAGAAACCCAGTTTTGCTGCTTGTAGGGTTGTGACACATGTGACTGGTGATTCTGTAGCAAGGGGTGTTTCAAAGCTGGTAGTGAAGCAGATAAGAAATGAACTTTTCCCCTAGGTGTTGTAGAAATGGATTCTTATGGAATTTGCTCTCATTCATACTCATTTAGACCTGCTGTGATGTATGCCCAGTGAAGGGGTTTCTAATCAGAGGGTTCATAATAACCACTGTGTAACCCCTCCTATGCATGATGTGTGCATGAAGAGGAGTCAAAGTCGTGGAAGCTGGGAGCGTGGTGTTCCCTCAGCCAGCATTTCACAGAGCTAAAGTAATGTTTCCTGGTATTTAAACAACTTGAGAGGAGGATGAGCTTTTATGCAATTTCAGAAAGAGCTGAAGTAAGAGCTGACTTGAATCAGCCTTTCATCTGTCTCGAGTGCTGTGTGTTAAGAGTTCGGAAAACATTTGAGTTAGACGGTGTTGCCGGGGGAATGGGCTGAGCTAATTTTTTTACCTCCTTGAAATGGCAGTTCATTTCTGTTCCCTCTGTGCTGAAGTCTTCATAATTGGTGAAAAGTTAACTGTCTCCTATCCTTAGTGTAAGCAGGTATCCTTTGGCTGCAGAACAGAGGAATTTGGGTTCTCTTAAGCAAGCTTTCTATACCTGTACATCTCATCCTGGTGGTGTTCCAGAGAGAGCTGGTTGAGGTTATATTTCTCCTTGTTCATCCCCTAATGTTGCTGATTAGATGTTAGAAAAGCTGCCAGTTGCTATGAGCAACATGGGGACTGGGATGGGCCAAGAGGTCCTTTCCTGTCAACTGGGACTTTTTTCAGTGTGTTTCAAACTGTTGACCTAGATAAGGTGAAAAATGGGATATCCCTTGACCAGCCTGTCATCCCTGGAGCCATCTGGCTCCTTCCCATTCCTACATGCTAACTTTTGTAGTTCAGATGCTGAAGGACTGGATGACGCCTTGCTTTAATGTCAGCACACACTAAATGGATAAAACAAAAAGCATTTATTAATTGACTTTCCTAAAACCCTAATTTAAACTTAGATGAAACATGCCTCCCCAAGTTATTGCTGAATTTCTGGTATCCTGTTAATACATTTTTCTTTCAAGGAGAGATTAGTAGTGATATATGAGCAAGGTAGTGGAATGGTAGGAACTCAGGTATTCTGAACTGAAGTATTGTACAGCACGTTGCCAGTGACCTGTAACAGCTGCATGGCTTAGTGAGGGGTTTGGGAGTATTTTTGTTTGTAATGCCTCGGTTGCCAGTGAGTTTGCAACTTTGCATCAAGCATTTTAGAAGCCAGTCAAAAGCTTCCTGCCTGGAGCTGGTAATTTAATTAGATTGAAAAAAAAAAAAGAGAGAGACTAGCATTGCAAAAAGGCATACAACAATACTCAACAGTGCTTGCTAACTCCGTGTTTGTGTATGCACACATGTGGGTGTGTGTTTATAGAACAAAAAAAAAAAGATAGGGAGGAATTGCTCTGATGTTATGCAAGCTTCCCAACTAACTCCTGTGTTGACTTCCCTGTGCCTCTTTCTGCCAGCTTTATTACTTCAGTAAGGGTTGTAGAACCCAGGAAACCTCCCTGTTTTAGTGGTCATTATAGATGAAGGCCAAGAAAACATCCCTTGCCCCATAAAGACTGTGGTTAAGAAATTTGATTAAATGGCAATGCATGATGCCCAGGCAAAAGGGAAATGAAGGGAAAATAACAGGTGCACTGGTGTGTGTTAAGTTCCTAGTGCTTTACATCTTGATTGGTGACAGTCAAGCTAACTGGGGGCAATTGGCAGCTATTTTTCAGAGAGCTTTTAAAAGGTTTCTATGCAAAAATTTCTTTGCAATTTTAAATGTTGAATTGATGTCACACAGCGTGTTTGACAGAAGAAAGCAAATAGTGTTTGGAAGATTATGGTGTCAGTGAATACTTAGGTGAACCACACATTGCAAACACGATAAAGGCCTTTTTACAGTTGAAGAAAAGAGGTGGTGAGTTTTGTAGGGATGTGTTGCCTGCTAAAAGTGTGGAAAGATGTGGAGTCACCTTATGTAATAAATATGCCACTTACATGGCTGCTGAGCTGCAGTGGCATTGCCTCTCACTGCTGCAATTCTTTACAAAAAATCTCAGAATCTGTCATCCTGTACTGAGGGGTAGAGCAACGTCCTTGCTTTTATGTCGAGAGTTGTTTCATTTGTCTGTGTTGACACATCAATTACTTCTACATTTAGAGTTAGGATCTAATTAATTGGAAAATTAAGTGCCTTGCAGTCATTGCCTGGTTAGAGTGCAGCAACAACAGCTTCTTTCTCTGGTACTGCCACTCGGAAGAAATGCATTTTTCCCTCCCTCCCTTCTTTCCTTTTTTTATCTCCTTCTCTTTTTCCCTGTGAGCAGGTGTTTGTCTGAGTGGCTGCATTTGCCCCCAGCCATGGCTCCGTGTTAGCCACACACTTGAGAGCACCAGAGGCACCTTTGAGATGTTCCATTGTCCATGGAGTGTCCAGGCAGATCCAGTGCAGTGCTGGGACTCTCTTCAGCTGTGTACATCAAAGACAAGAGAATTTTTGACACCTCTGTTATGGATAAGGCAAAAATCAGGAAGCTAGCACATCTCTTGGAACCATAGTGTCATTTTGAAAGCTGGCAGATTTTAAAATAAGCCTTTCATTTTTTGTTGGACACATTTGTTCAGGGGTGGATGGCAAAGTGTCAGAACCTAATTTTAATTGGAATCTTTTTCTGACTTCATTGCCTGTTTCTTAGGTGTTGCTATTGTATGCATCACAAGTTTAACCTTAAAATATCTCTAGTCTTCTGAGCAAGAAACTTGTATATATTATGAATATCTCTAGTTTCATTGCCCTGACGGTGCACTAGAGGCTTCATCTGTGCTGTTATGAAGTGTTTTATTACATTACACAGAGATATTGATCTAATCAAGTCTTATATAAAGTAATTATCACTTGCTCATTCAACATTCTGCTCTTCTGGCATTCTTTCATGGCACGGTGTTTAGAGATTCTGACACCATTTCCACTGTAAGGCTGCATGTGAAAGGCTTGTAATGTCAAACAAATGGCTTTCCTGTGACTGCACTTCTTAACCTTGCAGAAGGAAGAATCTGCAAGTCATCTTCAGCTCTGTGTGTATGGACTAACAGTGAGGGACACAGCAATAAAGTCACTGTCATTCAGCAATTCTTCTCCTCTGCTGTGTGGATGACATAAAGCACAAAGCAGTGGGTGCCAAAGTCCACAGATTTAATGTATAGAAATCTAAAGACAGATCTCTATACTTATTCTCTATTAATTTGCTCATGTTTGGCTCAAACAGTGACTTTAACAGTTTGATTTACGGTGCTGATGTTTTGCTTACAAATTGGAGACGTTACTGCGCTAAGTCTGCGTTTAAAATCAATGCAGAGTAATTGCAGCATTCTCATAGTTTAAAGACATTAACAAGAGAAATGTGCTATAGCAGCAATACCTAGCACAAACACGAGCTATTACAGCTAAATTCCATGTCCATTTCCAAGCTAATTTGAACAAAATTTTACAGTGTAGTTTGTAGTTGGTTCCTGTGGAAAAAGGAATGAAAAACATCAGGCTGAGCTATCTTGATGAACAATATTGCAACAGCATTCTGCTTATGACCCATATGCTGTTTATCTGTCCTCCATATGCAGTTCTTCAGATATCTGTCTCCAAGGATCTGCTGCCTCTTTTGTTCTAAAGAATGAAGTACTGGGTCATGTTGAGAATCCTTAGTATGTAATGTTTTGTATTCTGTGAAAACTTTAACATTTGGTCCCATCTTCCTTGAATTTGCCATTTTAGCAACTATACTGTGGAGAAATATGATCAGTTGTATTTGGTATATGTACATCAACATATCCCCAAGCTCTCCCTACAACTGGCACATTGCCTGCTAGCAAAGCAAGTTGCTCAGTGTAATGGAGAGTTTTTGACTAAAGGGTTTTTTATTTGTCTAGTTTGCAAATTGGGAGAAGTTTGTGGTACGAGCAATGGGAATGTGCAGTCATGCATAATTTTCTCCATGGGTGTTTGTGGATTTTCTTTTGGTAGACTAGCAAACAGTGGTAATTGCAAATCCACAGAAGTAGTGGAAGGCTTCTGGAGTGGCTGCTGGGAGTCTGGAGATTGCTTCTGAGTTGTCCTGTTGCATTTTACCTGGCAAGGCTTAAAGTTGGCTGAGACCCTCTGGATATTTATATTCCTGATAGGAAAGAAGCAAGTGGAATTTCATGTGTAATGTCCTCCTGGATATCAATTAAAGGTATAAGAAATGTGCACAAGAGTTGTCATGAAAGCATTGAACTAGCCAGTAGTTTAGACAAAAGGATGTATGTTCTTCAGCTGAAGACATAGTATGGCCTGATGTTCTCTGATGCATGACAGACTAATAGTGACAGCTGTCACAAAGCATTTAATTTCAGGTTTGGCCTGATTCCAAAATCAATAGTCCCAGCTATGTTTCTACACACACCTTCACTGTGCAAAAATGTAAAAGATGGAGGTTACTTTATACCTGCAAGAGGTGGTTGCTCAGTTTGGCTGTACAGATGTGCAGGCATGTTTGTGTGTTACTTCAATGTTAGATTCAAGTTTTGCTGCTGCACAGAACTTAAATTATTTTGTTATAAAGGAATTTTCTTTCTAGATGTATAGGAAGTTAATAATATGAGTGTCAAACATAAACTTAGAGCTAAGTGAATGTGTCAGTATTTTGCTATTTTTTTTTTTCAATGCAAGAATTTATTTCTCTCTTTGGTCTCATTCAGTTGGAGGGAAAACACTTTGATTACTACTCTTAGTACTGATGAATGTCAAGAACTGTAAAAATGCCAGTAATGTTTTGCATTAGCACTTGAGGAAAAAATAAGAGGTTTCTGTCTTGATCTTAGAAAAAAATTATTATTGTTATTGTACACTTCATTATACCCTTGCTAGTTTTCTTGCAGCACTGTTTCTTGGTTCTTACATCTTCTCCAGGGCTGAAAATGTGCTTGCAAGTTCAGGTGATGGCATCTTCATACACACATTAATAACATTTTACTATCACTTTACACTCCATAGTGCCTTTTGTCATGGTTCTGTGACATGTTTACTGTAAGAATATTTGGAATTAATGGCTTCTCCTGGCAGAGAATTACAAGCACTGTACAAGTAAGAAAGATGGGAAGCACAATTGAAATGATGTGGCCAGGGTCAAGTTGCTGGCCATTGAATATCAGCACCAGAGCTGGGTACAAGTGTTGACACTCAGTGGTCGACTTGAGAATTAAAACCAGAAGTTGGGGGTGAAAGTATTGACTTGAAGCTAACTTAGTTTATTATCCTGCTGAAGTTTTACACTTAATATATTTTACACTTGGGACACCTGAAGGGTTTTAATAAAAGAATGCAATGAGCCTGTCGTTGTGGAAGAGAAAGATAAAGGGTATAAACAAGTCCATGGGAGTATGTATTGTGTGCAGGCAGCCACCTTTGTGCAGGAAGGGACTGTAACACTCAATATCTACATCAAAAGTATGGCATCATTCTGTTTTGCAACCTTTTAAGGCTTGCTGGGGGGTACTGATAAAATTGTAGTAGTGTTCCACTAGTGCATCAAAAAGATGTGTGGTGTTCTACAAGAAATTAAAGGAACATTCCTTAATTAAAGGGTGCATGTAGGGGAAAGAAAGCACTTTTATCTTTTATGTGAGTTCATGTATGTGAGAAAGGAGGTAAAAAAGGGAGAGAGACAGGGCCTCTCCCTGGTGCCAGCATTCTTGTAGTAAATTCCTGAACATTTAAAAAACCTAAAATGTTTACTGCTTGTGAATGTTTCTCCACAGCTGACGATGGAAAGAAAGGAATGGGTCCAGGGTGCTCAGTTCTCCAGAGGGATGCAGTAAGTGGTTCATCTGTTGGAGGGACAGGGGCTGAAGATGACATTGAATTGATAAATAAGGGTGAAAACTCTTATCCTAACCACATAGAAAAGTGTCAGAGGATGAGAAAAGATGATCCTTTTTGTCTGGCATCTGTTCTAGATGCTTACCAGAGGAGAGGATCAGGGTGAAGACTTGCTAGAGGAAGTAGATGGTTGGAGTAAGTGATGTAGGGACTCTTGGAGTGCTTAAATCATCCAGAGACCTTCTGTGGAAAATACATACTGAAGCAAATTTATAGAATTTTAATGAAAAACAGCTTCTTGTCACACCAATTTGTGCAATCTTATATCACACCTTGGTAGGCTGAGGTGGTCTGGCCATCTCTGTTGGAGTTGGGCATGGTGGAGGCTCAACTAGGTGATTCTAAAGGGAGTCACTCAGTTGAGGGTGACTGACAAAATCCTTTTTGCTGCAGGATTTGATGCTGGGAATCAGCAGATGCTGCTCTGTTCCCATACAGCAATAGTTAAATATGCTGTACTTTGGTAAGGCACAATATCCTGATGGGAATATTGCTGGGATGATGTATTGGTTTTCCTTACAGCTGCCATATTTTCAAGCTGAATTATTTTTGTCATCTGTGTAAGATAAAATCCTTTTTTGACCTGTCTAGTTTTCCTTCAGGGGGTTTATGTATGTCATTTTAAGCCTTCTTTGGCACAGGAAAGACCCAGAGAAGTACCATGTTCTAATCTCAGTGCTCCCATTAGTTTCATGTGCTGTCTCAACGACAGATGTTGGAATTGTGGTGCTGATTTATGACCTATTAGGAAGGGTTGGCTGGGTGGCTTTAATGGCTGGTTTACAATACTGTCAAGGGTATGAGAGGATAACACTGACAGTGCTATGGTGCAGCTCCTGCATAAGCTGATTTCTCCTTGGTATGAAATGGAGATGTCCTGATGATTCTTTGCCATTATGAATTAGAACTTTTTTCAAGATATTCTGTCTGATGGGGAAAAAGGAAGACTAAATGCTACTGCTCAAATCTGTGTCTTCCCCAGGACAGCCTGAGCTATGTCATCCCCAACCTGTGCTGCTTCAAACCCATTACGTGTGCCTCTGATCATTAATGAGCTGCTTCAAGGGAAGCAGTGCACCTAAGAGGTGCTGCTCTCAGCTAGCTGTCATGTGTCTTGCTGGGAGCTCACAGATTATTAAATGGCATTCTTATTTCTTCATCCTCCAAGTTGTAGGGACATCTGTGCTGTTTCTGCAGTCCTTCTGATGACAGATTTGGTATGGACAGGGTGAGCTCACATTTTTCTCAGGCTTGATGATGGGGTAAGAACTCAGGACAGAAGAAGTCCATTAGACTTGTTCAGGCAGGCAACATGGGACATGTTACGGTGCAGAAAGGCGTGTTCTGCACGCGTTTGTAGACCTGCCCTCCACATGTGTAAGCCATAAAACACTCTGGTAGATTGGATCAAACTAAATGCCTTTTGTACCAAGCACAAAAAATATAAAAATGCTCTCATACTCTCCAGGAAAATGCTAGGCATCTAGGTCTGTACAGAAGTATGGACATTGTTATTCAGAAATGACCATGTGCTCCTTGTGAGCAGACAGCATTACAGAATAAGCAAATTACTCCCATAGGACCTAGAATTCCTGCTTTGATCAAGCTCCTTTCTGAGCCTAAATCTGTGCTTCTATCTACTTTGCTTTTGTAGTCAATTCACACCTCTAAGCTTCCTGGTAGTTTTGCAGCACTAGGAGCACTACAAACCCATGAAGTCTGTGTTTTATGCTCCCAAAGAGACACCCATCAAAACCAAGCTATAAATACTCTAATTTACCAATGTCATTCCTAGGGTTATCAGGCTGTTTGTGGTGGGGGAATTTCTAATATGAGCATTGGGTTTTTTCCTAGTGGTCTAGGATGAAAACCAGGGAGGATTAGCATTGTGCTACTGTGAAGATCAAAGGCTAAAAGGAAGTAATGCTTTGTAGGAAAACATATTCCTCTTATTATAATTGATTTCCCACCCTCTCAAACAAACAAACAAGCAAACCCAAAAAAAGGAAAAAAAAGGGATGATTTTAAGTGTACAACTGCTTTGTTAGCTTTGAATTCCTCTCATCCCTATGTTTCTTGAAATCATCTGCATAGATTTTGCTAGAAATCAGCTAGGTTTGACATACACACAGCCTGGATTTGAAGCTGATGAAAATTGATCATTCAGGGCAAGGACTCCTAACAAACTCCTGAATTGTAGACTGGTGTCATCTTTGCTCCTAAATGCTATAAACTCAGTATGAGCTGCTGCAGAATTATTTCTGTGTGATGAAAATAGCCTCTGTTACTCATCTCTCACAGCTACCACTAGCAGCAGTAGGGAATGGTAGGATAATTATCATATAAGCATTTTGCTGTGAATATTGGGGATAAATGCACACTAAGGTATTTGCAGTTGCATGACACAGAAAATCTCAGCATTCCTAACATTTTATTTTTATTTCAGTCAGAGGGAATAATTTTGTCTCAAGCTTGAGACACTAAAGGCCATGTTACTGTTTCTTTTTGACTTTTGCTCAGCCAAAACACCATGAGAGGAAGGATAAGCATGAGAGGAGTCACAGCCAGTCTGTGATTTTGGGAGACTTCTGGTCTGATTTTTGTTGTTTCATAGGCTTTCAATGGTTGTTGCAGACTGACCTTCAGCAGTGCACTCTGTTCTTTTGTATATCTGTCCTTCATCTCTCACTGGAGATAATCGTGCTTCTTTTGCAAGGGTATTTCCTGGGAAAATTCACTGCTGCTACCTGTGAAATGCCTTAGTAACACAGTGAGGGAGCCATATAAGTATCTAGATTGATAAATAAATGCAAATTATGCTACCTACAGATGAAGTTACCTGGGTACTCACAACAGATGTCTCATTGTAACATCTTCTTAAAGTCTCAGCACGCACTCGTGTCAGTGGTAAGTCAGCTGTAAGGTACAGTGTGTTGTATGCTCTTCTAATATTAGTCTAAGTACCAAGTCTTTTAATTTCTGTGATGGTAGGAATTTTTGCCATAGGGAGAGAAAGCAAAGGGATTGAACAACAGTCACAAATTTCTTGCAGGGGTTATTACTGTACACTCAAACTGCATATTTACCCCTGGGAACAGGGGAAGGACACAAAAGAAGAACTCTGTCATACTGGCTCTTGGACAATAAATAGAGTTGCAGAATGCAGAATTCAATTCACTTGAATTCCAAGTGCTTTGAATATGTATAGAGTCAAAATGGCCCACACTTGTCTGAGGTTTATAGACTATTTCTAACATTATTTTAAAATGAACAAAGTAGAACCTGTCCAAAATTTGTCCTGAAAGCCTCTGTAAGTGAAGCCCTTGCATAACTCTAATGCTCATCAAGCAGAACCAGTGAACTGAATTCTGTTCCAGTAGCTGCAGAAGTTTGCTAGAAGACCCAGTGCTCATTTTCAGGGTATTTTTTGTGCTTAGCCAACTTCTTAGAAACAGCAGAAGAATAAATACTGCTGAATAGAAGTTCAGGAGAATCTTGGGTAATGGTAAAGCTGTGGCATGCCTCAGATCCTACAACTGTTATTTCTAATTAAACAGGTACCTTTAGTGAATCACTTAATCACCTGATAAGTGGCCTCTTTCTCCTGCAAAGGTGCTGTGATTGGAAACTGATTGTACAACACTGATTGTAAGAGATGTACTGAGTGTTTAATACCTAACTTGTTTTCATTGTCCTGTGCCAAGGAAGAAGAAAATTGGACTGTTCTAAAGTTGAGGTTATAAGTTAATTGAGTCTGTTTAGCTTTCATGGTTCGAAACAGCTTTGTGTCATTTTGTGGATTACTGCCCAAGTGCACAACTGAAGCAGACAAACAAGAGTTCCTTTGATGGAGAAAGCTCTCTGAATTATAGGTAGAAGTTGCAGTCGTACATCCTATATTTGTCATCTCAAAATTTGTTCTTATGAGTACTTTCTTACTGCCTGGGAAGAGAAAGTCTTCTCTCACATTTGGTTTCCTCTGGGAGTAAAGGTACCACAACTGTGCATAAAATCCACTTTTTACTGGTAGCTTTCCAGGTGTTCCTCCTTTTCACAGTTTCTTTTTGCACTGTGTAGGAAGTGAGATGGATTCCTCGATGAGTCTCAGGCAAAGGAGCCTCCAATTCACAATTCAGGATGTAATAACAATAATACCCAGACTTTTCCTTGTTCAACACTCATATAAAATTCTGTTTCTCTTCTATATGAAGAAAACATCTGCAGTTTAATATTAAAAGTTCAAAGAAATTACACCAGGTTTTCAGTCTAGAAGCCTTGTTAACATTGAAGATCATGTAAATACAACAACAAAATATTCTTGGAGAAGAAAAACTACTGTTGTGAGGGAAGCTTGAGTTTCATGTGTAATGAAAGCACACTGCAAAGAGCTGTTAGTTACATAGCTGAGACTTCTAAATGCAACCTTAATTATGCAAGCTCTTATCAGTTATAAATAGAAGACAGTCCATGGATAGAGCAATCTTGTACGTCTTGTGACAGCTATGACTGTATTAAATTGCATACTCTGGTGGCATTCTGCCAGGCAAATGGGACTGTAAAATTGAAAGAATAAGATTATTTTAAAGTGCTAAATCTGTTCTACACCCATTGCTAGTTTATCTCTCTAAGGATGGAGCTGGATACAATGGTACTGAAGGTTATAGGAAGCAGGCTTTGCATCCCAGATCAGCAGTAGCAATATTGCTCTTATGCTATAAATGATGGCATGGTCTTTTTATGTTTTACATGCTTGTTAATGACATTGTTGCAGTGACAGCCTGCTCAGTGACTCTCAGTGAGGATACCTGTATCTGGGGAAGATTTTGGAAAACATCCTATTTAGAGAAAATGCTTCCCATTAACTGGTTATATAGGCTCAATATCAATACAGTTCCCCCCCCCCCCCCGACTGTGTGAACTATATCCATGAAAAAACATTTATTGCTTTGTTGTTCCATCTGCTTTTGCTTCTAGAACATCATCTGATACATCTGTCATTTCCCACATCATGTTTTGTAGAAGCTGTGAAGTTTGGGAGGTTTTGGATAGTGTCCCAAACATAGAGATAAAAAATAATATTAAATTACTTGCTAAGTGTGCAACTTCTGCCGTGAAATGAGTTGCCGCTCATTACCCAAATAAAAATTCAAACATGATTTTCACAGTTGATGTGCAGTCTCTTTATCTGGTGTCCAGTTTTATTTCAGCTTTCAGGGTTGAATCTCGCCTAGAGAACCATTCCACTTGGCCTGCAAGCTTCCCATCTCTAATAATGTGCAGGGAAAACACAGAGCAGAATGCAAAGCATGGCAGTCAATAATGATTGCTTTTCCTTTCAATGCAATCCCCATTTTGTGCCCCTGTGTTACTTCAGAGGAGGGAGAGCAAAGTAAGGAGGGATTTTATTGGTTAATAAAGTTAAAATGTCTAGAAATAAGTCAGTGGTACTTTTGCTGGGTATGGGAGAAAGGGGAGGTTGATTTGCCATGGAAAATTATAATATTTTTGAGAGGAGTGTGCATTTTTCTGTGTAAATAATGGCATGCTGTTGGCCCAGGGATTTTGTTTTAGTGTGTAATTATCAACTGAAACATCGCCCCAGCAAAAATTTTGAACTGAGAATAAAAAGTGACAAACAGTAAACACACTCAAAATTGGCAGGTTGTGCTGGGACATTAAAAAAACCCCTGAAAGCAAGATAAGAATTGTGTGAAAACATTCTCTGTGAATGCAGGTGTTCTGAATGGAATGTGGCTTCATTCCTTCCTGCTATACTTCAGACAGCTCTGAAGGAATGTTTGAAAGATCAGTAAACCAATAAAAGGATTCCTAGTTTTTAATGATAGTTTTTATTATTTAAAAAGTTAAAAAAACCCAAGAGAAGTACAAGTAGGAAACTTTATCAGAAACTTTTTAATTTACTCTGTTTGAAAGATGCCATCAGGCCTGTCTGATGTTCTTGGTTACTTCCATCTGTCACCAGTGGCTTGAAAGACCCATCTGTTCCTCAGGTGTGTCTTTGGCCAGTGCTGATACCATCTCCATGCTTACAAGTCCATCATTTGCTCCTCATTTCTTCTGTCTTGCTTCTGTCCTGCTCTGCACTGCAGAGGATGAGAAAGCAATTTAGTTTTAGAAAATGCAACATTATTAAAAAGGAAATATTTTTTTGGTGACAGAGAAGAGAAAGGATCTTGGTCCAAAGCGAGTGAATTTACTCAACCTTGTTTAAGGTGCATTTATTTATGGAATATAGAAATATTGTCTGTATTTCAACTTATGATTAAACTAGGTACCATCTGAAATTGATTATTGATGTCAGTCTGTTACATTCTGTTCAGTTTGTTTCATCTCAAACATTTTGCTGCTTTTTTTTGTCAGACCTGTAAATACCGCATCTGAATAATCAGCTTTATCAACACAGATTCACAAAATGAAGTAAATCTCAATTCCTTGCATCTGCAGAAGTACTCTTCCTAAGATACAGTGATTGTAATGACATGCAAATATTCCTTGGGTAGTTTAGTCTTAACTAGTCTTTCAGAGAGCCATAGCAAGCATTTGTGCATTCCAAGACCTGCTTGTTACTTCTGCACATAAAATCGGTTTCAGTATTTCTGTTCATCAGACATGAGCATGATTAGTATTTCTGTGTGTCAGGTACACTGAGGTGTAGGTACATCTTTAGCTAAATATAATCCTTTTATCTGGGCATTGATCGCCTCTGAGTTTCTGGTTTTTCTTTGGTGTATAGACTGTAGATTATGGGGGTTTTTATTCCTCTGAATCACAAGAAAACTTGCATTGATTGCATAATCAATGTAAAATAGTCACTTGTAAAATGATGAGCATGCTCATATCAGTTAAATTCAAGCTAATGGGCTGACAATAAATGGCTTTTACAATAAATTTGTAGTGCTTCCGATTTGGATAATAACAGCATGGCATTATTTGGGCTCAGTCAGACTTGTTTTATTCAGTTATTCAGTCAGACTTGTTTTATTCAGCAGGTTATTTTACATGTTGTGCCTGAAATGATCTATTTGGAATGGCAAATCTATTTCACAGCTTTCATACCATACATTACCTCTAACTTATATATTTAGTATGTAGCCTGGCTTTACTGTTCAGAGGGATCATCTGGGAAAAGCAAGTTTTAATCCCATTCTGGAGAAATTAGTAAAATGTGCAGTTAAAGTTCGTGTTACGAAACAGAAAGTAACACTGTAAAGGTGTATGGTCTTAGGCCTGAACTGAATCGTTTTGGAGTTATGAGTCCTCTAAGTGCTCTTCTGTATTTGGAGACTTGTCATGTTTTGGGTTATTGCACACTGCAAGTGCACTCAGGAGACGTGGAGCTGTGTGGATGTGAGGCAAAGTGCACAGTGGCCTGGAGCAGGGACAGCAGGCCTGTTGGCAGCCATTGGGAGGTGCACTGCATCTTCCACTACGGCTCTTGCAAATGTATTGCTTTTTCTGCTTGTCAGGGGTAACTCCAGAATGAGAAAGGGGGCACATGGAAAAAAAGCAGACATAAGACTCCAGCCCGTGTTCCAGTTGGAATGGACTTATAGCAACCTATTCTGACTGCCTGACCATTGCAGGACTGACCTGAAGTTAGAGCAGGTTGTTGAGGACATTGCCCAAATTGCCTCTTCAACACTGACAGGCTTGAGGCATTGGCCACCTTCTGCAGGAAGGCTGTTCAGTGTCTGTCCACCTTCTCAGTAAAATCATGCTTCCTAATGTCCAATAGGCAGCTTTGAACAATTCCCACACATCCTATCACTGGAAATATCCCTTGTCAATGTCCAGTAGGAAGCACAATGCATTTTTTAGTTACAATGCAGTCTATTCTGCAATGATTCAACATATGGGGATAGCCTTGTACCCTAGAAATCCTTCTTGGATGAAGAATTCTGTGGTTCTAACTGTTGTGAGAGCAGTCTGCATTGTAAGGGAGACAATTAAAGTAAAATAGTGTCTCTTTTTTACAGGAAGCAGGCATTCACTTAACAGGTGGCATTGCAGTAATGTTGTCCTGAGTTAATAGCTGGTCTGGCCCCCAGCATTCTGGAAATTCAGCTGCCTGTAGAGTTACTGAGGACTTTTTATGACCTTCCTGTGAAGTTCACCAATATGAGTTATATAAGAAAACAGTTGACTTCTGAAAGTGGGACTTATTCCTGCATTTTGCCTGAGAGGTCTTTATTTGCAGAGGTGGTCCCACAGAACTCAAAGCCTTCATTATCCTAATTAAGGATGTACAGGATAAGATTCCTTCTTTTATGCTCAGATATGTCATACACAATCTTTCTTTGATAAGAGAAATCTTCTTCTGGAATTTATTAATGAACATCTTTCAAAGATAAAGTTTGGAGTATTCTTGTCAAATTCATGTTTTCTAACTACTCTACTTTTCAACTGGGGATAATTTTGCACAGTAAGGGATGTGCTCATATTCAACTGGATATGATTGGCCATTGCCGGAGGCAGTAGAATTTGCTGGCTGAATAATTATCTGATAACTTAGACAAATCCTGCTTATAATGGGAGCAGAGTAGCGTGAGAAATGCAGCCTTACTCCAGTGTATGAAAGTCTAGTGCACATGGCATTTTCAGTGGTTATTTATTTATTTATGTATTTAAATGCAGTGTTTAGGACATAATGGAGAATGGGTGAGTGTCAGAGATGGTACTTAGAACCACAGAGTACTGAGCTGCAAGGGACCCACAAGGATCACCAAGTCCAGCTCCTGGCCCTGCACAGGACACCCCAAGAGTCACACCATGTGCCCAAAAGTGTGGTTCAAAGGCTTTTTGAACTCTGTCAGGCTCAGTGCTGTGACCACCTTTCTGGGGAGCTGTTCCAGTGCCCAACCACCCTCTGGGTGAAGAGCCTTCTTCTAATGCCCCACCTAAACCTCCCCTGATACAACTTCAGGCCACTCCCTTGTGTCCTGTCACGGGTCAGCACAGAGAAGAGGTCAGTGCCTGCCGCTCTGCTTCCCCTCAGCCCGAGACAGTGCAGACTGCACTGAGCTCTCCCCTGAGTCTCCTTCTCTCCAGGCTGAACCAACAAAGTGACCTCAGCCTCTCCTCACGTGGTTTCACCTCCAGAGCCTTCTCCGTCTGAGCATGGCTCCCATTTGGGCATTTTACATCTTTCATGCATTGAGGCACCCGAAACTGTGCCAGCACAAAGTAGAGCACTTGATGAATTTCATTTTATCTCTCTTCTTACCTTCTGATTGTAGTACTTAACTTACATAGGATGTGGTCATATGAGATGTATTACAAATTGATTTTTTAATAACCTGATGAACATGTTTCTGTTGTCTGGTGTAATGAGTTATTATCTCTAATGACTAAAGTAATATTAGTACTCAAGTTGAATCGATGTTAGAACTTATTTTATCTTGAAATCTAATTTGCTGATGTTAGGACAGAAGTCAAATACATTAAAATAACATCATTAATTATAGCAAATATACCTTCTTATAATAAGATTAAATCTTGTAGAGCTCTATAATTCTTGCTGGGTGTGATGGAGCCAGATGCAGTTTATTCTGAGTAATCTTCCTCCCAGATACATAACTGAATGCACTAGTGCTGTATGTCCTGCACAAGTGTGTTTCTGTCTACTCTATAAATACTATTTTATGGCTGCTTTTTGAGATGATAGACTGAAGCTCTTCAGAAGGTAGATTTTGAAATAGTTCAGTTATGCTTTGTTCTGATTTATGTTTTCCTTGGCATTCTTTTTGATTGTCAGAAACTTGTAGTATGGTTGTCCATAGTTTTTACTGCTTGCCTTGAAAGTGGATTCCATCCAGCTGTTTGTAGTTCACACAGCCAGCTGTTGCAGTTGGGCTGAAAGGTATAACTGTTGCCATCTGTGACAGCTATGAATTTTGAGAAAATCTCTTTAATCATGTTTATGAACTGTTTATGTGTTCTATGCATGTTGGAGTTTGAAAACTGAGAAAATAATTAGCTATTAAAATTACAGGTTCCATATGAACCTCTTACTCCTTTTTAATAGCTCTCTCTAGGTCGTTGTCTTGGGCTTTTTTTCCAGTTACTTTTTTTTTTTTAGCTTTTGGTACTATTGTGTGTTGATAGTGTATCAAAGACTGGGGAGAGAGATACATATAAAATGTATTAGCATCATAAAAGAAGTATTTTTATTTTTAGTATTTGTGGCAGATATTTTTAAATTCATGGCAGTATGCAGCAGCTTTCCAGGTGTTTTGCCCCTTTCCTGCTACCAGTATGGGAAGTTCTCATTTAAAATCATCTGCATGTAAAAGACTGTTCATGGAGATAAGGTTTCAGACTATTTCTTTGTGGGTGAAGAGAAAATAATCCCTCTGTGGTATGTCACACTTCAGAATTAAATAGTTCTCATGATTCAGTGTGCATGTAGAACTCTGCTTCAGCTCTGTTAGTCCGAGGTGGTTCAATTTCAGCCTTGCTAAACACTGACAGTATTTATGTTCTGGTTATTCTACCAGTGCAGCTGTTGCAACGCGTTTTCCTAACTCTGGTGAATAAAAGCAGCTAAAGAACGCTCACCATAGCCATGGGAAGAGCACAGATGTGTTCAGTACATCTCAGAAGGAACTCCAGCTCTGTGGTGAGGGACAAAAGGGAGCCTTTCTGTCCAGGCTAGTGTTATCTCCCTGGTGGCAATTCCCTTCCATTTCCTTGACCTGGCACTTGGGATCTTCTCTGCCCTGTCTGAGAATTGTTAAGAGCCCATGTACCTGTGTACTTGCCAGTTATCTCAGTAATAGGACAGACAGTTTCATTCTCTCTTGCGCAAAGCAGTCACGTAACATGTGCTGAGGGGACCGAGCAGTGAGGTAACACACTTGTAGTGAAGCATTCAGAAAGGGAAATGGAAAAAGTTGAGTGCCACAGAGCAGTAAAAACATAAAAAGGTGGTAGGAGGACTGCAGTAGCAGGTTTGGGTGGTTTTAAAAAAAAGAGGAGGGAAAATAAGAGGAGGAAGAAGAGGAAGGGGTTGAGAAGAGGCTGAGAATATGGAAGAAGTGAAGGGGTCAACACAATCCTTTTCATGCATTTTTCTTGAGGTTGCTCCTCCAGGAAATAATTTCGACAGGCTGGCATTCCTTTAGGTTACACTTTCTTACTGGAAACATCAAACACATCTCTTTCTTCTGCCCTCATAAAGCTTAATAAGAAAGAAACCCCTGCCATGGACTATGGGTGCACACAGCACCCTCATTACTTGATCATTGCTTTGATGGCTTGAATACTATGACTTTTCATTTCAGCCTGTAGTTGGCTGTTGAACTGAAAAGCTGGGAAGGGATGAGTGATTGCTGGGTTGTGACTCATGTTAGCTTCACAGTTCAGGTGTCTCACAACTCTGCTTCAAGCCCCCAGACTCCTTCACGATTTTGTCATTTGGCTCAGGTACTTGTAAAAGCCGTGTGTTTTTAGTAATCTGTTTCTCCGTACCCCTATCTGTGTGCTGTCATCTGTAGCTGGCTGATTTGTTCACAGCTCAGGATGCTTACTGGCACGAAGGGGCCAGATTTGGTTGTTCTTTCCTTGTGTCAAGCCTGCTGCAGCCTGAGAGAGCTTAGCCTATTCCCAGTGTTTCCTTTAGCTGCTCTCTCACTCTTTCCTTCTTCAATTTGTAGCTCTCTGCACATGTTGTTTCCTTTTACAGTCCTGCCAGCAGTGTTCACTGTTGGTTTGATACAAAAGGTGTGGTATTTTGGTAAAATTGCTGAACTCTATCCTTGCTGTGCCGGCGTTGTTGATGTATATCTAGAGGAAGACAGCGCTTCTGGCTTTGTCCAAGTCAGAGGCACAGAGAGAAATACAGTATAAGACAGTATCCCTAGAATTACTTTTCTTTCAAAGGACACATAAATTTATTGCTTAGAACATCATTAGTACCTTCTTATTCAAGATGAATGGAAAAATGACCAGGTAGAAAATCAAATGTAGAATTCCTTATGTTTTTATAGGAAAGCAAGGTCATTGATGTGAAAGAGAGGACTTTGTGCCTAGAGAGTCTGTGTTCATATGTCTAGTATGACTTTAGGTGTAGAATTATGATGACAATTGTGCGCATAAATTCTGGTTTATGGACAAACTGTATTCTGTATTGCAGGCAAACTGCAAATGTTAACACTCCAGGGGGGGAGAGCAGTAGTTGTCTGGCTCTACATTTTCTTCTTGACTAGACTGCTGTAATTCCAGTTCCCTACAGGAATGATTCTCCATTTTATGCTGATAACGCACATGTGCAATCTAAGGGCTGGGTGTTCACCTAAACATCTGAGATGAGCATAAATAATTCACAGGAATTTAACTGGGAAAGCTCTCTTCATTAAAGCATGTCCTTTTGACGCTCTTAATGGGAGGAAAAGAGTCTGCAAGGGACTTGTCTCTTTTCTTGTCATTGCTGCTCATTGGGAATAATTCACATGTAATTTAAACCCTATGGTAAAGAACTTCTGAAGCTTCTATCTGAAAGGCAGCTCTTTGCTGGTGTGCAAAGAAAGAAATGGGACTGAGTATTAACAGAGTGGATGATAATGTTGTGTCCTCTACAGCTGCTGAAAAGGTTTAACTGCAGTCATTGCTGTGTGTACCTACACTGCTTGGGGCTGAACAAACAGAGTCCCAGCAAAACATGGAGTATGGTGTCTGTCTGATTACAACTCTGGAAAGACAGAAAACTTAGGTGAAGGAGTGCTTCAGCAGAGTGCTTTCCGCTGTCACTATTAAGTGGGGCAGCTGTGCAGGTGACCATATTCCAATAGTGAAGACAGAGGAGAAGCTGAAATGTCAGAGTCTGCTGGTGGCTTTTCGCATGTGCTACTGCAGCCACAAGTTGAGTAAACCATCAGCACTAACCTGAAGACCATCAGAAGTGGGCTTTGGGACGTGAAAGACAATCCTAGGCAAAACCAAAATTAATGGCTTGTACAGGCTGCTGGCAGAAAGGCTGAAAGATGCTTTTTTCCTTTGCTCTACTCCCCTCCTTTAGTGAACAGAGTGTACCATGCTGAGATAAGGGTGAGACATCCATGGGGTGAGGAGATAGGACACAGTCTGGTACAGAGTACTCTGCCATTGTCTTTCTCCCTCATTCTCCTCCCTGGTGACCAGAGCAGGCAATGGAATTAGTTAAAAGCTTGGGAAAATATTTTGGGTGAGCACTTGAATTTTGGCTGAAAGTTAACTGTGTGCTGTAAAGAACACGATATCCAAGGATATAAGCAAGAGACCACACACTCCCATCCTTCTAACACTTTGGAGTTTTTTGGATCCTGGATTCTTAGCTTAGGGTTTGGTTGGTTGGGATTTTTTTTGTGTGTCAAAAAATACCACTAACGCAAAACAGCTGTCTCAGAAAGTGCCCGACATTCAAACTGAATTATTAACCACTGATACTCAATTTCCCCCCACATTTTGCAGAATGTCAGAATTCTTTCATTCTGAGGTTACCAAGGTCATCATGGCTCAGAAGTTTTCTAGCACTCATTGTCTACCACTTATTTCATAGAACATGCTATTATTACATTTTTCTTCACCTCCATAGGACAAAATAAAGCTTAAATTTAACTCCTCTGCTGCAGCCTGATCAAACTGAGTTCCTAATTTTGTTTCTATTGACTAATGGATAAATGAGATTTTTCCTTCTCTTTTTTAGTAAGCCTTCCATGTTCTGAATAGACCTCTCAGCTGTGCGTATATCATCTCTCCTTTCTAAATTTGTTGTGTTATTGTAGCCCCACATTCACTGGCATTACTCAGCATGGAGTTAATTTAAAAAGAGAAAAACTTCCTTAAGGAAAAAGAAATGAAAATATGAATTTCTAAATGCAGGTCTTTTGCCACATTTCATTAAGAAAGGCAAAACATGAAGACTAGAAAGTGAATAATACATAAATTAGTTATGAAAGGTCAGGGCAAAAGCAATATACAGAGACTCATACAATAAATAAGTGTAAGCTTAGTTGCACTGCTGAATTGATTTTCATGTCTATGGATTTTTAAGTAAAATATTTACTGAGATTTCCAGGCGTGAGTGCCTAGGGAGGCAGTTTGGCTCCAGGATTTGGGAAGCTGGGCTATCAGTCTGTAGCCACAGCTTATGCTGGCTAGTGAACAGGCTGTCAGAGCAAGAAGCCCTCTAGCTTTTGGTTGCTAAAGAGGAAATGAAAAACAATTTGTCACACATTTCCCTTAAACTTTAAAAAAATAGTCTGGCCTGATACATTGATTTATGTTTGAATAAATGAATAAACTCTGTACATGTGTCATCAGCTGAGATTGCTATGCCACACTGCCATTTTCCATTTTCAGAAGATTATCATCTCGACATTCAAATTCAGTATTCAATTTAGTCTCAGTCTGGCCAATAAGATCTGTCTGTATGGAACATCTGCCAAGCCAGTTAACCCTTCTTCTGTTTTTGTGCATTAAAAGGGCATAATCACTGTGAATTGCTTCCCATTTGTCTTTATTGTAGTTCACTTTAATTCATTTCTGTCCTCTCCTTCAATCTGTCAGTTTTATTACTAGATTGAATGTTAAGCCTAAGCTTCTTGGCAATATCCCAATTTTAAAGGTACATTTTTATGAGGTGGGTGTAATTTTAAAATAAATGATGAGAAAAGCCAAAAACTCTTTTTTCTTTGAAAAAAAGATCTGATTTTTTTTTCTTTATCTCTGTGACTCATGACAGTTTAGAATTGAGAAATAAATTTGGTTTAATCCTTTTAAAAGTTTGTAGCTCAGATAGAATCATTAAACAGTAACATACGGTATGTTAGCACAGAGTAGTATTTTAGAGTATGGCATTTTGAAATATGTATTGCTAGAGGATTATTTCTCAATTTGTTCAGCTTAACCTCTCCTTAATTTCCATGAACATAATTTATGTATCTCTAGTTTGAATTATTAATGAAGCTGAGCCCAGGCTTTCCTTATTGGAGTAAAGGACCAAGGAGGACTGAGAGAATGCTTGATCAGCATACAGTTCCCTGGCACAGGACAGGTTTCGTTTTGCTGGTATTTCACCTCTGAGTGCAGTGCAGAGGAGAGAGAGAGGGAGACTCAGCTTCCAGGGTTCATTGCTGTGGGTTTATGTCACCCCCTGAATATAGAACAGAATTCTGCCAAGCGACACAGTAATTCCTGTGTGAAAATAGATGCTGTGCTGTGCTTTCAGGCTAGCAGCTGCCTGCTTTGATATATGGGCCTTCAGCAGGGAGGCAGTCACATGACCTTGATATAAAAATGTCCAATTCCTTGAAAAAGTTCTCCGTATTTCAGTGGATGTCAGCAAATGAAGCCAAGCAGCTTTACTTCATGAAAAGAGCAGAAAACAGCCTGTGATACCATTTTGGTGTGGGTTAGCCTCATAATTGTTTGGGATTTTTTTTAAACTGCTGGACTTTTAAAACTGCTAGAGATCACTTGTCTATGCTCAAAGCAAATGTGTTGTTTTTCTCTGACTCTTTTTGAGTGGTGAATTGCAGAGGTTATTTGAATTGCAGTCATAACTGCTCATGGTTGATTGAGAATGTGTCACAGCGAGGTGATGTGCTGGTCTTTGTGCTGTGCTGGGGATACCATGGGTGAAAAACTCTCACTTCCCAGACTTCTGGCATTGAAGGGAGAATTTGCTGTGATGTTCTTTGCTTCAAAGAGGTACAAGAAGTATGAGGAGCCAGAGAAGACTGCTCAGAGACTAAGTTTGCCATGGAAATAAGTTGAATAAGGAAATGACAGGAGTTGAATAAATAACACTGTAAAAGAATGCAAAATAATGAAACTCGGTAGAGAAGGGAATCTGTAGTTTCTCTTCGTCTTGTTCTATAAAATTTAGAGAATCAAAATTGAAACCAAAAAATTCCAAGATGCTGAAAATTCCTATGATACTTTGGTTGTGGAATTGACTGCTATAGGATGATATCAAAGCCATAAAAAGATCTCACTTATTGTGATTTAATCTGACTGTTGTCTCTAGGGCATCAGCTGACATTCTTAAATTGACTTTCATGGGTGTGTTTTGCTTATTGGGCTTCCTTTGAATGTGTCTAGTTTTCCCAGATTGTCAAAGGCAAGCTACTGACATGGTGGGCACTTAACATTCAATCTAGTGTGGCAGTTCTTCTGTAAGAGAATCCTAGAAATGATGGTGCTGAACTTGGAATAAGGAATATGATTGGCATTTTACCCCATGCTGTCACCCTGCCATATGGCCTCACTTCCATGGCCTGGTAGCTTCTGATCCTACTTGGATTTGCCCATCCTCTGTGGGGGGTAATGTCAAACTGCTCCAGTCACTGATCTTGGCTAAGTCCTGTGCTGCCGACAGTAATAAGGGAAAGCCTCTTGTTGTCTTGGGCACCAGTAATTGCTGTTAGGGGCAGACTTGACCACAGCTGTTTCCATGATCCTTCTTAGGAGCAGTGGTGGTGCAGCTTCTGTGGCACAGAGTTACCTGACACAGGAAGATGCCGTGGCCCACCGAGGCACTATCAGCCTACAGCACCACTGTTCTTTAACCAAGGGACAAATGAAGGTGACATT
The DNA here is from genome assembly GCF_028769735.1 of Zonotrichia leucophrys gambelii. Classification (NCBI taxonomy): domain Eukaryota; kingdom Metazoa; phylum Chordata; class Aves; order Passeriformes; family Passerellidae; genus Zonotrichia; species Zonotrichia leucophrys. The sequence goes on from NC_088169.1 coordinate 88,124,036, forward strand.
CCTAGCACAATTCTCATGCTGGCTATGAAATAATGCCTTCACTGTATCATGCACTTGCCTCATGATGTCCTCTTGAATTTATAAAAATGGTCCTGTGTGTATATTTTAAAATAACACTAATTAAGAGAGGTCTTAATGGAACAAGAGAGAATAAATATCCTCTGAATACCTTTGTGAGAAAGCATGACCCAGAGGTTTTGCTACTAAAGTTTAATGGAAAAGAATACTGAACAAAGTATAGTAATTTTGAAGGTCTCTCTTGCTCTTCTCCCTGTTGAAATGCAAACAGTACAGGCTTAATGATCTATTTTTGTTCTTGCTTTTCATTTATTTATTTTTTAATATAATATAGTAACAATGGGTTGCTCCACAAGGGGAGGTGAGTGAGGAGCTTTAATTTTGGTGGCTGGATTAGTGTGAACTAGATGTTTGAGAGACAGAACTAAGGATGTACTAGCAAGGTGTCAAGTGAGCTGTACCTGCAGATATTGAAACATGGTGAACTCAGCTGGGATTGCAAGAATTGTATCTTCACAGAAGAGCCACCAATTGATCATTTCATAAAAAGAAGAATGACAATAAAGTGACTAAGAAAAAATATTCTAGTATTCTTGTACTGGAGCCTTCAGTTTTGTAGGCTCTTCAAAAGCTGGTGTGTATTGCTTCCATCACGTAACTTCTAATCAATTAGTGTAAAAATGGACTATTGTAAAAGCAGCTTTAGCTGCAAGAATTCAGGGAGACTGGCAAAGATGATAAAAATCTTCTTTGCTCTTGTCTTCCATTCTTTATTATATAGGCAGAGGGTGAAAAATTGAGATTACTTTTCCTTCTTAAAACCAAATGTCATGATGGAACTTTTGACAAGGCATTAACCTTTGACAGACTAAGACACTAATGACTCTTTCGTTGCTTGCTATTGTTAAATGCCTTGGAAGATGCTGGAATCTTCTGACTTTCTCCTTGGCTGAAGAGAAAATATGGAGCTGTTAGAAAGGGGAACTTTCCTCAGCACATTTGCAATGAATTGTTTAAGCAGATGTTAACAAAAGGAATTAATGGTTAAACATTGAAATGTTCTTAGCCCTATGGTTAAAAATTTCGTTGACCTTTGAAATGGCAATCTCCTGTCATCCGTGTGAATCTACTGAAATGGAAAGTGTAATCTCGGTTTTTAATTATGTGCACACACATTGCTCGTGCATGTATGAAGCAGATGTAGGGATGGATTAATTTTTTGTTGTTTGTCTTTCTTGACAAAGCATATGGCTTGCTCATTACGTATGTATAAGCCTGTGTGGACAGAGGGGTGAAAGAGGAAGCAGAAAAAGGACACCAGCTGGTTGGGTTTCCTTGACTTGTATTTGGACTATCCTATTGTAATAATGTTTCAGTTTTAATCTGCAGACATTTTTGCAGTGTCTTAAATGTTATGGAAAAGATTGCAGGTGTACACTTCAACCATCATAAGGGTTTTTCATCCAGTAATGCAGAATGAAGACCAGTATTAAGCCAACTGAGTGGTTTGTTGGTCCTCTACTAAGCCTTGGAGACTTGAAAATATCCACAAGCTACTTGGAGGTGTGCAGGTTTGTTTTTTTCTTTGAATACAATATGGTTACATACACACAAATTGTTCATTATCAATATGTGTCTGCTGTTTCAGAGCATTTTTATAGGGCCAGACATCTGGCTGAGGATATGGTGGTAAAGGGCAATGTGTGTCTCGGTAATGATGTACAATTTGAGAAAAGAATATTATAGTGAAGAAATACCACCATTACACTTCCTTTTACACTTGAGACACAGGAAATAGAAATATATAATACATAAAGCATTGTGCAGCAGGTCATAGTTTTAAATCTAACCCAGGTTGTTAGCAACAAATCTGTTGCCATCTAATTTATATCTTCCTCTCTGTATAAAGTCTTGGTAACGGGTCAGCCCAATTCCCAATGAAAACCAGGATATGGACAACTTCACTTTTACTGTATGGAGCTACTAAGCAAGTTTGGACCTAGTGGCTGTGTGGATGATAGATCATCTTGAAGAACTTTGCTACTGATTAGAAGTGAATGAATTGATTCTTTTTCATTTTTAATACTGCAACATAAGGTAAACACATGCAGGGACTACTAGATTTCAGGTGTTTGGCATTTGGTTTTTGACAGTCAAGTAGCAATGACTGTCCTGATTAAGTCTTTTCCTAGTGATTACTATCATCATACTTACTTTGATTTTCATTGATGTAGAACCATTGAGTCCCAGGTAGGTCCTTACTGTACAAATACAGAATCAGGAAATCAGCAAGACTGATTTTGAAAAGTGCTTTCAAAAAATGCTAAATGCATGTAGACCAATTTTATTAATGGAGAAACCAAATTTCAGGCAATGAATCACTCCTTGCAAGCCCTCCAGTAAACCAGCATCACACTGAGGAGAGAATCTAGGTCTTGAAGGTCACACTGTTCTGTTGTTCCTGCCTCCACTAACACATCAGGACTGTTTTACCAAGGACCTGATTGCCTTGAGTTTATTTTGATTTCATACAAAGTTCAGAATGCCCAAAGCTACCAGTATTTTGACATGGAAGGCTGTGTTCCCTTTAAAAGCAATTTTTTTTTTTTTTTGTGTAAATGAGTGAATATTGAAACTGTTCATACCAAAGATGGATGACATTTATGTGCATGTGCTGTAATTCCTATTGTAAGGGGTAGAACAGCATTGTGTGAAGCAGTGAAGATTCCTCATCCCTTGTCCAGAAGCGAGGTAATACTTCTCATCAAATCTATACTGTGAAATTGAATATTTTAATAGATACATTGTGCATAACTTGAGATTTATAGGTGCTAATAACATGAAAAGCTCAGCTGGTGTACTCTCTCTGTCTTCTTGTTGTACATTAAAGTCATTCACTAAGTGAGAAAAAATTTAATGCAATTTGTCTGAAAGCAATCTCTAATGCTTGTCAGGGAACAAGAGACTTGCTTTTTCTGATTTCCCTTCATTGGTTGATTCTTCATGGAGATGTCAGGTTGTTACTAGATATTCACTTGGGACTAGAAAAAAATTGGGAGGATTTTGTGAATAGCTGTGTAGAATATCTTCATTCTTCTATCTTGCTGGCAGGAAAAAAAAATAATATATTTGTAAGGTGTTTCTGGGGCTGTTTTGCACATCTTTGCCCATAGAAAGAGCCATGGATTTGGGCATGGTCACCTAGGGCATGGTCAAAGACCTTCTACTTCTGTCTTGGCTGCTTGTACAGTCCACTGGGAAGATCTAAAATTAGGAAACTGCAAATAAGGTCCTCTCAAATCTTGTACCAATCTTAGCACCTCTAGGCAGAGGCTAGCATTTAGGGCCAGAAAATCCAAACTATTGATGTGAGTATCTATTTTAAATCGATTCCCTGAATATTCTAAACAGCCACATTGGGAATGGAAGGGTATCAGCTGCCCTGAGAGGGAGAAGTTACACAAGTGAAAATGACGGGTGGGGTGAAGATATAAACTAAAACATGGGCTAAGCAGTTTAGAGAATTGTCCTTGTGTGTAGCAGAATATGTTTCTACATTACTTACAGTAGCTTTTAATGCTATTACAGGGCCTAAAGGGATCAGATATTAGGTTCTGCTCTCTCAGTTACACTTTCTAAGTGTAACAGTTGCTGTCCTTCTCTGTCAGTTGCATAGTGTAAAGTTCATTCATTCTGCATTCTTGCTGCAAAGCTCTAAACTGTAGGAAACGTGTGGTCACTTTCTATTATATTTCACCAGGGTGCAGCCACCTGACAATGTATTTAACACATCTGAGTTAATACTTGGCAATGCTTCATACTTCAAAAGTGCTTGAAATTCTCTGAGTGCAGCTAGGCACCCATATCACAGCAAACCCAAGCTATGTAGATCAGCAATTCTGTACTTATTTTGCCATCTCTTTATTTGAAATATCTGAGTTTACCTGCTTCTGCTTTTGTCTTGCTGTTAATTGTTGCACTAAAAAGGTAATGTGTGACTTTTCCCTTTTGATAGGTGTCAGAAATGTGCTAAATAGAGACCAGGTCAAGATTTTGGAGCACATTATTGCGTTTCTGTCTTGGGTTTTCTTGCCAAAAATCTGCCAAGGGGCAAGGTCATTCCACTCTCTAAAACCTGAAGAAAATATATAGCTACAGTTTATGAAGCTGGGTGCATAGAAGTGATTTTCTTTTCTTTTTTTTATGGCTCCCTAAAAATGTTTTCCTTGAAGTGGTGAGCAAGAGTTAATCTATTTATTGGAAAACAGCTGTTCAACTAATGGTGGGAACCAACTGTGTGCTTCAGAAGTGGGGCAGTGGCATGGCTTGGATCCTGCTGCCAATGGTAGGGTGGGGTCCTTATCCTTTTACCATCTATTCCTTCTGCTCTGAGCTTTGTGTTATCTATCTTTATTATGAAACATTTATAATGAAGAAAACAAGGAAGCCTGACTTTCATCCCTCCTTTCTGTGATTCTGTTAAGTCAGCAGAAGCTATAACATTGATTTCCCTGTAGCCGGAGTTTTATCTTTTCTATTTAAGAAAACCATTTATGCTTAGACTCTTTTTATCACTTAATTTTCCCGTTATAGTCACATCTGAATGTTTTACCTGTAGTTTGTTGCTGTTCAGGAAACAATGTGCCAATTTATTTTTTTTATGAGGAAATTAAGATAGCTTTGAATGAAATGTTTTGAAATCTTTGTCATGTGTGTAGCTTATTTTCTAGGCCTAGACATTCCAGACACACATGACAGACTTTCACACACATGTATGTAGAAATGTGACAATGAGATCAAAAAGACTAGTTCACAAATAAATTTTAAAAAGTGCATTTGAATGTACTTCCTTCCTAAAAGGACCTTCTGCCAGCATAAAGCACATCTGATCTCTGGCGTCAGACAAGACTTAATTTAATCTGAAAGTTGAACCTAACGCAGTTTGGAAAGTGATTTTAAAAGTGTAATTAGTAAGAACACTAGTCTTTTTCTAATAAAAGTGTTCCTTGAGAATTTTTGCCAACAGAATCAGTGAAATAACTGCAATAATGTTAAATGGGAGCCATTGCTACTTTTAATAAAGAAATATTTAAGCTTCTTGAAACATTTTAATCATGGGTGTTGGACTGGATAATCTTAAATGGTCCCTTCCAGCATAACCCATTCCGTGATTTTATGATTTCACCTTCTTACAAAGAATGTTAGAAAAATTGCTAAGAAACCATCCTCCCCTAGAAATTTTTCTGGAATCCATGAAGGAAATAGCCTTTGAAATTTTTTGCTTCTGTGTAGAAATCACCACATTGCTTGTCACCAAGAAAGGATTCATTTAGCCAGAAATTAATCCTGAGCTGCCTCCTTGTAAATGTACTCAGACAGATCTAATTCTTGTGAAGCACAAAGCAAGTGATGCATAAACAAAGAAATTCAGCACATTTAATTTATGATTGCTAACCCTGCTTCATTTCTGACCACTGTGTTCCTTCAATGTTTTATGTGGTGTCAGCTGTTCTATTTGAAGTCTTAGTGGCCTTTTTCAGTTTCTACAATTTTGCAAAGGTTACAGAAAAGAGGGAAAGCTCTGTCTGGTGGTTCAGTTTAACCATGGCTCTACACCTGCTGGCATGTGCATGGTTTAGCATGTGCACAAAAAAATTCTGCATGGGCTGAATATGAATGGAGAAATCTTTACAGTGGCTTTGGGAAACAGCATAGAAAATATTTCATTCAGAGGGGCAAGGCAGAAGAAACACTATTACTGCACAAAAATGTGCAAAAAAATGTGACTTTTTGTTCAGCAAGTTGTCTTTCTTAAGGATTTTCCAACCACAGCTATGCTGGTCAATAAAGTTGAATGAAAGACCTCCAAGTTACTGTTGGTTGGTGCCACCAAGATCACTTACAAAGCCCTCCTAGCCCATGCCTAGAGCCAGTTTAGCTTTACAACTGCCTCCTTTGAGCCCCGTGTACCCAGTTCCAGAGGCAGCTTGCATAGACTGTGCTGTCATTGTGCAACCAGTGCACTGAAAATTGTCTTGGATTTTCTTCTGCACAGTGAGTGGAGGGGAACGAAGAATAAACAGAAGGTGCCAGTACTTGACATACATGGCTGACCGTTCTGTCAAGTTTTTAAATCATTTTCCAAACAGCGTTAGGTTCAACTTTCAGATTAAATTAAGTCTTGTCTGACACCAGAGATCAGATGTGCTTTATGCAGGGAAAGCTGGCAGAAGGTCCTTTTAGGAAGGAAGTACATTCAAATGCACTTTTCTAAACTTATTTGTGAACTAGTCTTTTTGATCTCATTGTCACACGTATACATATATGTGTGTGAAAATCTGTCATGTGGGTCTGAAATGTCTAGGCCTAGAAAATAAGCTACACACATGACAAAGACTTCAAAACATAGATATCCTTGTTGGCAGTGTTCTGTTGGTCAATAAATCCTTAAAAGGTCTTGTAACTAGGGGTCTTGTGACCTTCTGAACTACGTGGTGAAGATGTGAGCCAAACTCACCCTTCCTGCCTGTGTAGAAGATAAGAAAAACAAATCACATAATCTAAAAAACTCAGAGGTCCCATCTGTAACTCATTCAAAACTCCTTCAAAAATCCCCATACTTATCCACATCTCTAGTTTGGTTTTGTACAGCCTTGAGAGAGTAGATTAAATGTTTGAGGCAGTCAACATCCTTATAGAGTGATAAGGAAGATGCTTTGCTAGTTCAAAGATAGTCTAGTTTTACAGGTCAAAGAAGGCAATACATCTAGCTCAGGTTGTGAACTGACTCTCTGAGGTCATATGACATGTCAGGAGACAAATGACAAGCTGAGGGTAAGAGTGCCGCGTGCCTGACGTAATTGCTATATGGCCTCTGCCATGACATTTGGGTAGCATTTCTTCACAGCAATTACGCTGCTCTTTTTGTGTTGCTCAAAACTGGGCACAGCAAGAATGGCAACATGACTAAGAAAGACCTTGGGCCTGAGTAGATGGCAAGTGGAACATGAGTCAGCAGTGCCCTGGCAGCCAGCAGGGCCAAGCGTGTCCTGGGGTGCATCAGGCACGGCATGGCCAGCTGGGCAAGGGAGGGATTGTCCTGCTCTGCTCTGCTCTGCTCTGGGGTGGTCTCACCTTGAGTGCTGGGGGCTATTTTAGATGCCTTTATAAAAGAAGGACTTCAGGCTATTTAAGATGTGTCCAGAGGAGGACTGCCAAGATGTTGGAAAGTCTCAAGGGCAAGACTTAGGAGAAGCAGCTGATGTCGGTTGATTTGTTCACCTTGGAGTAGAGAAGGCTGAGGGGTGACCTCATCATAGTCTACAGCTTCTTTTGGGAGGCAGCAGGAGGGGAGAAGGAAAAATACTTCATGGGAAAAAAAAGTAAAGTTTTTTTTATCTGTTGTTTGGAAAACCAGCAGGCTGTGCTAACAGGTCTTTTTTTGTTTTTCCACAAGAGACCGCACAATCTTGTCATTTTCTCTTTCTGTATAAGCAAGGAAAGGAGCAGCAGCATGAGAAATGCTGTTCTTATTTGTGACTCTTAAATTTTCATTTGAGTAATGAAGAGAGTCTGCCAAAGTGGTCATTAAGATGTTGTCTTAAGATGTGTTCAAGGCCTTGCTTAGTAACCATTTTTTCCCTTGAAATTGGAAAGCCGGGACTTCTATGTTATACTTGAACCATTAATACCAATGAAGTATTAATGCTTCCACCCCTGCCTTCCCCCTCCCCACCTCATAAGAGTTGTGTGGGTCTGGTTCAGCCTTCCTGTTTTAGGACTATTTTGTGTTGTATAAAAAATGCTGCAGCATTGTCAGGATTAAATATTGTCTGCCTCCGCTTTTTCCCCATCCAGCTGGAATCAGAGTTCTTTTTTTTAGGTTTGGTTTCTTAAATATTCCCAGACTAAAACAAAGTAGGGAAATGCTTTAGCTAAGACTAAATAGCTGTTTCTTTGCAACTGGGGAGTAGGTTTAACAGCAACATAGTGCGTACATTCATTCATTCATTCATTCATTCATTCATTCATTCATTCATTCATTCATTCCATCAGAATACTCTGTTCCACCCTTCTAAACTGAAACTATGGCTTAGTAGTTCCAGAACTGAAGTCACACATTTGCAAGAACTCAAGCAATAAGAACTCTGTTTAGAGCTGTACTGCTGCACTTTTTTTCATTATTTTTCAAAACTGCAATAGCAGGCGAATGTGATTTCAAAATAGCAAATAAAATGTAATTATAACCCAACAAAACCATTATCAGAGACTGGTCTAGCTCTTGTCAGCCCCATTCCCAAAGAGGAGTCTGGATAGAGTTTAATCATGATAATAAAGTATAAAATTCCTATAGCTAGGGCCATGTAACTAATTTTCCCAGGCAAATCTTTGAACCTTGAAGTCAAGATCCCCCTTACTTTGGAGTGGTTTGAAGGGACATAATTAGCCATCACTGTATTGTCTTAATTCACATTCTGTCAGTTCAGCCCCTGAAAGAGTGTTGTCCATTCAACAGAGGCACCTTCCTAGACATGAACAGTTTAACAGCTTCCGTATGATCCATTATTCATGCCTTCAGTTTATCTGCAGGGAAATTTCAGACATGAGAGTCCCTTGGCCAGGATTGTCACTTTGGGGAATTGCAGAATTTCCAGTTGTCCACCTCTGACTAAAAAACTCCAAGAGGTAAGAAGTCATTGACATCATGGTGCACTCTTCCCACCTTTTATTCAGGTACTTTCTGCTGTGTGGAAGGTCTAGAGCCAGTTTTGCTTTTTACTCAGGAGCGCAAACCTCATCTGTGTGGGGTGACTCTTGTTCACAACATATGATGGATGGTCATCTCTTGCTGTTTTGGTCAGTGCCAATGTTTTGGTGAGCAGCTGGCATTCTCTGCCTCGTGCCATGGTATTTCTGCTTCTTCTCTGGAAATAAAAGATAGGCTCTTCTTTGTGGTTTATATGCAGTTTCTCTTTGTGAAGATACAAGAGCTGTAACTGGCGTGTGAGTGGCAGAAGTCACTGTATCCTCTGCCCTCCTGTTATGCAAGATGCTGCTCTTATTTTCTGGTTTGTATTGGTTCCTATTCCAACTTGAATTTTTATAATTATGATAGAGCTAAAGCTACCATGCAGTGCTGGGAATGACCCATGAAATACATGGAAAAGAGAGCTTGTGAAGTCACACATGCTGTCATATACTTGAATATAATTATAAACAAATAAAGAAACCCATTGATAAACAGGATAAGTTTTCAGAGCAAGAGGGAAATGTGTACCCTATGGTGGCAGTCAATACTTTGCTCCATTTTCAAAACAAGCTCTAAATACCTAAAGATGTATGCATATGGTCTGCTCAAAAGCAAATTTACCAGTGACTTTTTGATTACTTCAGGGCTCTCAGTGAAGATTGCATCAATCCAATTTACTAATTTGCCTGTTTCAGTAAGCTGCTGTCAGAATTGGTCAAGTTTATGAAGTTGTGGAGCTGCTCACTATTGAATGTGCCAGGTCTTGTCACTGTAGGACAGCAAATCCCCCACCATGGTTATGTATGATCTTAAGGCAAATGCTGGCTAGGAACTTATGTTCTCTGAGAAGGAATCAAATATGTGCTGCTTCTCATCTGTTTCTTTTCACTGCCTAAGAGAGAGTTAGTGTGGAAGTGAAGAGACATCATCAGATTCAAGATGAAATTCCCCCAAGAATTTCTGTGTGAAACACCGGGAACCAGGTTCCAGGGGCCAGCAGAACTGCTGAGAGCTTGGATGTGTGAAACGGGGAAGTTAGAGGGATAGATTTACATGGCTGGTGGTGTGAGTGGCTGTTGGGATTTTGGACAGAGAATATGTGAGTATTTTGTTTGAATTACAGGTGCTGCAGACACTTAATACATTGATCTAATACATCTATCCAATATTTCTTATGTTGGCTTGAAGTGAGACGGATCATGGTTTTTGCACAAAATTGAGGCTTAAGGCAGTTAGGATTAGAGACATGATGGCTTCTGTCAGCTCTTCTGTTTCCTGAAACAAGAGCTGGCTTTTCATTGAGTTAGTTTTGCACACTGCAAATCTGAGCTCAGTTAATATATGCCTGCAGGCATACACGGGCTTTTGAGATGCTTCTGCAGATTCCAGTTTAAAAAAAAAAAAAAACAACACACCAACAAAAACCCCTTGAATGGAAAATGTCCAAAATGAAGATATTTCAGCCTGCAAGCAAATTTTATGCAAATTAGTCAGTAGGCATGAATGACTGTCTTGCGCTGTTGGTGGTCTTGGCAAGCCAGGAGCGATGTTGGGAATGGCTGTTGTCCCATGTCTAACGACACGGGCGGAACACACCGCCTTCTGCTTGCTGCGCTGTCCTTGGCCCATATATAGTAGCTCTTGCCATCAGATGGGAGCTTGGCTGATGTTTTTAGTAGGCCTGGGACAGGGCAGCTCCATCTCTTACCGTATGAGCAGCTCAGCAGACATGCATGAGCTGCCTAATGACACACTGCTGCAAAGGCTCAGTTACGGTGCTTGTTTGGCAAGGAAGATATAATTAATAATGTCATTGCATAAAAGTCAGCTGTTCAGTACTCATGCTAGCTGCCAAATGTTACACGATGCAGATTTAGAAATATTTTATCCATCTGCCAGTGCTTTCAAATCATTCTGGCAAGGTTTGTATTTCTATTTTAAACTGTGTAAAGGGAAATTGCTCTCATTCTCTCAGTGCTAAGGATGGTGCAAGCCTTACCCTACCTACTTTTAGAGAAATAGACCAGGGGAAGAAAAGTGTTAGAGGTCATCACAGAGGTATCATTTAGTGTCTAAAATGTACTGGACATAATGCCAGAATGATTCTGATATCATTTTTTTGGAGGGGGAAAGAAGTGGTGCATCTCAGGATCAATAATGTGTACATCCAGGAAACATTCCACAAAAAAAAAAAAAAAAAAAAAAAAAAAAAAATGAAGTAAATTTACAACTTTGTATTAATAAACTGTAGGAATTATTGTTTTACACCTTCCATTAATGTTGTGAAACAAGTAAGTGTCTTTTCTATTAGGTAATGCTACTTCACCATGCTAGGTATAGAAATTTTATTTATGCAGCTTTGATTATTTTTCTTTATTTGAAAAAACCCACAGAGTCTTTCATCTATATGTCCCCTTTTTCTTTTCACACATGCTGAGTGATTAGAGCCTTCAGTGTTCCTTTGGTTAATAATGGCATAATGGAACAATCAGTTGGAGTTTTCCCTCTTTTTCTCCTTCTGTTCCTGACCATACCTGTCATCTCAGCTTTTAAACTGCTCCTTATGGCCACAGCCAGTCCTTTAACGTCAGACATGTAAGTTAAGCGAGTGAGATCCCTTAACTAGTAAAATTATACATAAAACAATGATTAAGGATCTAACATTTTAGGCAAAATATTCTTTATTTCATTACCTTTGTTCTCACTAGGCAGTACAAGCTTTGCTGTCCCTTATGTGACCTCACCTCAGCAGTCCCTATTACTAGGGACAGACAAGAACTTGTGAAGTAGGACTGCAAAATCCTCACAGTTATACCTGGGACAAAAATATCCGAGCAAACTGAAACAGTGCTGTTCTGGCAGTGAGGGAGCAGCCTAACAGACCACAGTGTCTAAAGAACCAGCATGGACTAATGCCTTTACTGCTACTCCCAGGTTGCTGCTTTTTATGGAAATATTGTTCCTCGTTTGTTATAGCGGGTGAATTTGCATGTGACACACATTTCATGCTGCTATTTTGACCATGGCATGAAGAGATATTGTTCCATTGCTACTGCAGTGTGAATCCTTACAGCATCTGCTCTGTTATCTTTGTGCCCTTCCAGCACAGCTCCTACTGGAGATGGTTTTTTTTTAAATGAAGAGGAAAATGAAAATAGATTTTATTTTTGAAAAGGCAAAGGACTTGAATAAATGCAACATAAAGAATGACTAGAATTTCTTCATGGTTTGCCAAGAGAGTCCTCTCTGATTTTTGCTGCTTGTTAATTAGCATTGTAAGCTAGTGGAGAGAAAAAAAGATACCATTTAATTCAAGTCTGCTTACCTTCTTTTGAAAAACTAACCCCATTACAAATCTTTGCAACACATTTCATGACTGTAATCTCTGAAAATACAAGTTAATAAAAACATACAAGGAATGGATACATCCTGGCAATTTCTGCAAAGAAGGCAAGGGAAAAACTGGTGGAAGACTTAGCAGCTGGAAGCAATGCTTGCTGAAAGACTAAACCAGTTTTTGAAAGCCTAAAACAGCAGTAGCTTTCATTTCAGATTATTCCTTTGGTTCTTCTCAACACCTATTTTATTTAGTATTGAAAAACTGGCAGCTGAAAAAGCAAGCAGACTTGCCTTCTATTTTTGAGCATGTAGAGAATGAGGCAAAAGCATTTAAGAGTGACAGTTTCTACATTTTTACAGTTTGGTCATGAGAAATATACAGTTCTTTAACTACAGGTAACACTGCCACTGTTAAATAAATCCATTTAAAATGAAAACTATGATGATTTCTTGATAAGAAACCATCCCCATTTCTTATTCATACAGCACATTAAACACAGTACTTTGAAACTAATAGTGTATAGTTTTGAAATGTTCTAGCATGGCTTTTGATTGAGTGCCAATTTCTACCAAAATTCAGTTACCAACAAAAGATGATTTAGTGTATAGGAACAGATGCTCTTCTGGCCTGACAAAAAGATGCAATAATTATCTATAGAAAGAAGCTGAGTAAAGGGTACAAAAGCAATGCAGGTTAAAATGCATTACTTATTTGAAGTTTTGTTCAGTTTAAATGATGATGGAAACTGATGATTTAAATATCTGTGACTTAAATGAATCTGCATTTACCCTGACCCATTAGAGAAGCATTTTTGGGACCAGAGGTCACTTCCAAAGGTTCCTGATAGAAGGAGCAAAATGTTCCTTTTCTACATCTGGGGAGAGTGGTGAGGTCTTCCTCCAGCTGTCACTGCCCCAGTGCATGTCTGTTCATAGTTTTATGTTCAGAGTAGACAAAACTGGATTTCATGACTGAAGATCTGTGAGTCTTGTTAACATGTATTGTCCTTTTGCTCTTGTTCCCACTTGATATTCAGTTTACAGACTTTTCAAACAGTTAAGCACGCTGAGCCTCGTTCATCTCTCTCCTAAAGCAGATGGACAGACAAGAGTTGTGCCTATTGCATGTGGCTGAACTGCCTTGAAAATGCAAGGTAGATGTGAATCCAGGGTGATGCTTAGTCATACAAGAGCATGCTAATCTGTGGGAGATGATGTTAGTTGCTGTTACAGGGATCACTTTTTTTCTTGAACCCTGCAAATGCAGACAGTAAACTTAAATATCAGGTAGCTTGAGAAAAAATGCTGTCTGACTCTATGCAGGAGTAGAGGGCTAGTCACAATCTAGCACCATTTGCTTTTTTTTTTTTTTTTTTTTATTGCCTTCCATTTTGTAGCTAAGAGGTGTGTTCAAGTGTAATCTAATTTCAATAGAAATGAGCTAGGAGCTCAAGAGGGCAAGGCACTGGGCTCAAGCCTCAGTGAGGATGCATTGGGAGCAGCAAAGCAATCACTGCACAGGGTTCTGTATTCTTGTGGTGTGTCTGAAGTCAGAGGATAATTGGAGAAACATGTCAGCACATATGAAGGCATTTTGGGAGTTAGATTCATCTTTCCTGACTTTAGGGTATTGCTGGATATATTTCACAATGGCAACAATATCAGAAGGCACTTCAGCTTCTCTTTGATGCATGTGGTAAAAAAGATGGATGCATATAGGAAGATAGGTGAGCAAGGACTGCCATTTTGGGTATTCCAGCTAAAGCAAAGGCTATTTCTACTTGTGGAATGGGAAGTATTTTTTGAAAGCTTTTTGGATAGAGACTGGAAAGGTCAAAATCCTGCGGCTGTCTCTCTGCTGGGAGATTATTTTAGTCAGTGTGTTCATGTAACCCATATTTGTATTGAAATCTATAGCACAGCCTGCAGTTTAGGATTACCTTTATTTGCCAGTCAGATACCTTGTGTAAGGCAAGTCAGTACTGAGATATCATATAAGAAAATCACCCCAGAATGATTTTATCATTAAAAGCATCACAATGCAGGCAGATTTCACTGCACAGATTTACAGTCAGCAACTGGAGCTTTATGATGAATTCTACAGACCTGGTAAAGGAAACTCAAGATTCACATGTGATAACAGGATATCTTGACTCTGTAAGAAGCTAACCAGTCCCAGCAAATGTGTTTGATGACACATCCCTCTGATATAAGTAGAACTGCTTTTTTCTGTTTGTTTAAATGCTGCCACTATTACAGATTTGGAGATGTTATGTGTTGCTTATGCTTTCACATGTGGCTCCTGGCTACTCTTCTTTCCATCTTCTACCTTCCTATGCGTACCAGATTGTTAACTCTTCATGGGCTGCATAAACTATTAAAGTAGTGGCATGTGAGTGACAGACCTATCTTGGTCTGTCCTTGCAGGAAGAACAACTTGCTTAGGGCCTTTTTGATAGCTCTTACTGTTTAGCTCAAAATTTAGCATCTCACAGGTTTTGGCTACGGAGAGGCCTAGTTTAGTTTCAGGTGAGTTCCTTCTGCTTTAACCAAAATATAAACATGATGTGGAACTGGTTTTCATGGGCTGACAGGAAACTCATGAATTTCAGCAAGGGAAGATGCAAAGTGGGGAGGAACAACCACTGTGTGCTGGGGCCACCTGGCTGGAAAGCAGCTTGGCAGAAAGACTTGGGAATTCTGGTGGATACCAGATTGAACAGGAGCCAGCAATGTGTCCTTGCCGCAAAGAAAGCCAACACTCGGAGTGTTCCAAGCAGGTTAAGGAAAGGTGATCCTTTGCCTTTATCCAGCACTGGTGAAGCCACAGCTGCAGTTCTGGGCTTCCAGTACCAGAGAGACATGGACATAATGGAATGAGTCAGTGGGCCACTAAGATGATGAAGTATCTCTCCTGTGAGGGAAGGCTGACTGAGCCAGGAGTGTTCAGCCTGGAGAAGAGGGGGATCCAAGTAATGTATGCAAATACTTGACAGGAGGGTGTAAAGAAAACCAAGCCAAGTTTTTTTTCAGTGATGACCTGTGACAGTACAAGAGGCAATGGGCATGACCTGAGCATCAGGAAACACTTATTTTACTGTGAGGGCAAACAAGTTGCCTGAAGAAGTTGTGAATTCTTTGCCATTGAAGGTATTCAATATCCACCTGGACATGGTCCTGGGCAACTGATTCTAGGTGCCCCTGTTTGAGCAGTGGGGTTGGTCCAGTGACCTTCAGAGGTCCCTTCCAACCTCAACTGGTCTGTGATTCTGTGATTCATCTTTGTGCCATTTTGAGTATGTTGTCTGCACATAATCGCAGACAATTCTCAGGTCTAAATATAGTAAATGAGCAGTCTCAGCACAACTCAAGGTCCCTCCAGATGGGCTTTAATGCATAAAGACTGATGACTTGGCAAACCCATGTGGGAAAGGACATTCCAGGTATACCAGGCTTGAAAGGAAGACCAGGGACTAAATTGTGAGAAGCTGAACATTAGCAGACCTCTGATTTTGGAAGTTGCCATTTCTGGACAGCTGAATTGGTGCTATGCAAGTCAATCACTAAAAGCATAGAACGTTTTCTACCATAAGACATCAAATATTCAGACTGATGTTGACAGCTCCATCATCTGTTGTCATGCAGAGCTGTATAAACAAACACATTTCCACATAGTGGGTGTTATGAATTGTCACCTTCCAGAGAATCCACTAGTCCTGTTACATGCACACTGAGGTATCCTGTGGCAGCCAGTAAAGACAAGCATACTTCCTTCACAGCAGTAAACTCAGCTCTTCTGGGAAAAAGACTAGCTGTTTTTGGAGGCTGTGTGCAGCCATGCATTCCCACTGGCTTCATAGAGAAGAAACATCATTCTGAGAAAAAATACACATCAGAGGGAAAATGGTAGTGGTCAGTTCAGGCTTAGAATGATTTCATTTCAAATCTGAAATGGTTTGGGTTTTTCTCAAGAAAAATGAAAAAAAAATCATTTTGATTAAGAGTATTGTTTTCTTTAAACTCACAAAGATATCCACATATGGATTTAGGAGCCTGTATTTCTATTTTCTCTATTTTAGACTTTTTAGACTTTTTATGGCTCCACAGGTCCCCTCCATCCACATGACTTGCATGTTTCTGTCCTTATAAAGCCAGCAAAAACCATCATTAGTATTAAAGAATTAGCTCGCTCAAATGGCTTTCAATAACTAGGGTTGAACATTAGTTTAGCCATGGAGACAATGGGCCAAAATAATGAAACACAAAATGGCACTGAGAAGTGGAGCGTCAAGAAAATCCGGGGAGTGAAAGACTGCCACTCAAAAATTATTCTTAGTGAGGAGTGGTCCTTTGATTCCCAAGCTCATGAAGGTAACCGGCATAACTAAAAATAGGTATAGCTTAGCTCTTGAGGCGTTCTCTGCTTGAAGTTTGTAGACGCTACCAAAGGACCACACAAACAGAAGAAAAAATTCACTAAAAAGTGCAGTATGTGGGATAATAAGATGGAAATGTTGTTTGTATTTCATACTCTGTGTATTCTATTTTTATTCCCAAGCTTTTCCCTGATTTATTCTGGTGCTTCAATTGTTTGCTTTTCCTCATAAGGATGTTTTAATTAGAGAAAGAAGATACCTCTGTAGGGTATAGAAGTGTTATTTTCTAATCTTCCAGATGGGGAATGTTGTATTTCAGAAGTAATAGAAGGCTTTTGACTCACTTAAGCCACAGTGCTTACATGCAATAATCTTTGTTCTCATTAATGGCTAATTTATATATAGTATCCAGATTGATGGAGAAAAATGAAAAGATGGTTATGAGACTCCAAATGCAATTTATAATTTTTTTACACAAAGTCTCATCCCATTAGAAGTGAACTAGGATTATTTCTATCTCCATGAGTCGTGTTACTTGTAAACATAGGGAATACAGGTGGAATACAGGTACTTTTAATGATCCAAGTCATAATGCGTTCTGAAGCAGGGTATGTTCCGATTCTAGTTCCACCTGATCCATGTTTGGCAATACAGCTTTGCAGTTTTATGCCACAACTTTTAAGACAACAAAACTTGTGTGTGTGAATGACCTCTGTCTCTGCTTGTGGGCTGTGTAGGATGCTGTTACCCACATGGGGTATATCCAAAATGAGCACCACTTCTCACTGCCATGCGTCTTTTTCTGAAAGTGTGTATATTTATACAGGCAGCCCAGGATGATGAGACTTTAAATTGCCTTAGGAAATACATAAAATTATAGGATAAGGAAATTCTAACTGTTTTGCCAACAGTAGGGACTTGAATTGAGGTCTCCTGTGTAAATTGCTGAAGGTTTCCATGCAGTGGTGTGAGACTTCTTACAGAAGTTTGTTTATACCTTTGGGTTTAGTCCTTGAGTCAGCTTCCACTCAAAAGCAATATTACCATAAATATAGAAATTAATCTTCAGGGAAGTTAGGCTTTTGATGAGGAATAACCTGAAAACATGTGTATTTCTCTTCATCATGGATAAAATTTTTGTAACCAGATAGTTTCATTTGAGTTTCATTATTAGAATTTGAAAATATGAAGACACATTTGCCATTAGCAGGTATGAATCTAGACAATCCCATAGCTCCAGAATACATGCATAGCTTGCCAACTAATGCATAGCTTGCAGTTGACTTAGGTGAAAACTGAAGTAATGTAACATTGCAGTTGGGCTAGAGATGTTCTTACCAGTTAATTTTTTTTCGTAACAGATTTGGACAGGAAGGGCAATGAATCCTTTGTTTGAAATAAATATATGTAAAATAGGGAGGTCATTCATTGTCTGTGACTGTATTTTGCTGGTTTTCTTCTTAGTGGTTAATCATTAAGTATTTCTGACACCAGAATAAGTGTCTAGTAGCTTGGTTTTAGAGACAGACAAGTCAGAGATTACTGGAGAGTATGGCCTAGGCTTACTAAAAGAACAGCCTACTCTGTACCTAATATTTTTTTCTTGATAAATTACTTACAGATGACCTACCAAGATGGAAGGAAAAAGTGCTTAGGGGAAGTTAACTTGTGAATAAAGAATTAGAGGTAGGGAAACGGGAGATATTTTTAGGCCATATTTGAAGGATTTAATTCCTTCCATCTGTTAAGTTTTTTAATCAAGCATGTGTCCAAACTGCAAGCAAATATCACCTGGGATAAGAAAAAAATCCAACCTAGTGCATCTAGAGATGACCTTTGGGGATAACTTTCACTGTATATCATACCACTCAAAGTGGTTGTCTATTTTGGATATCTGCATAATGCAATGGATGAAATTCCATTAACAGTCTTATGTTTTTTTCAGTAGAACGTAATTTACATTTTAATGAATTCTGCAGGGACAGAAATAAAACTGAAGATGTGATTGGGTGGGGGATACAGATCCTTAGAGAAAGCCTGCAGAATGAACTCCAGCTTTACTAGAAGCCAGAGAATCCACACATGAGCAAATTGTTCTACATGCCCTCTAAGAGGGCAAGCATTAACGGAGGTTAGTTCACAATGGATCAGAAAGCTGAGAGGCCAATCATAAGTCAAAAATCTGAGGGAATCCACATTTCATTACGTCTTCTGTGGCAAAGTCATTTGCTTTTTATAGGCCACAGTCAAGTGAGTATGAGTTGTTGAGGACATATTTCCCTCCTGTAAACTAAAATGGATAAATCAGTCTGAGGAACTGCTGGAGTTTTCTTCTGCACGTGGAAAGAATCGCACATAGGAACTATTATATTGATTCAGTGTTGGCACAAAATACTTGACCCCTTAAGAGTAATCTCACTGCTTCATACCCAGACGAAGCTTGTGGGCACAGATTTTTGTTCCTTACAGAATTTGAATACTGCTTGTCTTTTTCTGTGTGCATATGATGCAGTTAGATAATGATTTTCTCAAATAGCGATGCTGTTGCTAGTATCTGTGTGTTGTTAGCAGTACTTGAGTAAAATGTGATCATGAAATTGGGCTTTTGCCTTTTGTTTCTGCTGTTTTGTACATTTATTTTGGCTTTCCTGTATTTGAAAGTGGCAGACCAGAGATAAGAGCCTGGGAGATGTCCTATGTGATGTTGTGGCTAAAGTTTTTTTAATCTTATCCTGAAACATTTTGTAATGTAGTGTGCCTTTTGTTATCTTCATTGATTGTTGACAGGGTATTTCAAACTGGAGTCAGCTCTGGTTTTAGGTAAAAGCACGAAGTAAAATAATTCTGAGTGCAAAGCTATAGTCAAGTGAGTATGAGTTATTGAGGATTTATTTCCCTCAACATAGTTAACATCCATTAATTTACTTGCTGCTGTGTCTGGTAGCAAGAAAGCATTCAGTACACTTTGTAACACTTGTCAACACAAAAGCTAGGGGAAATTGTTACATGCTACTGCTGCTGATCTGGCAATCATCTGCTCTGTTGATTGCTGAATTGTATTTGACTTGCAAAATAAAATGCATTTACTCCTCTCAGTTTGGCTGGTGCAAAAACTCTGTACCTGTTCTGATCTGTGCAGAAATGGATACAGATCTGCCAGATCTGTCCGTCCCATGAGCAGCGGGATGGAACTGTCTTCTGTAATTCCAGTTCCTCCCAGCTGCGAGCACTGCAGTCTTGTCAGCGTGTCCACATGGAATGCTGTCAGAAAATCAGTGTTGGCTCACTGAAAAGAGAGGGAAGGGTGAGCCAGCACCACTCTCACTTAGTTTTCCTTACTTCTGGTAGTGTTTTTTGTGAACCTTATCAAGCCCCAAAAATGACAACATATGGTCTGAAGAGAACTTACAGAAACCAAATTATTTTATGTGTTACAGTTTAAATCAAGATCTGTAACTTTACAGATTGTACAGCAAGTTAATTTCATTTAAGATACTTTTTAGATATTTTTTAAAATATAAATTTCTGCTAAGGTCCAGCAATTTCCTGTACATTTATATGGATTGCTTTTGTCTTTGGGAAGACAGAAGTGCAAAGTGCAACTGGACTTCAGTGGGATGCAATTTTCTCTGCTTCACATCAGGTTCAGTCAGATTGTTAAAGGCACGTTCAATACAGAATATCTGTCACCTGAAATATTTCATCCACTGGTCATATTAGCAGACTGAACCTGTGGTTGGGAAAAGACAACCTAAACTACAGATAAGCCTATGACTCCTTGCTCTCTTCTCTGGACATCAGGGACATCAGGTGTTCTTGTCTCGTGTACTGCTTGCAGAACCCCCTCCTGATAGTGTATGAAGTTCTTTTGCTAGTTGTGAATCCTTATGGCCTTGGATTTTTCTTTGCTAACCCAATTCCTCCTCAGTCTGGCTTCCTCCTCAGTGGAAAAAAGAGATACACCTTATCTTACACTTTGCATATGGCCTTGTTTGTCTTCCTTATTTGTTCTAGTTGCTTGCCCTCACTTTTTCTAGGATGTTTAGGTTTACCTCCTTCTAATTCTTTTGAAATCACTGCATCACAAAGTGTGCTGTCTGTTTTATTAGCAGTGCCTGTCAGAAGACTAAATAAATAAACACCATGAATACTCATTTGTTTGGTACAGTAATTGCCAGAACTGTTTACAGAGACATTTACAGATGGTTGCTAGACATCATTTTGTCCCAGTCTAATTTTGCAGCATTTCAGATACCAAGATAACATCACAGCTCCTATCTGGCAACAGTGGCTTCTTTCCTAACTCTTCTGATACCAAGATTGTTTCATCATGGCATATGAAAAAAAAAAAACAAAACATAATAGTGATGAAACAGCCCCATCTCTTTCTCACCCTGGTAGTAGCTGGACCATGGAGGTTAATCAACACAAACCAGGATCAGACCTGACCTCAGTACTCCTTTCACTCAACCATTCCAACATCTGTATCTCTGCAGGTTCCTTCTTCTTGTAGTGAGTTTGGCATGAACATATTGTTAAAATATTATAGATATGAATTGGAACATTTCCTTTTTTTTTTTCCTTATTCCACAATAAGTATTCCTCAGTCTTCTTCCAGACAAGTCAGTGAAAGTTTTTAAAATGTGTTTTTTTGGAAGTGATGCACGACTCAAAGACAGTTTACAGCATGCATCTGTATTTAAGGGGTCTAATGCCACTGTCCCATGTTTGTTTTGGGATAGCAAAGGCATTTGTTAAATCTGTAGCTGGCTGAATTTTCTTACTGAATATTTATGTTTCTTCTTGAGCCAGTGTGATGGCCTGTTCTTCCTTTCCCTAAGACAGCTCTCTGGATGGGAGGGAAAAGTGAGATTCAGTTAACTGACGAGTCATCTGCCTACTGTGGTGCTTCTCACTCTTCTCACTGTAGCACATGGCTGCCCTCCTACCCCTTTTTATTTGTCTGATTTGGCCCCTTTATAATGTCACCCCTTGTTGGTCTCTCTGAAGAGAATGAGGCTCAGCCTTGCAGTATTTCCAGCAACCTGCAGGTGAAAAGTTTCAATTGCCTGAGGATTTTTACATCTTGGAAAGTAATGAGATAGAGATGACTCAGGCAATGGATGGATAACACATAAAATATTTTTAATGTAATACCTCTTGACAGAGTATTTACCAATAAGTAGTAGATGTTATTTTCCTGGTAGTAGCTTCAAAATAGAACCTATTAATAGAAAGAGATAGAAAAAATTTAAATATTACCAAAGAAATAGTAAATATGCCCTGAATTAGTTGGAATACTGTTTTTCTCTGGTTGATCTAATAGACTTAGTGATTTTTTTTTCTAATGAGTGCTGAGCAAAACTGTTTATCTTTTATTATCATTGCTTTTTCCCTATTTATTTATTATTGCTATTTATTATCATTGCTATTACAAAATTCAGCTTCACTTTCAAGAAGAGCAGACAGTGCAGAGGGCAAAGAACTTGTTGCCTAACTTCATTCCTCTTGTCTGTTTTGTTTGAGTGTTGCAGTGCTTGTTCTACTGACAGCTTAAGCAATACAAGGTTATTAGGAACTGGAAGCCATGCTACAATCTGATGTGAAATAAGTAAAATTGGAAGTTGGTTTTACTCCTTTGTCAGTTGTCAGTGATGCCAAATGTTGTGAATTAAAGAGGGAAGTGCATCCCCCAGAGTTTTGTGCTGTTTTAACATGCAAATTGACCAAGAGTAAAATGCTTATAGTCCAACAATTACCAGGCTTACTTCACACATACACAGTGAACTGGTTTACAAAGAACTTCTGGAGATAGTTTCTTCACACTGATCCCTTGCATCTTTTCTCATATGTTCCTCCAACGGCTGAAAGAGAAGGATACAAGGGGATTTGCAGAATGTAGTGTAAGCCCTTTTTGAGCAGATGGAGAGCAAAGTGTTTGAGATGCACAGTGGTTTTTGGTTGTGGCTTGTAGTACATCTTCAATAGAGTGTGTTAAGTCACAGTAACTTCTTTGGGGCTGGAGAAGTCCTCAGTCCTGTTACACAGATTTGGATGAGGATTACTGACTGTTGCCTCACCACAAGTCCTTCAAACATCTGATTTTTATTTTTTCCTGGGGGTGGGGCGGTTTCCTGCTGCTTTTATTTGGTATTAAGAGATATAGTAGAATTAAGCAGCTGTGGTTAAAATAAACAAAGCGGATAAAGCGGCTTCAGGAGAATTGGCTCAGGAAAAAGGAGACAGATTAGCAACATGTGACCAGCAGAGGTGCCTAGATTCCATAGAGTTATGCCAGTGGGTGCTAAGCATGGCAAATGTATGTTTGATGGATTGACCAGAATCTGACTGTGCTCCTTGCTGGGCAGAAAGTGTCTGTGAATAAGTAATAGGGGCTTCCATTTCAGAAGAAAGTACTGCAGGTGCACACTCCTGCATTTGTGCAAATATAGAACAAATGACTTTAGCATATAGTTTTAAACAGCCACATAGTTCTGTTTTAAGAAGGCTTTAATGCCGTTGCTCAAAAACTAGAGCACTGAGGGAACTCAACTGATCATGATTACGTTTGTTTTTCTCTCTACTATCAACAGAATAAAATATGATTTCCGGTCTTCTCTGATGCATTTCCCTTGGGGTGTTTGTATACTGGAATTGGACTGTTTGTTACTCTGAAAACTATCTTGGTGAAACTGTCTCTTCCTGTTGACATCTATGAAAATTGTTGAAAAGTTTCCTTCTAGCTTTCAAAGTCTTGAGTGCTAGTGAATCAAATTATTTTGAAAAGATATTTTAATAATGAGGCAAACCAAATCTATTAGCTAAATCATGGTTGCTTACATGTACAAATCTTTTGCTTTGTCATGCTTTTTGAGGGATTAGTAATTGCAGGTAAATATTCTTCAATTTTTTCTAATAATTGGGAGAGTGAAATTCAGATCCCTCTCTGTTCTGCAGGTCTAATGGGATGAAATACCAACACACATTTGTTTTTGCACTCTCATTCAGATCTGAATGTTTCTGTGGAGCAATGAATTCAGGAGCTCTCTCTGTCCAGCTTATGTTCAGATTGGATTTTCATTTCAAGTGAAATTACCTCTAATGGAAATAAATAGGAAAATAAAATAAATAAAGTAATTTTAAAATAATTGCAGATTTCAATTTTGTAATTAATGTTACTACATAGGGAAAAGCCCTAAACTTACATCTCCTGTCAAGCCACTTCAAAAAGTGATGCATTAAGACAGAATTGTAATTTGCTGCCTGTTTTTAGTTTGAAGTCTGTAGATAGGGTCATTTGCAGGAATTAAAGAGAGACTGTGTTTAATCCCCAAACTTTGCATTTCAGAAAGATATCTTTTCAGTTATGTGTGTTTAGGAATAGGGCTTAATGCTCAGAAGTGCTTTGTTAGGCTGATGAATTCTCATTCATTATGGTGAATTGCTTAGAGAATTTTTCAGCTCTTATCCCCATGCTTACTAATGAGAAAATGGTTTAATGTGAAGATTATGTATAATGCTTTGTTACTATATTTTAAATGAGCTATTATTGTCAGTCTGTTATCAGGGACAGTGTAACTGCACATTCTAATGCATGCATAAGGTTAGTGTTTCTGTAGGAACCACAAGTCCATTTTGGGCACTATGAATTTTATAGCCTTTAAAAATTATACAGCCTTTATGGATTTTTTGTTAAATATCCTTCCAGTCATTTCTCCTCCGTGGAGTGACTGCATAATTCCTTCTTCTAGATTAGGTATTCTCTGGATTTTAGATATGTTGTCTTTGACTTTTTGAACTCTCTTTTGTCTTTGATGTTTTTCCATACAGCAAGTAAGTGGTTAGGGTCCTGCCAGCCCTTCTGATTTCAGGAGTTTTGGTATTTGATCTATAATGTTTAAATTTTTTTTAATAGTAGTTTTGAAGTTCTGCCTCCATTCTCCTTCCTGTCCTCTGAGTTTAACCATCACTTAACAGTGTTGCACACATTTTAATCCTTCTTTATACATCATCTCCGAATCCTCTTCAAATGTTCAGTCTTTTTTGCCTACTGCTCTTTGGGCATTGTGACTTAGACACAAAAAGATGATAATGCTGGCATTGGCACAACTCAATCTGACCTTTCACAGCTGCAGTCAGAATTTTGTTGATTTTTACTTTGTGCATGCCACTCAAAATAGCTGTGAACTTCTGGGAGAAGAACTACTGCAGTCCAAAGTAATGCTTTGTTTGTTTTGACACTGCTTTTTTACATTAGTTTTTCCCAAATAATTTTGCAGGAAGTCTGTATTTGGGAATATCATTCTACAAGTTATGTTCCTTTAAATTAATCCTTTGTTTCCTTTCTACTGCTACATTTCTCCACAGTTAGTTTAAAACACTGACAATTTATCACCTAGAAGTTTCATGAATGAAGTGCTTATCCCCAAATTATTAATGGCAATCATTAGAAAATCAGGGCTGTGCTTGTCCTGGACACAGGCTGTGAATAATTGAGTGTGTTTATTCCTTACCTGTTCAGGAGGACACTGGGTACTGGAGGGGGAAAAAAGGATGGGTATGTGTGCATAGTTGAGAATACCCCTGGAATAAAGCTATTAATTGATATCTGAGAGCTTATCTCCTAACAGAATAATGGAAGAAGTGGGAAGGGACATGTTGAGGTCATATATTCTGTTGTCCATTGCTTGAGTAGAGTCAGCTAGAACAGAGACTGTAGAGACTCTCTAGTCTACAGACAGAGACTGTACAGTGTCTAATTAGGTTTGGAATATCTCCACAGATGGAAGCTCCTCAGCTGCTCTGGAAACATTACTTCAGTGTTTGGTCCCCCTTGCAGGTCTTGCATTGAATTTTGTGGTCATCTTGTCCTTGTCACTGGGCCCTCCTAAGAGGAGAGCAGCTCCCTGTTCTTCAGTGTCTTTTATCAGGAATTTATACAGGTCAATAAGAACCCCCTGAGCTTCCTCTTCTTGAGGACAAACATTCCCAGCCCTCTCAGCCTCTTAGGAGGCTCCTTTCCCTTCCTGGTGTTCACCAATGTCCATCTTGTATTGGGGAGCCCAGAAGTGGACATGGCATTCCAGTTGTGCTGGATTCACTGGTGTTGAGTAGGGGGAGAGGACAGCACTCAAAACTGCCAGACACATTCTTCCTAGGGCAGCCCTGGGTGCTGTAGGCCTTCTTTGCTTTGAGGTTGCATTGCTGGCTTCTGATCAGCTTGTTGTTCACCAGGACTCCAGGCTCTCCACTGGAGAGCTGCTTCCCAGCCTCTCAGGCCTTGGTGTGTCCTGGTGCACAAGGTCGTTCCTCCCCAGGTGCAGGACTCTGCATTCCACCTTGTTGAACTTCCTCAGACGTCCTCTCTGCCCGATTCTTCATCCAGTCCAGGTCTCTGAGGGGCAGCTCTGCCATCTGCTGTGTCAGCTACTGGAGTTTATCTATCAACTTGCTGAGGGAGCACTCTGTCCCATCGTCCTTAATGAAGAGGTTAAAGAGCATTG
The DNA here is from genome assembly GCF_028769735.1 of Zonotrichia leucophrys gambelii. NCBI lineage: Eukaryota > Metazoa > Chordata > Aves > Passeriformes > Passerellidae > Zonotrichia > Zonotrichia leucophrys. The sequence goes on from NC_088169.1 coordinate 88,150,021, forward strand.
GCCCAGTAGGCAGGGTCTGTAACCCTTGGGCACATCTCAGCGTGTCTATGCCCATCATCCTTTTGTTCCTCTTCCACATTCTTGAAGTCTTCCCTTACTTCAGACATGTCAGGGCTTGTTCTGCAGTCTGATAAAGTGGGGGACAACAAAACAGCCTTTTACTGTTTATATTTATTATATATAATTTGAATTATTTGTTCCATTAGCTCTTATTAAAGGATGTTCTGTCCATTTTACAGCTGTGTTCAGCCAATCGCAGAGCAATGGTGTTTGTTAAATGTAAACAAAATGGCAACTCCCTGCCATAAAATGTGCAGGCATTGGAGACACACACACAAGTGTGCTGATTCCCCAGCATGGCCAGACAGCTCTCCCCATAGGGCTTCCACAGGAAAGAGATTCCATGTGTTCATTAGAAATGACATGGTTTTGTATTTTTCACAAATTAGGAAGAACATGGTAGCTGAGGAAATTATAAAATAATAGAAATGTTGCTTGACAGGAATCTCTTCAAGTCATACCAAGTGGTGCTGCTGCTAGTGCTAGCTCAGGTCAACCATGACTGCCTGTAGCAAAGCATTGAAAACCTCTGTGACTGGAGGTTTTGACACCTTTTTGGTAACTTCTTCCAGTGCTGTACTAATTTCTCAGTGAAAGTTTCTCCTAAAGTGCAGCCTGAAGTACCTGAGCTGCCCTTCAACTGAATAAAGAGAAGTTTAAGCTGTCCTTGACAAACCAAGCAAACCCAGGTCTTACAACTTCCTTTCACAGAGCACATCCTTTACTGAAGACTCCAGAGTGACCAGGGAAGAGTATCCAAGACAAATCTTAAGGCTTCTGGAACACATTTCAAAAACACAGACTGATAAAAGTGTCAGAATTTAATGCTCCTCAGGATAGCTCTCAGTCTTCTTGCCCCACAGAAGATCACAGTCGCTAATGCCTCACTTGAGTTTGTCAGGACCCTCCCAGGAGTACTGCTTGGGAGAATGACTCTAGGAAGATAATAAATGCTTTCTCTGGCAGATGGATTAAGGAAACTCAGCATTTGCACAAATTCCAGCTCTGTACCTTCTATTACACACAGGCTGTGAGTACAGCTGTTACAGAACAGACTCAAAGAAGACATCAAAATGATTCCCTTGTCTTCCATCAATGCTCACTTCATAGGAATGTTGTAGAGGAGTTTAAATCTGCCACATTGCTCTGGCAGTAGCACTAAGTAGGTTTTATTTGAGTATGTTCACCTACTTCCATACTCTAATTTTCTAGTATATGGCTGAAGAACTTCTTAGGTTTTGGTGCCCTTGCAGAACTTTAGATCGTATTTAGAAGATGATCTTGCTTTGCAAGAGACCTCTGAGATTGTCAGCTGTTAAGTCCCAGTTTTGATTAATCCTGTGGATTATCTAGACAGTGCAGGAAAATTTATCTAATCTTACCTGAAAATCTCCTTTAAGCACCAGCCCTTTCCAGAGATGGTTTAACCACCCAAATCCAGACTTGGCAATTGGCATCCAAAAAGTCAATTTGCAGAAAGCCTATCTCTGTTCTGGAGTGTGTTTTGAAGTGGTGGAAACCATGTAGTTCTCACCCCTGCCTCCTCCCAGAGCAGTTATTCTGATCTGTAATACATTAAGATACCATAAATGAAGGAGAAGGGAAAATACTCAAAAACCCCTCAAAACACACAAAAACCCCCAAACCCCAGGATCAGAGTGAGAAAACTTTGCTGCTTTTTAAGGGCCATTGTCTTCCTTACCTCATCTGCACACTCATTGGTCAGAGAGTTAGTTAGAGAAATGGTAGAAAATCTCTGTCTTGAAAAGAAGACCTGAGATAGGTCACCTTTATCCTGTGGAACTTTCCAAACAGAAGGATGATATTACTGGCAGCTTTTCCAAAGTGTTGCAGACCCCAACAAAGGGGAGGGTTTTGAGAGCCACCTGGACACTGGACACTTTCTGTGCTAAGCTTTGGTGGTGGATTCTGGTTGTCCTCATGGCTTCTTCATGCTTGTCCTTTTGGTGCAGGTCATCTTCCTGTTGACTTTCTGTTTCGACAGAAGTCCCTCAGAACCTAATTCAGTGTCTTTTTTGTCACTGCAGTTGTCCTAAAATCAGTTCCCAGCTCTGATACTTTCTTTTGCAATCATGCTGTCAGTATTTCCTTGTAACAAACCTCCTGTGCTTTTTGCCATTTTATGGGACCATATATAAGCTGTAGCGTGTATTTTTCATTGTATCGTTTTTGCTTCAGGCAAGATCTCCTTGGAGCTTTCTGCTCTCTGTAACTGGGCCACAGATGGCCATGGGCATGTTATTGGAGGTGGAGTACAAACTGAGACACTTGCTTCTTTTTGTCCCTTGTGGTTGTCTCTCATTATTTAGTTTTTAAATGTCTCTGTTCTATTCCAAGTGTGTTAAGAGCTCTCCTGGTGTTTAAGCAGCACTAGAAGATCTGATGTCAAGAACAAACTCTTTCTCTCTCACACACCTATTTGTGCAGCTTTTCCATCAAGCATTCTTTGCATGGGATGGAATAACTGCAAAGGCAACAAGAATATGGCCTCATCCCCTCATCCCCTTTCCTCTTGGTAGTGCCTTCCTTATCAGTTTCCTTTTTCTGATGTTGTTCAGTGACTTCAAGGGCAAGTCTCTCAATATTATTCAATTAAAAACATTACCAGAACGGCATTTCCTACCCCTTCTTTACCCCAGCTTGTTGCCACTTTGTAGTTTTGCTGGATTCTGCACACATGATCTTACTCTGAGAAGCATGAAATGTCATTATTTGTGTACATGCTAAGAAACCACAAATGCTATTACGAATATTAAAAGTTATCTAGCCCTTACTGGCAATTGTGGGCACAATGCTTGATTCTTGTGGCGTAATTAACTAATTTATTTCTCAGTTGTGTGAAGCAAAATGTACTACAAATGCTTGCTAATATTCCCCTTGTTCCTGTTATTGGAAAGGACTGAGACACAGGCTGTTGGGTTTTCTGACTGACCTCTAGAGTTGTGAACATTTCATTCACATCCTGTCTAATAATTCCTCCCAGGCTAGATAATCCTGTGCACAATCTCCTTCTGTACAATATGTCAGCCTTGGCATACATCTGGCCATCTGTGTTGTCCTTTCCTGGGTCTTGAAAACTCTTCCTGTATCTTTTTTATGGTTAAGGCAGCTAAACTTGGGTATGGTGGTCTATTGTGAAAGTTTGTATTGTTGTATTAGTTCACATAATGCTCAAAAATGAGGAATAAAATAAATGAGCTCCTTCCCTGTTCTGGTGATAGCACTTGTCAGGGAAAGGCTTGTTTTGGGGTTTCTTTCTCTCTAAGTTTATCTGGAGTTCTAATTTCCCTCAGAGTATTTGAGACTTTTAATGTTTTCTGGACACAGTGATGAACCCAGATAGACATTGAGGTAGTGAAGGGAATTCAAAGTGTGGGAGAACCTGTGAGGAACATTGGTGTTCCTTTTGCTTTTAAGCTCAAAATATGTGTACCATAGCTTGGATAAATTGCCCTATAAGTAAAAGTGACTGACTTTATGATAGTGTTCTGCAGTGACATAAACAGCAGGGGAAGGAGAGATTTGATGGTTGCCTAGAGGATGATGATTTCTAATCATGAGAGGGAAACGAGCCAACATTTTTTGAGAAAAAAAAATCCAGTGAAATTTATTACTCTGTTGAACCATTTCTCTGGGGAAGGAAAGTCAGTGCCATCACTCTCACCCAATTAAATACCAAGCAGCATATATTATTTAATTATATGGTGAAAAGGGAATTAATAAGATGACTTGATATATTCTTGCTGCTTTCACACTCCAGGATTCAGTTGTTCCAAACAGAAAGAGGTGGATCCTGTGAGAATAAATACTTGTCAGAGCATTTTTCTAGTGTTCACATTGTATAAAAAATGAGATTGGTATAGAATAAAATGTCAGTGAAAGGTATTTTATTGCTAGAATCCTAGCCAGCTTTGGTTGGTATGGTTGTATGCAATTAAGTCCCATGTCAGTGGAATTATTTGGGATTTTTTAAAGAAGCATGAGTGAAAAAAGCATTTGTCATAGGACCTGAAGTTTAAAGCATAAATTTTAGCTTCAGCAGTACTGCTGTGCAGTAGAATGGCAGAGAGGAAAACAGAGAAGAAAGCACAAAATTCGAGGAACTGTGGAGAGAAGAAATATGAAATTTGTCTTAAACTTTTAGTGCTATTTGGTATGGGATGCCACCTTGTGGAAGTTTTTAGGTTGTCATGTCTTTTATCAAATCTCTGACTTTTTACTCTTCAAGCACTAGAGAATCCCAGTTGCATAGATCAGCCTTTAACAGCTCCTCCATCACCTGATGTTTTATGTCATCTGAACTTCCAGTGTTACTCTGCTTTCCCTTATTTAAGCAATTAGGTGCTTCTGACTTTTTATAAGTAAACATAAACATGGACCTTCTGAAGTAATCTCCTGGCCACCTTTCTCTTCTGGAACAAATCTCTTTCAAGAATTGTGCTGCGGCATTTTTTCAAATGATTAAGAGATGCTAGCTAGGGCTTCCTTCTTCTATTTCTTTTGCTAGGACCTCATAATTGGTGTTGGATTCTGAGGTGTCATTCTTTATGGGCTGAGCTTTGTATTAATCATATGTACTCCTTTTTGTCCTCTACTTCTCCTTCCTCTGTAAGCTTTTTTCCCTGAGCTTGCTCTTACCACCGCCTTGTTTATCTGCAGTGATCTATTGCTTTTGGCCTCATGATTCCAGAATTCATTGCACTCTTTCAAAACACTTGAGCTAAGGCTGTGACTTCTGAACTTAATAGAGTATGGAAGTCCAAGGAACACATTTGTGAATGACCTTTTAAGTATGAATTCAGGATCATATGGGAAGTTACACTGAACAATTTTGGTCTTTGGTAGAAACTTCTTTGGAAACATTTACAGACTCATCTGTGGAGTGTCATGAAGTCATTGATTAAAGTGCCATCAGCTAATGGCAATGGCAGCCCTGGCAGCTTAGAAATGCCATTTAATACTTTAAATGAATGTTGTGTGGTGAGAGCTGTTCCTGACCTCCTGAACCATTAAGCTCTCAGCCCCTGCCTGCAGTTTTCATCTAATGGTGGAAACAGCTGAACTACAGGGTGGATTCCTAAGTGAGCTTGAGGCACCAAAACTGCAGCAATTCAAGGACAGAGTAGATGAAATTTAAAGCAGGAGCAGTAGGGTGGCTGATTCCATGAGCTGCAGACAGTTTGAACCTGTGGCCATGTCCACTGGGTCCTGCAGCAGAATATGATCAGGGGGCTTCTGTTTTGCATCCCCCCACAGCTCTTTACTACTCCAAGTTCACACGGACCTTGCTGACATCTCGTGAAAGGCAATGAGAAATCAATTCAAGCTCATTTAGTGGAGAGGACGAATTTGAAGGAAGAGATGAAAGTCCTACCCTGCCACATGCATGTGTGTGTGTTTTGTCTTTTTATAGGGGTAGCTGGTGTTTGACTTTCTCCCACTACTCACACTCCTGTTGCAGCTGTGCCCAGCTCTGCCATAGAACACAGATGTTGTGACATTTATCCATACCTGGTGATGCAAAGCTCCCCAGCCACTCTGTGGAGTTACTGTGTGTTGAGTTTTGGAAGAGGTGTTTCCCAGTCTCCTTATAAGATTCCTGAATGTTTCCTCTGTGTTACCCAGTGCATTTGTTACTCTGCTTCCCTTGGGAATGCCTGTGAGCATCTTGCATAAGGCTTGAGCTTCCTGTACATAATGTATCTAGACATCTGATTTTGGTGACATTTTGTGATCACTGGCTATCAACACTAAAGCTATGAGAACTTGTATTAAGCCCAACCTGGGTACTGTGACTGGGCATTTTATGACAAATATTTACTGAAATTATGCTTTTGATTGTAAATGTCTTCAGGACTTCCTTGCCTCCTGTAGGATGAGGCAATACAGGGCTGAATACTCTGAGACATTGCAGATGACTGCACAAATAAGTGCAACAGAGCATTCATTCAAATAATATTTTTTATTTTCACAGAGAAAAATTGCTCTGGGTTGCTGTTGGGACATCAGTGGGTAGCCCTGGTTTCATGTGCTAAGTCTCTCAGAAGAGAATTCTGCCATCCAGTGGCTTTTAAATAGAATTATGAGTACAGGTGATGTGACCAAGTCTAAGTACAAACATTTAATTTCACTTTGTTTCAACATCAGGCCACTAAGAGCATTACTTCAGAACATTTACCTGAGACCTTGCTTGTGAAATTCTTTCTTTTCAGAGTTTCAGGGGAAGGAGACAATGACATTTCTGTTAACAGTGAAACCTTTCTTTTGTTTGTCTCTTTGCAGTTATGTGGCTGTGGTCTGCTGGGCGTGGGCATCTGGCTGTCAGTGTCACAAGGGAACTTCGCCACGTTTTCTCCCAGCTTCCCATCACTTTCAGCTGCCAATCTAGTCATTGCCATTGGCACAGTGATCATGGTGACCGGCTTCCTGGGCTGCCTAGGTGCTATCAAGGAAAACAAGTGCCTGCTGTTGAGCGTAAGACATCAGTACTCCTTTTCACTAAAAACAGTGGCTGTTGCCTTGTTATTATTTTATTTGAATGACCTGAGCGAAATAGTCGTGTGGCTCACTGTGACATTGCCCTTGGCTTTCAATCTTCTGTAGGCTTGCAGTATGACATCCCACAGCTTTGGTTACAGTGATATCAATGGTGTATTAGCAAATGTGTCCTTGTTACTATGTGCAATGTATTAGGTAGCAAAGCAAATTGCTATCAGTCACTTCTGAATGGTTAAGCATGAACTGTAGGATCAACCTGGATAGCCCTTCTGGAAATGTCTGTTGGAAGGACTGACTGAAAAAAATTTTTGTTCAAAGCCTCTCATGGCTATTTTCTACATTGCCCTTATCTAAGGCCTTTGTCAGAGGATGGTGGAAACCATCTGAGCCAAAGTTAGGAAGTCAAGGTCTCTGCCACGCCTTATCAGTAAAAAATAAATAGTCTGACCCTTGAAATTCTCTGATCAGCACTGAAGCACAGAGGTAGGGAACCTGTCTCAGAAAGCACAGTGTGGATCTTTCCTCTTGCATAAACCCAGAAGGTTTCATCATTAGCTTCCCTGAATAATGATGGGAAGTTATATGGGGGAATATATAATAAACCCCCCCCCGATATAAATATTCCCCTCCAAAAAAAATGCTGGGGAGAGGAGACCCCCCTACAAGGAGAGGGGTATTGTGGCAGAAGGTGGGAGGAGGGCTTTCAAGGCAGACAGGTTCCAATTCAGTCACAGTTTACAAATCCAGATGCTGTGACATTAAGGAGCAGATTTTCCTTTTGCAAAACTCTCTCTTATATGGCATTGGGGAACAGCTAGGCAGAATTCCTTAAACTACTTCAGAGAATTAAACTGGAGGCAAAATATGCACCTAGTTTTTTGCTATCTGATTGCTTGGTTTTGTGTGTTGTACAATTAGGAAAGCAAACAGAGATTAGTATTGAAGTCCATGTGATTCATCCACACTAACTACAACACCAGCTTCATTTTTTAAAAAAGATTGTATATTCTTATGAGGTTCTGCAAAAGTAATTTTATACTATCATGACTGTCATGAGTTACCAGTTGAAGAGCTAGCTGTGCACTGCTTCTTCCCCAGTGTCTGGGGTCAGGTGCCATACCTGTCTGGAGTCCACTAGGGCATAAAGGTAGGAAAATAAATGCCTCCTTGGCCTGAAAAGTAGTGAGAAACAACTAGAACTCACACTTGGGATGCCTCTGCGGAGAGAGAGATTTCAGATACAGAGTTGGGAATAGAAGTGCTGAGTAATATGATGACTATTCCACAGTCACATATGGTTCAAGCCCATCTGCTAGGGAATCATTTCTGAGGCATGTCACATTCATCTTTGCGCTAAGGGATTTAGCATCTGTCCTGTAGTCTGTGTGAAGGAGAGTGACTCCCAGGACTGTGTGCTGTCACAGCAGTCAAAAGGAGCAGGACAAAAGCATGGCTGAAACCTGCAACCTGGTAGAAAGCCTGTCATCTTCATAGTTTCTAGGAGCTCTGGGTTTACTCTCTACTTGGCAAGTGTGTGTACACTGTCTCTTTTTTCTTTGTTCTAGTTTTTCATCGTTTTGCTGATAATTCTCCTGGCTGAGCTGATATTAGTCATTTTATTCTTTGTTTATATGGACAAGGTAAGCAAATATGCCATATTGATTAAGTATCTCTACTAACATGTAAACCAGGTTTAGTTTTTTGTTTGATGAAAGTATATGAGTTCTCCTGGATCTTCACTTTGGTGAAGGTTTAACCTTGAGACTTTGGCTGTCTATTGTGAGCTGCTTCTGAAGGGGAAGGAGGAAGTGATGACAAAAACAAGCAGGAGACAAATCCCTGAAGTAAAATCATGGTCCAGAGCCTCCCTTTTCATCCTGTCCTTAGGTAGCCTTCAACATGTTTGATGTCTGCAAGAAGCTGGTCATCTTGTAGTCCTGGGTTGTGGAAGGTCCTATTTAAAACCCTATAGCTTCTTAGGGCCAGCCCTTGAAACAGGACTGGAGGAGAGAGGCATGAGATTTTCACAGGTTATTCCAAATGCCACCAGTTGTCTCACTTGACTGGGCAGTCCCAGAGAGATCAATGTGAATGCAAAATGGATCAAGAGATAGTTTCTCATAAAGCCCATCTGTAGGAATCTCCTATCTCAGAGTGACTAAGTGACTTAGGCACAACTGGCTGGCCCATCAGATACATAACACTGCAAAAGTGACTGGGGAACTGGAGATCTCTGCTAAACACAGGGCAGAACCTTATAGTGTGAATATGTCCAGACTTACTCTAAAACAGCTCCTCCTAGACCTTTATATCTTCTCAGGTTGTCATTATGATGCCTGCTACTTTCAGGGAGCTGAGATGAACTGCTGATATTGACTGGGTTGTAAAAAAGAGATGAAACAGATCTTATAAAATTGTTGACCTTTATGCCAGGACCATAATCCTTTCCCTTCTACCAGCTCACTACTGTCAGAGGCAAGGTACCCACCCGCATCCAGGACTCTGGGCTCAGACTGAAATTAAAACAAGAAATGGGACATCTCAGATATCATGTTAAGCATTCCAACTTTGTCTTCTAAATAAGGAAGAGCACATTTGAAAGTCATAAATCCTACAAGCTTGCTCCCACAAGGAGAAAAACAAAATTGTCTTTTTTCAACTGATTTTGTACTGGCTGTTGACTGTAGCCTGCCTGAACCCATGCAAGAATAACTCCACTAACTCCACTAAGGTTGGGAAGCCAGGACTCTGGTTTTGTGGTATTAGCAAATTAAAACAGGCCACAGGTTAAGGCAGGAGAGGCTGCTGTGGGGCATTGCCAACAGCTGCCTCTGGCAAGGTTACAGCAAGCTCAGCAGATTGATGCTGTTCATTTTCAGTTAGTTTTAATCAGATGATGACTGTATGATGGACTTTTAGCAGGGGTCTCCTATCTCAAGAGAATTAACCCACTATTTTGCAATCTGAGGGAAAGAGTAGGCCTTGACAGCTGCTTAAAGGTCCCAATGATTTATGAAACTCAAGCTTTTTATCCATCTCAAGTTTGTGGTGAGAGAAGGTAAAAGATGGACATTTTCTATGTGTGTCTGTACCATTTGGTCCTTTCCTCTGAATAGCAGTGCATTGACTTCCTCTGTCTTCTACATGGTGCAGGTCAGTGAGAGTGCAAAGAAGGATTTGAAGGAAGGAATGAAGCTGTACAATTCAGAAAATAATATTGGACTGAAAAATGCATGGAATATCATTCAAGCAGAGGTAACATATTTTCTCAATAGTAAAAAAGTAACGACTTGGTCATCAAGGCTGCTGCAGTGGCATCCATGTCTAGTCTAAAAGATGGCTAATGCAGGTTTTGATTTCTGATTTTGCTCTCTTGAGTATGCAGGGAATGCTGTGAAACCCAGGATCAAAGCATACTCTGTAAGGTGAAAGATGCTCACCTGTCTGGGATTCTCTGTGGCTATTACAGGCAAAGAGATGATCTGTAAGAGCAGAGAGGCAGCAAAACCTGCATAGGTGGCATTGCAGCTTTGGCAGGATTTTGCTTTTAGCAGTTGTGCTTATGACCTTGTTTTGGTGTTTGGTCTCTCTAATAAGAAAATTTGTGTCTGGAGGCATTTCCTTTGTTTGGTTTTGTGTTTTCTTTGTGTTTTTCAGTATTTGCTTTAGGTGATCAGCAACCACAGAATACCATAAAACTACAAAAGTGTTGTGGTGGCCTTTTTGAAAGTACAGAGTGGTTTAGTGGAAATAAAAGTTTGTGGTTGTGCGTGATTTACAAATTGTGCTAGTTAATTTATAAATCCTTTGCTTCTGCACAGATGAAATGCTGTGGTGTGAATGACTATACGGATTGGTACCCAGTGCTGGGAGAAAACATTGTTCCAGACCGATGCTGTATGGAAAATTCCCAAGACTGTGGACGGAACTCTACTGAATCACTGTGGAAAACGGTAAGGCTCACTTTGCCCAGGTCAAGTCTTAGGTAGGGGTGGGAAGGAACAAAATAAAGAGAATGCACGTGAAAGAAAACGTGACCTTGGAGTTTCAATTTTCGTCTTTCATCATTTCAGGGATGTTATGAGAAAGTCATGAGCTGGTTTGATGACAATAAGCATGTCCTTGGCTCGATTGGGATGTGTGTCCTCATAATGCAGGTAATACTGGTCTGATGTTTTCCAACATGGCTTTGATTTGCTGTCAGCATTCTTGGCTCTGCTGTGTGAAAAGTGATGCTCAACTGCTTTTGAGTTGGAATCTTATTTCAAAAATGTCAGATTTGTTTTATGAGTTAATTTAAGGCCACGTGCTCAGAAAGGAAGCAGGTCAGTAATGGGTCCTGCAAAGAAGACATGCTACACTGGGGTTTTGCTTGCCCATGTTTTGACTTCAGGGTACCTCTTTGGAGTTCTTATATTAAGCCATCTGTTACACTGTCCTTTCAGGAACTGGTTGATTTTTCATTTTGAAAGCAAGTTCTAGAAATTATCAAAATTAGTCAAATCATGGCCACTGAACTAAGGAGGTTGATGTGTTTAAAAAAAACAAGTGCAGCAGTATCATAATAATCTGTTAAGGTTTTGGGGTTCTTGCTCCGGGGAAGTGGTCACGGCACCAATGCTTGTTCAAGCATTTGGACAATGCTCTTAGGCACATGTTGTGATTTTTGTTATCCTGTGCAGGGCCAGGAATTGGACTCAATGATTCTTGTGGGTCCCTTCAGGATATTCTATGATTCTATCACTGCCATACTTTAGGGGGAGAATATCTGAATCTGATATTTTCAGTCACAGTTACCTGACTAAACAAGCACAAGTTGTTGGGTGAAAGGGAAGAATGACTTGTATGTACTGATTCCAAAAAATAGTTGCACATACAGCAAAGAACCCCAAGAGTTTTTTGCTTCCATCTGTGCTCTGACAGATACAACCCTGGACTTCACTATGTGCCTGAATAACATACAGTCAGATTTACTGCTCAGTGTTGAAGCTTGAGACATATGGCTTGTGTAGAATGACTGTTCAAACTACAGCTGGACCACGAACACAGGTCAGCAGTGTAGTTTTGGCAACCTTCCTGTAGTAAAGCCCTTATTGTTTGTTTTCCTTCAGATTCTTGGCATGGCCTTCTCCATGACACTATTCCAGCAGATTCACAGGACTGGCAAAAAATATGATGCCTAAAGCCTCGGAAACATTATCACATCAACCCTTCTGTCTCATCATAAAATGAACACAAAGAATGACTGCAAGGAGCATCACGCCTAGCCCTGCTGAGGAAATCCGTCCCATTGACAGATCCACTTTGTTGTTACTTGTCCAGTTATTATCACAACTTATTTGACTCTTTTTTTTTTCTTCTGTTTCACATTTGCCATTTATTTGCCAAAGAGGGGGGAAACTCCCCAAACAAATGGATTTTCTACACAAAATCATAGATCTGCTCTAAGAATGTTTCTTAACTTAAGAAAATGTTTTGCTCTACTAATCCATGCTATATGTGCAAAAATTATGTGTGTTTGACATCAAGGGAGAATTCTTCAAAGTCTTCCATTAGGCTTTCAACCCTTACGTCTGATTTACTGGAAGACTCGGAAAAGCCACTCTAACTGATAGTCCTTCGATTTGGAGCTGCTTTGCTTTGCAGCTTCTTGTACCTTACGGTGTATACTTTTTTATTATAATGATTATTATTATTATTATTATTATTATTATGGATATAGCTTAGAATTTAGTTGCCTGACTTATAACTTCTTACTGTTTTTGGTTTTACACATCTATTGTACATTAATTTGGGAACTGCTGTGCGATCTCCAGAGGACCTGTTTTGCAAAGTTGATAGTAGGTGCAGGCAAGACTTAACTTTTCTCAAGTCCATGGGGAGGCAGCACCTACCTTTATTAGGGCCTTGATGCCCTTACTGTAACAAAGGTATCTCCTTTAAAATCAGAGACTCTTTCCTTGGATGGAATGCAAAGCCTTCCCATTGGACCAGATGATGAGCTTCCTACTTCTGCGAGGCAAAGTTCCAATGCCTTTACTCACCCAAAGCAGTGCCTGGCTGCTTTATGTCATGCTACTTTGAAAGCTAAAAGCACTGACTAAGCAAGTTACTGCCAGCACAAAGGAGAGAGATTGCAGTCTGACCTACTGGCAGCAGACTTCACTGACTGTGTTGTCTGCTTCAAAAAGTTTGCCCAAGGCATGGCAAGCTTCTGGATGTGAAGGAAGGGGATGGCAATTTGATGGCACCATTATCATGCCATGACCTTTGTTGTAGGGATTTCCTCAGGCTAAAGACAGCTACCTCCCTGAGCTAGAAAGGACAGTTTGATTATGAGTGACCAGATTATGCAGGAAAGGGGCAATTTCCAGAACAGCACTGGGAGATAGTCTGTATTGGCACACCTTCAGTAGAGAATTGTTTTTCTTAACAGATTGCCAAGTTCATCCACTGGGGTAGTTTACTCAATGCATATTTTTAGCAACATTCCTGTTAGAAAACTTGAACGTGTATTTCTCTGCTTTGAATGCAAGGGGCAGCCACTTACCCATTGTTACAGGTTTTTGCTGTTTTGTGAAGGAAGAAGGAAAGGCTCAGACAATGGAGGATGCTGTGATCAAACTTCAGTCAGGGCTTGACTCAGCCCTGAAAGAAACACTGCTTTTTGCATGGACAGCTGTCAGAAGCAACTTTCAAAGGTTACCTCATCCAATGTCACGCCCAAAGAGATATTGACACATAGGTGAGATGGGGTTCAGTATGACATTATTGGGCTGAGTTTCAGAAACTGTTGAGGATGAAGATTTTGTGCCTTTCAGAGCCACACCATCTCAAACTACTCCTCTGGTAAATAAGATTCTAACAATGTCCAGTCTGAATATTCATACTTAAAGCTCTAAAAATATGTAATTTTCATTGTACCATTCGGCCTATCTTTTTCCTTGTGGGCTGAAATAGCTGTTGAGCCACTTTATACCTGGGAGGTTTTAGTCCCCTATTTATCTTCTAATAAGTCCTGCATGCATCTGTACATCTGGTAGCAATAGTGTTTTGTGTGGCCTACATGCCACTTTTTTGAGTTCCTATGAAATCAGTGTGACAGGAAGGAGTGTGAATGTGTGGGAGATAGAGATGAATTTGGGGGTTGCAGTGAAGAAGAAGGTTACTATTCTTAAAGCACAGCCCTTGCCCATATGAGCACAATGCCCAGATTTCACAGGGCTCTGGTTTCCCACTGAAGCAGACAAGGCCATATGGGTTCAGCTATTTCACTTGGATAGCCCTTGAAGGAATCAGGGAAGAAGCAGAGGGAAAGCACAGAAACTGAATCCAGTTTTACTTCCATTTCTAACAAAAATTGGGACCAGGAGCATCTGAGCCTCACTGGAGATGGCTGTTCCAGGTTGAAGAAGGGGCTCTGATGCCCAGTGTATCTGCTGCTACATGTAAAACTGTATCCAAAGTTGCTAAGATGTGTTCCCATTTTTGCAAGAAAAGACGGGATGGTTTTTGTCTGATGGCTCCACTGCTTTCTCCCTTTGGGCAGAGGTGCTTGGCTTTCTCTAGATTTTCTGGTGCTCAAAAAGAGCCAGGTGCAGGGCTGAGTAGGAGCATCATCTCTGTCCTTTTGGGTCGCACAGTGGTACCTATCGCATCTTACATTTTAATCCGCAGTCAGTTTTTGTACAAAAATGGTAAAATATATTAGTGAAAGTAATAAGGAAATAAAAGATGTTTATGAGTAACTCAGAGATGAAATGTGTAGTTGCAAACTCAGCTACTTTGCCTTCCATCCAAACTTATTTTTCTAGAAGCTTCATTCCATTTCACGATCTAGAAGCATAGATCCTGAAATCTTTTTTTAATGACTACTTTAGGCATTTTAAGCACAGTATTAAGTGAGATAGTTACATGAGCTTCATGTATTCATCTCTATGAAGCCACCTACAGGAGAGGAGTCAAAAGCAGGGCTGATTTGTGTCTCTAGCTGACTCTCTGATGTGGGAGGTGATGACAGACATCCTCAAAGATGCAGAAAGGTAATACCACTTTCCAGGCAGCAAAAAACAGCTCTGGAAAGTGTGAGGTTGCAGCAGTCAGTTTGCCAGAGAAGGCACTAATTGTCCTGTAAACTGGTCAAAGGGAGCTTTGACTCACATATGTATGCACTTTTTTTTGCTTATGCTGGTGGGTGGCTGCCTGTGTGTTTTCCCCAAATGTCACTCTGATTATTTAACTATAAGTTTTTAGCATGTTTTTAAATAAAAGCTGATACTGAGTAAAAGTATCTTTAATATACACAAATATTGATTTGTACAAATGCATACCTCCCTGTATCTCTAATTCATGAAAGCACAGTTCAAGTCTGTGAAAGTGCTGTTTCTCTGGGCGTTCCATCAGACTGTAGCATACCTGCTGTCTTACTGTCCTTCATGCTTGGGAGCTGCCATAGAAATTACAAAGAGACACAACAGGAGACCTGCCCGAAGAAGCTCTGTTTGAAAGCTGATGAAGTGTGAATTAGCATGAATTCTGCTCACTCCTGGTCAAAACCAAGGTTGTTTGTTACAGGAAACTCAGGTGGAAGGCACTCAAAAAAAGTGCCCATAGCTAAGTAGCATGTGAAATGCTAAAAGACAATGACATAAATGTCTCTGAGATGACAGAAGATGCCTTGGATTGGCTATGTCATGCTTTGTGTTCCTGGACTATGGCTACGTCAGGCCAACTCTCCTGTCCTGTGTCCACCTGCTCCATTTCTATGCATGAAATACAGCTCACACACAGAAGGGAGGGTGCAAGCACAGAAGACAGCCAGACTGATCCTCGTGGTCTTTCCTGGGTGACATATTGGTCAGGCATAGAAAAGGCAAGGAGGAAAAGGATGTTTTCCCAGCAGATGGTTCTTGGGAGCAGCATGGAATAGGCCACACATGATTCTGATGTAACTTCTTTCCATAAGTTGAGCAGCTTCATCTTGTAGCTGGCAAGGGGAAACCTGGAGATGTTTCCCTCTGGGCTCGCCATCTGTTGTGCAGTAGAGAGTAGACACTAAGAAACAACATGCCATTCCCACCGGGTGATGTTTGCACCAGTGTTTCTTCTATGCAATACCTACTTTCGCCTTTATATAAAAGATTTTTACTAGGATGATATAAAAATAAAGGATTTTTTAAAAGGTGCTTCTTTCAGCTCATTTGTCTTCTAACTCCACCACCAAAACTGAAAAGGGGCAAAAAAAAAAAAAAAAAATTCCAAAAGGTGACTCACAGAGATCTATTCCAGCCCCACTGCAGGTGAAATCCAGAAGCTGTTTCATTTCTGAAAAGATTTCTCTCCCCTGCCTTCACCCCACCCTCCCCAGTCATCTCAGACTTTGAAACAATATTAAACCAGAAAAAGTTATGAAAAATCCCCAAATAATGGAAAAATGGTTTGGGGAGCCTGATACAGGAAAGAGATTGCAAGGGTCACAGAGAACACAGAATAGCTGAAATTAGGACAAAATAGTAGAGAGCTTGAAAGACATTCAGAGGACTCTGAGAAGTCTTGGACAAAATTATGAACTGAACACTGATTAATACTCAGATAGAGAATGATTACAGAATAGCCCTCCAAATGCCAGGAAAGTAGGGGATGGGCTGAAAGATCCCCAGATGAAACAGGAGCCAAGCAGAAGTGAACAAAGTAACGGAGAGAGTCTGAAAGAGATTCCAAGTGCATACACTAGCCTCAGGGAAGGGAAGAAAGTCTGTAAGTGCTCAAGAAAACAAAATGCAGCAGTGTCAGAGGCCATGAAAGAAAGAGATAATGCAAAGAACCACCTCAGAGAACACAGAAGAGGCTCAGTGAAAACAAGAAAGTATCAGAGCTATTAAAGGAGCTCCAGACTATTCACTGGTGCCAAGGGTGGTCTCAAGAGAAGATTTAAAAAAAAGGGGGGGGAAGAAAGATTGATAGTGCCCCAAAGAGCAGCATCAAAGAAGGGAAAATCAGCCAAAAATCTGTAAAAGACTCAAGAGAACACAAAGTAGCCTCAAAGAAGTCAAGAAACTATAGAAAGCTTGAAAGAACCATGATGAACACACAAGAGACTTAACCAATAACAAGAAAGTATCAGAGATCCTGAAAGTGCTCTAGGAGTGTGTGCCTGCAGCTGCTAGGAGAGGAGAGAGGCTAAAAGAGCAAGAGAAAATAGTCTTGGAGAAGGGAAGAAACAAGCATGAAGGCTGAAAAAGTCCCAGGAGAAAGAAGAGAAGCTGCTGAGATGCCGTGAACCTTGAAGGAAGACGGAAACAGCCCCAGAAAATCCAGTCAAACTTCGGAAAGAGGGGCTGAAGGATGAGTGGGATATGAAACAAGCATAAAGACTGAAAGTGCTCCAAAATCCCCTTAGTGAGAGGAAGGAAGAAACTGAGAGACAGCCAAAGCAGTTTTGGAGAGGCTAGGGAAGAAGTGGAGAGGTTGGGAGAGTACCAAAGAACAAAGTAGCCTTGCAGATACTGAGAGATTAGAAGAAAGCGCGAAAGAACCTCAGAAAAGAAATCACTAAGTCTGCAAACGTGAAGGATAACAAAGATTAGCCTGAGAAAGGCAGAAAAAGGTAGGCAAGAAAGAGTCCCAGATGTCATACAGTAGCCTTGGAGAGGTGAGAAAATATGGTATTTTCTGGGGTCTCCCATTGTGGAGAGGAAAGATGAATCTGACTCCATGTTCTTAAAGGCTAATTTATTATTTTATGATATTATATCAAAGAATACTATACTAAAACTATACTAAAGAATAGAGAAAGGATACAGAGGGCTAAAAAGAATGATAATGAAAACTTGTGACCCTCTCCTCAGAGTCCAACACAGCCTGACCATGACTGGTCATTAAGTCAAAACAATTCACATGAAACCAATCAAACAATGACCTGTTGGATAAAAAAATCTTCAACCACATTCCAAAGCAGCAAAACCCAGGAGAAGCAAATGAGATAATATTGTTTTCTTTTTTTCTCTGAGGCTTCCCAGCTTCCCAGGAGAAATCCTGGCGAAGGGATTTTTCAGAAAATATGACAGTGACAAGAAAATACTGCAGAAAGACTGAAAGAACCTTGAGAGAGCAGAGAGTAGCTTCACAGAGACCAAGAAAGAAGCAGATGTTGAAAGAGTCCAAGGAGGGCCCACAGTACCACTGGAAGGCCACAAAAACAGGAGAGACACTAGAACCCCACTGCATGCAGAGTATCCTTAGGGCAAGCTTTCCCAGTTAGGCTGGAAAGCCCATTGGAAAACATGCTCGTCCTTGATCCTCAAAGCAGGGGTCCATTGCCATAGAAGCCAAAGCTCAGTCTGCAACAGTGGCTGTGCAGTCAGGTCTTAACCCAGGGGCTGGGGGCTCTCCTGCCCGAGTTTTGCCTCTCCCCTGGCAGGACCAAGGAGAACAGCTCCTGGGCTCTGGGGCCCTATAGCCTCTCTTGGTGTGCCTAAGGTTCCCTTGACAGTAGCACTGGTGCACACATGGTCAGAGGAGCAAGCCAAAGTCCAGATGTGCCTTGGTGCTCTCTGCAACAGCCCCAAGTCTGCCCTCCCTGCAATCAGGATGTCATGTGAGGTCTAAACAAGGTCAGTAGATGGGTGCCTCCATGCCCTGCAGAAGGCAGCTCCAAGCAGTGTCCCAGTGCTGGCTCAGGCGTGGTGCAGATGCAGCTGGTTGTGGCACATCCCTCAGCAATTCACAGCATCCTCAGGAGTGGCATGGTGAGTACATGAACTACAGCTTGGATGCAGGTATGTGTGCACACTTGAGTATGGGAATGTGCTGTAGCTGTGTGGAAGCCTGACTGTGCGTACACCAGAGAGACTCTGGAGATTTTATTTTCTCACTTTGTGGCAGGTTGACCCTCACCCTCAGCTGAGCACCACATGGTATCTCACTCACACCCCCCTGAAAACCACAGCAGCATGGGGAGAGCAAAAGTGAAAAAACTCACAGGCTGAGATAAATACAGCTTATTAACTGAAGGAAAGAGGAAGAGAGAAAAAAAAACCAGTGATGCAGTGATGTCCAATAAGTCTCTGAGCAACAGCTGCCTTCCCAAAATCTCTCTCTCCTCAATTTCTGTTACTATGTATGATATTGTAGGGCATACAGTATCATATGGGTCAGTTTAGGTCAGCTGTCCTGCTGCTGTCCCCTCCAAATTCTGAAATACCCCTGAGGGAGGATGAGTGGGAGCAAGAGAAAGCTTTGATGCTGTGCAAGCATTTCTCAGCAATAGCCACAACACAGGTATGTTACCAGGGCTTGCTTTAGTCACAGATCCCAAATGCAGCACCATACAGTCTGCTACAAAGAAAATTAACTCTATCCCACCCAGACCACAGTAGACTCTTAAACATCACTTGAGTGCTGCTGGTGGATGGAGACATCATGAGGATCCAGAGAGATGTGGAATGCAATTTTGCCTCTTCTTATGAATGCCTATCCTCCCCAGACTTCCCAGACAAACACAGTCTCTCAACCCTACAGTTTGCATTATGGCATTCTGTCTGATCATCCCAATCCTGCTCACCACATTCCCAAGGCACAGGAGAAACTATGGGTACTTGCTTGTGCTGCCTATTGTAACTGGGCTCAAAAGTACTCTGCAAATGCTCCTCTCTTTGGACAAAGTCCAACACAGCATACGCAGAAAAGATGGACAAGCTGCTCCCTACGTAAGTGTTATTCACTAGGAGATGAGGTGGACCAAGGTGCCATGTCCAGACATTGAACAAGTTTGCAAGTAATCCTTTCCTAGGTTGCAATGAATGGTGGGAGAGGAATGCATCAAGCTATGGATAAGTCTTTTTTCTCTATATAGGGACCTAATGTGTATATTCAAATCTCAGGCTGATGGAGTCCATTGCAGGCATGTACAAAGAAACAAACACTATGCATACTCCACAAAGGAAGATGTTAGGGGTTAGGCTTTTTCTTTATTTTTTTTTCTTTCTTTCTCTCAGGTAATTTTCTCCCCATTTGTTGCTCTGGAGATGATTGGACAACACTTATGAGACAAAAGATCCAGCTGGATGTCTTTGAATTCCATTGAAATGGTCCTGGGGGAGGAGGGGAGAAGGGGTGCAGTTGCAGAAGAAGTGGGGCTAGTAGGTGGGGAGCGAGCTCTATGGCTGGGGGGTTTCTCTTGGGAAATGCAGAGATACCGTGAGAGGTCAGAGGGCTTACTGAGACTTGGCCAGGGGCCAGCGGCTGCACTCAGCCTCTTCTGCTCTCAGCGACTGGAGGGGAGAACAGTCGCGTGTGGTGTGGAGAGTGGACACCTGTGTTGCCCTAGACGAGGCTGCACTGTGGTTTGCTCCAGACTAGCCCGCCACCAGGAGTGGCACTGAAACTGGCCGCTCCCTGTAAGTTTTGCAAGGGGAAGATAAGTTTTGCATCTCCTCTCTTGCCCCTCGCTTGAGCCGCCATCGCCCGAGGAGGGGCGGCTGGGCTGGCCCACAGCGCCCCCTGCAGGCGAGGGGCGGTCACCGCAACTCCGGCCCGGCCGGGAGCCAGCAGCGCCCCTGCCGGTCGTGACCGGAACTGCACCGAAGGGGTGGGTGTCTGACAGCCGAGAAAAAGCTGTCGCTGGGTTTGGGGTTTGTTCGGTGTTGCTGCTGTTGTGGGGGGTTTTTTGCCTTGTTATATATAGTCTAGTAAAGAACTGTTATTCCTTTTCCCTTATCTCTGCCCGAAAGCCCTGTTATTTCAATGTTTTAATAATTGGGAGAGAAGGGTGTCATATTTTCCATTCCAGGAAGCTTCCCGCCTTCCTGGGCAGACACCTCTCTCTTAAACCAGGACATACAGGAAGTAGGGTGATGAGTGAAGTTCAGTCATTAGAACAACACAGAGGGAGCAGCACTGCAGGGTCAGTGAGAACCAGCCCCATGCAGCTATTCATGTGTTATAGCTGAGAAATCGTGCTGGCGCTGGCAGTCACTGGTTTTGAGGTTATCTCATTCTCTGACTGTTTGACTCAGGTAAATAGTCATTATGTAGTCCTGCAGTTAGCAATGCTGTGCCAGCCTCGAAAAGGTAGGAGTCAAAAATTAGTGTAGGTATTATAGTGTTCCTTGTGGGTCTTCTGAGTACATTTCCAGAGAGAAACAAAGAAACTAAAAGCTCTCTGCTTTTTGCAGCTGCTACAAATGCATCTATTTGTATTTAAATTCTCTCAATGTCAGCTGATGATCTGGAAACTTCCCAGACTCCTCCTCCCTGCAGAAAAAAACCCTACAAAATACCACTATCAGAAAAAAAATAAAATCCCCAAACAAATAATCCAGGGATGATGGAGTTCAGTCTACCCATAAAAGGAGACAGGCAACTGGCCACTTTAAGCAGCCAAGTAATGGTGAAGTATTGGATATAAGAGTGAGACAACCAGGGGAAAAAAGAACATCCAGGAATGTGCTAGAAAAGTGAAAGGAGACAAGGAGGTCTCTAGAGTGTGGGTTTTATTATCCATTAATAAGAGGTAGAACACGTACTGCTAGAAAAGGATCTTCTAGAAAATGAGGATTCAGGAGATTCAGGTTAAGAAAAATCATCAGACACATCTAACAGCTCCTTGAACAACAAATCAAGAGGATGTAGATTTTCAAGGAAAGAATGTAAAATAATATTCTTCTACAGTTTCCTCCACATCTCAAGACCAATGCCATATTTGAGGTGGACAGCCATGGCCTCCAGGTGTGATGGTCTGTAATAGGCAGAATATTTCCTCAATCCCTTCTCTTGCTTCTGGGCAACTGCATTTGTGAGTGTACAAGTTTGTGGATACCACAGGTGTCACATGCATCCTACAATTTCCTTTATGCTGCAATACACATGCTCATCATAAAATCTTGAAGAGTTCTGAAAAGTTGCAAAACATTGTCAGTATTTTCTTTTCATGGCACAGTTATGGGGGGGTCTTGGGGGCATGGTGTGTTTACATTTTATTCCTTCTTTGGTTGTTTTGTTTGGTTTCTGTTTACTTTCAGTTAATGCAGGCAGAATTATATGTCATTATCATTTACATTATCATTCAGTTGCATAAATATAACATTAGACTGATTATTAAAAATTAATCTACTATGAAATGGCAAATACCAAAGTACCTGCTTTCCCCTCTTATAGAGTCTATAATGGCAATTTATGTTCCTTGTCTTTTCTTAGATGATACACTCAATGGCAGAGAACAGCTCTTCAGAGCGACACAGACAAACTGGAGGAGTGGGTTCAGAGGCACCAAATGAAACTGAAAATTGACAAAGGCAAAATTCTGCACCTGGGAAGACATAACCCCCGACAACAATATGTGTTAGGAAATGGTGAGCAGCTATTCTGAAAAGCAACGTGGTCCTGGTAGATGGAAAGCTGGATGTGATCCCACAGTGTGCCCTGGAGGCAGTGGGGGACAACTGCACCCTTGGCTATAAAATAGCAGGACCATATTAGGATCTCAAAAGAAAGGAATACTAGGATTTTTCAACCCCATCTAAAATACTGCATCTAGTTTGAGGTTCATCAATATACAAAAGGCTGATAAAATTGATCAGCTGAAACAATTTCAGCAGAGGAGCACCAAGACAATCAGAAGGCCAGAGCACTTGTCCTGTGAGGAGAAACTGATGGACCTGGACTTGGTTAGCCTGGAGAAGGCTTGGGTGAGAGCAACTGCAATATTCCAACAGAAGATTCCTTCTGCAGAAGTTAAGACCAGGCCAGGGTCCTCACAGTAGTGCATAGTGGTAGGAGAAGAGGCAGAAGGCTTAATCTGTAATGAGAGGATTTAGGGAAAATTTTTTCATGCTGATGAGAGTCAAGTATCAAGCACTGGAAGAGGTTGGCTAGAGGGGTTGTGCAGTCTATATCCTTGTAGGTTTCAAGACTTGACCTGATACAGTCCTGAACAAAATGACCTGATCTCACAGTTGACCCTGATTTAAGCAAGAGGTTGTGCTAGATCATATAATTGTGGAATGGTTTGGGTTGGAAGAGACCCTAAAGATCATCTAGTTCCAACCCCCTGCCATGGGCAGGGACACATTCCACTGGACCAGGCTGCTCAGAGCCCTACCCAACTTGTCTTTGAACACTTCCAAGGGTCAAAATGAGGTCTCCCTGGAACCACTTCTTCTCCAGGCTAACAGCCCCAGCTCTCTCTGTTTGTCTGTGGAAAAGGGGTGCTCCAGCCCTCAGAACACCTTTGTGGCTCTCCTCAACGACGACCAAGGTGTATTCCAACTTGAGTCCTCTTTTAATCCCCTGTCAGATGCAATTAAAGAAGCACTATCCTAGGGTAATAGACTGTAATTTCCCTCTGTTTCAGGTAGCTTTTACCAGCTTGGAGACACTGTGCCTGCTAATTTCCTGCCCAGGGAAAGGCACTGACAGGAAAACTGAGGGACCTCACCTCATAGGGTTACACTGAAAGAGTCAATGTGCACAAGTCGCAACACAAGAAATTCTGGAATGGACAGAAAGGCAAAAGCTTCTTGCCCTTGAAAACTGTTCAGCAGACATGCCTGGAGAGGAAAAAAAAAAGTTTGAATGAGGAACTGAGCAACCTAATCTAGATTTTAAGTAAGGCATGCTTTGGTAAGGAGACTGGATTAAAGAACTTCATCTGTCCTTTCAAACCTAAATTCTTCCATGATCCTACAATTTATGTACCAGGCAGTACCAGGGAGTTCTCTCTTTCACTTCCATTTGACCATTCCTTGTGAGAATGGGTTTGTAACTCAAGTCATGTGGCTTTCTGCCTTTTTGCTGCTTGAAGCAGAGCTGATGAAAATCAATTAATGCAATTATGTCTTCTTTAGATAGGCTGTTAGTCTGCAGAGAATACATCACATATCCACAGAAATCTTTGGATTTGAAAGGTTTTTATGTTCTTGTTACCATAAGGAGTCTGGCATTAGCATGCAGCTTGCTAAGAATACAGTCTCATAACAGGCTATTTTTTCAATGCAATGAAGATATGCTTATCTCAAGAGATGTTCACGCTCCATTATTATTTATCAGTCTAAACATACAAAGAAAGGGAAGAAACACACAACAAAAATCTCAACTCTATCCCACACTTCAAGGCATAGCAGCAGAAACCTCTTTAAAACTTTTGGCTGCTAGAAAGCTGTGCATTCTGCTACTGTAACTTCAAATACACAAATTCTGCAAAAAGCATCACCCTTATTTTAAAAATACACAAGAGACAGTAATAGCAATAGATATAAATTACTCAAAGAGGCCCACATTAGACTTAAAGCATTATCAGTATCTTTTAATCTAAAAAAAGAAAAGATATCAACAGATATCCAGCACCTAAGGTGGTAACAGAATCCTTCTTTGCTTCTAGCCTCTGTATAGCTCCATCAAGCAAGACAGGATATGTCCCAACAAACTTCATGTACTTTCCAACAGTGTCAATACAAGTAATATACTTGAAAATGATGGCTCTACCTCCAGAAAACTCCTTTATTCCAGAAGCATTATATTCATGCCAGTGAAATACCTCCAGAGATTCAGCAAGGGCTGCTTTTTAACTGAAACAGATAAACTTTTCTAACTCTGTATTCAGAGGCAAGGTCAGCACAGCCAGAATCTGGATAAATATCCTGTTTGACACTCCCTCAGAACTGGAGAAATTAATAATTTTCACTCCACCTGTGTTGTTCTCGACATGCTGCTCAATGAAAACCCTTCACTGCAGGATGTGCTGCAATGACTGCACACATGCATGAGGACTGCCTGTGTTTTGGAAGTTACCAGGCCACTGGTATGCTGCAGCTGGTGCCACTGCCAGCTTCTCCACTCAACAGGTTTCCTCTTAGAATGTCTGCACCAAAGGGTGATCTACGCTCACCACTGTGGCTTCTCCTACTGACTGGTCCTGGAGCTGCTGCTGCTTTCAGACCTCATAGTGCCATAAAGCTGCTCATGGGCCCCAAGCACCTGCAGCAGCCTCTTACTGCTGCCCTGTTTGCTCTGTGTGACCCACGCCATGCACGGTGTGATGGTCACATCTGCTGCTGTGCCAGGCGCCAGCACGGCGTCACGGCCCTGGTACCACAAGGGACTGGCACCGGTACTGGTACTGGAACTAGGACTGGGACTGTTACTGTTACTGGTCCTGGCACTGGAACTGAAACTGTGACTGGCACTGATACTGGGACTGGAACTGGGCCTGGTACTCGTGCAGCTACAGGGAGAGGTACCTGACAGATATTGGTACCAGAACTGGAACTGGGATTGATACCAGCACTAGTACTGGTAGTGAGACTGGAACTGGGATTGCTACTGGTACTGGTGCTTGGACTGGGACTGGAACTGGGCCTGGTACTGGTTTTAGTACTGGTACAGGTACTTGGACTGGTTTTGGAATTGGGACTGATGCCAAAACTGGGACTGGGCCTGGTAAAGGTACTGGGACTGGCACTGAACTGGTATTGATACTGGCACTGGGCCTGGTGTTTGTACTGGTATAAGTACTTGGACTGGTTTTGGAACAGGGACTGGTGCTGGCACTGGCATAGGCAGTGGTATTGATAGTGGAACTAGGCCTGGTACTGGTGTTGGCACTGGACAGGAGTTTGGACTGTTTCTGGCACTGGGACTGGGGCTGGAGGCGGTGTTGGGGTCGGGACTGTGCCGGGGCCGGTACGGGAGGCAGCGCCGACACCGCGGCCAAGGGACCGGCCCTGGCCCTGGCCCTGGGCCCTCCCTGGGCCCTCCCCATCCCCTCCCGCGTCACGACAGCGGCTCCGCCCCCGCCTTCATTTGCATGCCTGCCCCCGATGGGCCAATGGCGCGCGGCTACCGCGGCGCTGACCCCGCCCTCCGCGGCCGCCGGTAACGGAAGCGCCGGGAGCGGAGCGGGCCCCGCGCGCCCGGCCCTCGCGGCGCGGGCGGCCTGCGGGAGCGCGCCCGGTGCGCGCGGCCGCTGCGGTGAGTGCGGGCGGGGCGGAACGGCCGCCGCCGCCGCCCCTCCCCCCGCGCCGCGCCCTCCCCCCGCGCGCCCCGCAGGCTGCCGCCCGCCCCGCCCCGCCCGCGCGCAGCGCGCTGCCAGCTTGGGCACGGGGGCGGGAGGCGGCGGCCGCTGCGTGTGGGGGGGCGGCCTGCGCGCCCGATGCCGGGGTAGTGGTTCCGTGCTAGGCTCGGTGGCCGGGCCGTGCCCTTGAGCGCCCATGGCTGCGGCTCTGGAGGGTGCGGTTACGGGTGGGATCGCGACGGCGGCCCCCGGCAGCACGGAGCGGGTGCGTGGGGGCGCAGGTGGGAAGGGCATTGTCACTCCAGCGTGTGTCCCGTACTGGTGCTAGTGCTGCTCCTTCTCCTGCCTCCCCTCCCGAGCCCTGCGGGCTCGCCTCAGGCAAGTGTCCTAATCAGGTGTCGTGTTCTCTAAGGAATGGCCAGAGATTCCCTTAGCACTGCCTGCGTTCCCAGCAGGATACTTGTACCAAGCCGATGCGTGTAGGGAGAGGAGCCGTTGGCAATAAAGCACGGTGTGCCCGGTGAAGCAGGCAGCACAGGAAGCCAGACACAGTAGTCCATTGGGATGCTGCTGTGTTTGTGAGCATCCGGGTGGTGAGACCTTGGCACAGGTTGCCCAGAGAAGCTGTGGATGCACCGTCCCTGGGAGTGTTCAGAGCCAGGTTGGATGGGATTTGGAGCAACCTAGTCCAGTGGAAGGTGTCCCTGCCCATGGCAGGGGGATTGAAACCAGATGGTCCTAAAGTTCCCTTCTAAGCTAAAGCATTCTCTGAGTCTGCACACTGTAAAGGATATATATCAGTCAACATGAAGTGCTTATGGAAAAACGAGGAAGTGCATGGTCAGTAGCACTAAAGCCATTGAGTCACAGCACACAACAAGTGCTATTCCTGTCTAGGGGGATGTTTGTCCGTAGACATTTGTTTAATTTGAGCTGTTCTGGTAGCTGCTGGACCAATAGAAACAGTACTAATGATGGGAATTGAGACCCTTCTCAAAATGCTACCTAATGCTTATAAATGGTGTGCGTTTGATTTTGAATTAATCAGTAATTCCTTCAAACATTTTGGATTTGTGTCGCCTTTGAGAACAATTCTCTTGTTTTTGTGGCTTTTCACATTAATGCCTTCAGGTGTTTCCTCCACACTTCTAAAGTATCCTGGAATCTACCTGTTTACTCTAGGCTTTGTGATGAGGGTACAAGTATGGGGGTTGAATGTATGATTTTTGAAAGGCATGGGAATAACTATCTCCTTTTAAGTGGTTTACTCTGGAGAGAATAATGAGATGCCCCTGGAGGACCCTAAGTGTGTTGTCAGGCACAGATAATCATGCCTTCCCTGCTTATAAAGGCATGTCCTCTTGTTCCAAAGACATCACTGCTTTGACTATCAGAGTCAAGGCCCTGAACTAATGGGCTGGGAGGGAGCTGAGCTCACCACTTTAATGGGAGCATGAGGAAACAAAACATTACCAAGAAAAGCCTGAATTGCTTTCCTCATCTTCAAAGAAGTGCAGCCTACCTCTGCCTGCTCTTGGTAGGATAGAACATAGTCAAATACTTATCCAAGAGGAAGAATCAAATTGAAGGTGAGAGATTTTCACCAAAAGATGTTGGCCAGTTGTGCTTTTTACACCAAGGGAATGTAGGCTCTGTGGCTGTGTTGCTGTGGGTAACAGAAGAGATGCTGACAGATGCCCTCTGAAGCAGAGAATGGTTTTTTTATCTCTTTCAAAATACTTTTTCTGAGCAGCTGATGAACCTTTTGTGTAGTGCTGCTTGAACTTGAGGCAGCAATCCATACAAGGACCCTCAGGTAGGCTTTCACTGAAGCAGGTTTGCCCTCAGATTCTGCAATTTGGTGATGTTTTGGAGATCCACTTATGATTCCCTTGATAAGAGGTTTCTCAGATTTTTTTTTTTTTTTTCAAACAACTACAGAAATACAACTATCTTGGGAAAAATGGGGGATGAAGGGTTGTGCCAGAAGTGCCTCCTGCTCTGAACTGCTGCTCCAGCAGCACTGGCCAGAACGGGGATGCCTACTTTTAGTCTTTGGTATTTGTCTGCTTCAGGTCTCTGTTTTTTCTGGGTTGAAGTGACCAGGAAACAACTGAAGCATCCAGGATACTAACTGCACTTTGTTTGACTTGTGCTGAAGGGTGTTGTTTCATTTCTTGGAAAAAAGTGAACTTGAGGACATATTTGGGCAGAGTGCCAAAGTGTTTTGCTTAAACAGAGTGGATGAATTGCTGACCTTTTCTGGGTGTGGGGCAAGCTTTTTGTCTGAAAGATTCCCTGAAACTTAGAATTTTTGCTTGGGGAGGTTGTTGCAGAAAATTGACACATAAGGAAATACATGCAAATAGAGGTGAGCACTTTCAGAGTTTTCAGAATTTAATATTTTCAGAATTTATTTGTTGTCAAATAAAGCTGAATTCTGGCAGGGACTGTTCTTCTAAAGGTATTCTGGCATAGCTCTTGGTAGACTTAAACTTGTCTAGCTGCTTTTTGAACTTCCATTGATTTGCAGCATCCATACCATACCATGAAAAGAAATTCCATAGGTTGCCATCTGTTTTATGAAGCTTTTCTTTTACTTACTTTGAACTTGACATGTGCAACCTTCAATAGGTGTCTCCTCCATCTGGCAGAAGAAAATGTGATTCTTTATTCCCTATTTGGTTTTGTCATGATTTTGTAGACCTCTGCTGTATCCTCTCCTCAGTTCTTTTTCTTCCATCCTTCAGAATCCCAACTGTGGGAGTCATTGCTTGTATGGGAGCCAGTCTGGCTTTTGGTGTTAACTTTTTCTATAAATACAAGTACGGAGTATCAGGAATTTTACTGTGTCATTTTTAAGTGTGTGCATTAGGGGGAAAATTCTTCTTCATGCAATGGGAAGGAATAATCTACTGTGGTCTTTCACAGTTAAATAATTGTATTCTTTGTCTTAGTCGTATTTTTTTTTTCTTACAACTATTGATTTCCAGTCTGACTTGTTCACTGCTGGTGAGTACCTAGTAGGTGTTTCCATCAAGCTGTTGC
The DNA here is from genome assembly GCF_028769735.1 of Zonotrichia leucophrys gambelii. Lineage (NCBI taxonomy): Eukaryota > Metazoa > Chordata > Aves > Passeriformes > Passerellidae > Zonotrichia > Zonotrichia leucophrys. Next base: position 88,178,657 of record NC_088169.1, read on the forward strand.
ATGTAACCCCAACATCTCTTTCTTGTGGAGTAGGAATGAAGAGCCCTGTTGTTTATTTCTGAGTGGCCTTGATCCTACAACCATCAGTATGAAATTCAGCACCTCTCTTTGATCACATAAAGCCTATAGTTCTTGCCTTTACTGTCACACTTTACAGACAATTAAGAAAATTTTGCAAGTGTTTAGCTAAGTTAAAAGATAATACTGGATAAGTAGCAAATTGAGAATTTTTCTCTGGAAAAGAAAGATCAGTCCTCAGCCTGATAGGATTTTTTTGGTAGTTATTGCAAATGCATTTTATTTTGCTTTTTTAATAAATTTCTCTAAATTTTGTGTCTATATGTGTGAATGTTTCAGGAAATGCTTCAAGGACCATCAGAAGATGTGTTTGCAAAGATGGAAAGTTCAGTTGAAGACATGGATACCTCCGATACGCAGTGGGGCTGGTTTTATTTGGCAGAGTGTGGTAAATGGCATATGTTTCAGGTAAATACCTATGAAGTTATATTGGCTCTGATGGATCCCATACTTCACATTACCTATGGCTGAGTTTGTCTTTATGTGCTTTTTCTTTTGTTTTGAAGACTGACTCAAACAGTCACTGCTCTATCAGCAGTGAAGATATTGAAAGGAGTTTCCGAGCAGACCCCCGTGGATCTCTGTCTTTTACCACTGCAAAGTTTAACTACACACTGGACTTTTCAGGTATGTGTCTTGCCAAAGAGTAAACTGAAACAATAGAAGGTCTCAGATACACCAGCACATTTGTTCATTCAGCAGGTTATTGTCTTCATATCTGGTGTGAAAACATGATTAAGAATGTCTTTTTTACTGGAAAGTACATTGGAGTTTTTAGAAACAGCTGCTCTGTTACATTTTTTGTGTAGTTTATTAATGAAGTAGCAAGTTTTGTTTGATAACACTGCATTGGAGTTCCTACTGTTTGCTCCAGCTGCAAGTGGCATGTAGGATACATCTCTTGTACTGGGAAGGTTGAACCTTTTTTCTTTAATGTGCAGCTGCCTGTAAGCTTGGAAACCTCTGCCATTAATTCTGTATAGGAAACATTGCTGTAAAGGAGGCTTCCTGCAAAATACTGGCATCAGAATGATTTAATAATTCAGCAGGTAGTTGAAGCCAGTTCTGTTCTCAGAATAACAAGGAGATAGGGAAAAAGATTTACTGGTAGATTGTAAAGATCTTGCTTATGCTGTTCTTGTAAATTACAGAGTATTACAGGTTTCTAAGATATGTAACTATAAAGGTAATCTGTTCTTTGTTCACAGGTGTGTTCTAGTAACTTTTTTTAGTTTTTCTATTCATAGATGGTTTATTTTCTGATTAAATTACAAAACAGTTATATGCTTAAATATAGGAAGTTAAGGAAATAAATACATATTCCAATATACGTATTCAAATGTCAAATATTTCAAATACAGAAAGTGGGGATTGGGTTAAACAGCAATATACTGGCAGTAAGGTGGTATCTAACAATACAAGGAGTTTTATGCTTATTTGTGTTGAAATGTCTTTTTATTAAAAACCGTGTTTTGCATCCAGAATAAAAACACTACACTATAAGCAAATGTTAAAGAGCAGTTTTTATGTTACTCTCTTTAGGTTGTGATGTCTTACACTAAGAATAGTGTATTCTTTGTCATCCCTTTCAAGTCAGTGGAAGTCCTGCCTGTGATTTAGTGGGACTGAATGTTAGATGGATATTTTAAAAATATATCTTTTGTGTGTGTAATATTTGGGGACATGAGTCCCCAACTCATGTAAATGACAATGCATTTAGATATATTTATTGAAAATGCTAATTTGTTACTTGTTGAAATAGGATTCCTGTCAAGTAGCTTAGGGTGTAGTAACATTCTTTTAAATAATGGTACTTAAATGTTTCATATGCTGTAGATGAATTCCTAAAAATTTCTTCCTAATTCTTGTTTTATGTTCAGTGATGAAACAAATCAACCTAACTACCCTTAAACAACGTCCAATAAAGCGAGCTCCCTTTGCAATCAATTCATTCAGGTAAGGAAATAAGAGGAAGACTCCTTTTTTTTCTTTTATTGCTGTTTCTTCTAAGTAAAATGAAACCAAAGTGTTTTATCTTTATTGTTTATATTTATTTGCTTTTGGAGTCACTTGCTCTGAATACTTGTTGAATGAGAATTGCTGCAGGGAAGCAGCACCAAAAAATGGAATCCAGTGACTCCATAAATTATTTAGAAGTAGTATTGTAACAGCAAAAAAAAAGGGTGAGTTATATGTTGTGCCTGTATTTTACTCATTTACCCTAAACTCACTTGGAGTTTAAGAAATTGTGTTGTAATAATTCTTTTATGAGTTTAATTGCTTTAGATTGTCAGTTTCTTGCCATTTGATCAGTCATTAGATGTAAAGCTGAGCTGATGTAAAGCTGGAACTCACTAAACAATAAACTAAGCTATGCAGATGAAATTGAGTACATGGGATATGTGGATTTTTTCCCCAAATAGTTTCTGAGAAAAAAATTTAGTTCTGAATTGTAGTGTGGTTGTACATTAAAAAAGAAATTTGTCATTTGTCATAAGAAATGTGGTAGCAATCTGTTTACACTGACTTTCAAGAAGACTGTTTTTGAAGTGCCAACTTTTTTCAGTAGATATTTGCTAAATAGTGCATACAATGACATGGCAATTTACTTTGTTCTTTGAATAATTGCATTCAGTACTCTTATTTCCATGTGGTGACATTTTTTACTTTCAGGAGATTTCTTCTTTTAGTCCCAGTTTTAAGGCTTAGGAGCTTCAATGTATGTAGTGCATGTGCTTAAACCACTCTTTTTTAGTAGCTCTGTATAAACTTCATGGGGGTTTGCTCTTTTTGCACACTGTGTTGTTTGGAGCAGGAGTTTGACAGGAAGAAAATGCCTCATGTCTTTGAAGTGATGTGCTTTTACCTTTTTTGTTTGAAGTTTCATCTGTGAAAATGAGGCTATCCCTATGCCTTCCCACTGGGAGAATGTAAATACTGAGGAGCCATACCAGGTAAGAGTTGGTATGCAACTTGGTCAAAAACATGTCACAACGAAATAATGCATCAAATTGAAATCACACTAACCTCTTTTTTTCCAGCTTATTCCATTGCAAAAGAAAACAAATGAATATAATGAAGTTTCTAGTCTCTTTGGAAAAACAATGGATAGCCACCGAATTAAAAGAATTAAGAGAATACAAAATCTAGACTTGTGGGAGTTTTTTTGCAGGTGAGATTATTTCTAAAACCAACAGTTTTAGGATTGTTAATGGAGAAAAGTTTTAAGTCATGCAGCAGAAATATGTTTAACTGTTTTTACTATTAATGAATTTTTTTGTTACATTTTAACTTTAAAAAATTTTCTTATTTGTCATTTCTCTTTATTCAAAATTTAATTTTCAAGACTGTGTAGCTTCTACAGGTGCAGAAATTGAATACTTGTAGAAATGCATTAGATAAAGCAGTAGCATAGATAGTGTATTTGAGGTGTTCAGAATAACTGTGTGATAGATGCCCATGATCTTTACAGTGAAGTAAGGAGAAATAAATTAGCTTTTTGTAAAATGATTCCTTGAGAGGCTTGTATTATTTTAATTTTTACTGAACAAAGCAAATTAATATTTCAGTCTTTTTAAATTTCTCAGTTTTATGAAGCATACGACAGAATTAAGTGTCTAATGAACACATAGTCATGCAATTCTTTTAAATTTAATGTCTTAAAAAACCTTCTTCTAAGTTTTTGGCTTTTCCCTCTGCATATTGTGCTGGCCTGGAAGAAGTAGAAAGTGCCCAGTTTGGTATCCACTTATTTTTTGGTGTCAGTCTTAAACAATCGTACTTGCCAAAAGTTATTTGTGCATCTTGTAGGAAGGAGTGCATATCAGGAGGTTTAAATATGTTTTACTCAAATAAAAAAATTTAGACTAAGTTAAAGAGTGAGGAAACAACTAACCAGATGTATACTAAAATCTTGCATAAGTTACATGATTTTTTTAAAGATATGTCATTTATTGCTAATTTAGAGCTATATCAACATGTGTGAGGAAGTGAAATTCCTTATGTATGTTAATGGTTAAGAGAGTTACCCAACTTTTAGTTTCTTTTTTGTCTTCATGGAACAAGGAAGAGGGTCAGCAGAACTGCTGCCTTGGACTTCTAGAGGTCAAACTTTGGGTTGTTCAGGAGATTGTTTGACAGAGTCCATTGTGAGGCAGTCCTGAAGGGCAGACGAGTCCAGGAAGGCTGAACACTCTTCAGGAGGGAAATCCTAAAGGCTCTGGAGCAGGCTGTCCCCATGTGCTGAAAAACAAGTAGTTGAGGAATAAGGTCATCCTGGCTGAACAGAGAACTTTGGCTGGAATTCAGACAAAAAAGAGGGTTTATGACCTTGGGAAGATGGGGCAGGCAACTCAGGAGGAGTAAAAGATGTTGAAATGTTTTGCAGGGAGAAAATTAGACGGATCAAAGCCCATTTAGAATCTAATTTGGCCACTGCTGTAGAAGACAATATTTTTTTTTTTTTTTAATAAATCATCAACAAAAGGAGGGCTATAGAGAATCTCTGACCTTTACTGGATATGGGGGAAACATAGTGACAAAGGATGAAGAAAAGACTGAGGCAACAAATGCATTAATATTAAGACCGGTTGTTATCTGGGCACCCAGACCCTGAGCTGGGAGACAGAAGCGGGGAGCAAAATGCAGCCCTCATAATCCAAGAGAAAATGGAACCTGCTACCCCACACAAGTCTATGGGAATGGATGGACTCTACTGGAGGGTGCAAAGGGAGCTGGGATGGTGCTCACTGAGCCACTTCCAACCATTTACCAGCAGTCCTGGCTCACTGGGGAGGTCCCAGTTGGCTGCGGTTGAGCAAGTGAGATGCCCATGCACAAGAAGAGCTGGAAGGAGGATCCAGAGAACTACAGAGCTGTCAGGCTGAGTGAGCTCAGTGCCAGGGAAGGTCAAGGAACAGCTCATCCTGAGTGCCATCACACAGCATGTGCAGGGCAACCAGGGGTCAGGCCCAGCCAGGATAAGTGTAGGAAAGGCAGGTCCTGCTTGATGACCAACCTCACCTCCTTCTGTGACAGGGTGACCGACTAAGTGGATGAGGGAAAGGCTGCAGTTATTTTTTACCTGGACTTCAGTAGAGCCTTCAACACTTTTCTCACAACATTCTCCTGGAGAATCTGGCTGCTCATGGCTTGGACAGGTGCAGTGTTTGCTGGGTAAAAAGCTGTCTGGACAGGCAGGCCCAGAGAGAGGTGGTGAATGGAGCTACAGAATCCAGCTGGTCACCAGTGGGGTCCCCAGGGCTCAGTGTTGAGGCCAGTCCTGTATAATATCTTTATTTGGGATCAGGACAGGGGGATCAAGGGCACCCTCAGTAAGTTTGCAAATGTCATCAAGCTGGGTGGGAATGTGGATCTGCTGAAGGGCAGGAAGGCTCTCCAGAGGGATCTGGACAGGCTGGATCCATGGGCTGAGTCCAGTTGTGAAGGTCAGTAAGCTGAATGCTGGGTCCTGCCCTTGGGTCACAAGCCAGTGCTGTCGGCTTGCACATACTGGTGAAGAAATTATTGCCTGGTAGTATATTACAAAGAAACAGGTATTCCAGCATTTCAAATTCACTTCTTCTGGTGTCCCAGGTAGGAAAGTTGAAAATAGCATGATGCTTAATCTAGCATCTCAGTTTGGAGTTGTCGAGGTGTACAACAAGTAAAAGAAAGTGTTGGTCAGTGAGATTGATGACCAGTTTTAGAAAAAGCTTTTGTGCTTACATAGGTACAAGGAGCATGTCTCTGGGTATTTAGTTTTGCTCTAGGTTTTACCTTTCATTGAGTGAATTGTCTGAATGAGAATTTTCACTGTGCTGGATCAAGTTAATTTTGTTGAACTGGATTACCTTTTCACTGCTTGTACAAGGTGCTAAGATGATGCTTTTTAGAACAGTTGGACCCCTTGATTTCTGTTCCAAATTACCAAAGTGTCCTGTTGTGGCATTTCTACATTCTGCCCAACCAGCTTGCCAGAGTGCCCAGTGTATTTTAAATTTTTATGGTTTCGAAAAAGTGATAAGATCAATTGATTTAATTGATTGATCATTGCTGGAATGATTATTTGCATCACTGTAGTGGTCAGAACACATTTGCCTCTAACAGTAGTTCCCATATTAATAATGATTCTAAATTGACTTGATGAAAATAACTGGTCAGAGATAGTAAAGGACTATCACAGAACATCTTTTTATTGATTATTCACTTTTTCTATAAATCTGTTCTGTTCCCCTGTTTCAAAAGAAGTTACTCAAGGCTACATTTATATATTGTCAGAGATCAACAGCCAACAACAGAGGGCTCTGGTTGAAGAAATTTCAGATGTTCAGCATAACTAGCCCTTAGATCAGTTTCTGCTGGTTTGCCTAGTGCTTCATAATCTACCAACTTTGTTATCCCTTCCACCATGACATTAAAGCAGGTGGAGGAAACAAAATGTGCAAAATTGCCTTTCTTTTAAAGATGTATCTGCTGAAAATGACCACACTGAAACTAATAACACATGAACAATGTTGATAAAATTGGTGTAGAAAGACCTTTTTTAAAATCTTAGACCATGTGGGAAAATAGTCCTACAGCATTCAGAAATGTGTGATTTCTACATATGTACCTTAAGAATTCCGACGTGTTAAAACCTAGAGTCATCTAGGCACTTGTAAAGTGGAATGTGTTAGGTCTGTACCCTCAGCAGTGTTTTCACAGTAGTAATTTAGTGTGTTTGTACAACTATTTATTTATTATGTATTTATTGTGTACAACTGTTTATTTATTATGTATTTATTGTGTACAGCTATTTATTTATTGTGTATTTATTGTGTGTTTTCTGTAGAAAAAAAGCTCAGCTGAAGAAGAAAAGAGGTGTCCCAACAATTAATGAGCAGATGCTGTTTCATGGCACCAGTAATGAATTTGTAGAAGCAATATGTATTCATAACTTTGACTGGAGAATAAATGGGATGCATGCTGCTGTGTATGGAAAAGGTAAGTATTGCTGTCACATACAACTGTGAAAGTGTTAACAGCTCAACAGTAAGTCTTCCCTGTAGTGTGTACTTTGTGATGCATGCCTTGTGTTTACCCAAGTGCTGTTTAATACAGATCTGCTTTTATGGCACGTGTAATTAAGGATGCAGTAAGGAATGTAATTGTCACAGTGGCTGGTAGGGCCAGGGAGCATGGGGAAGGGATGCCCAGCAAAGAAGTGTTGATCACAAGACAATCTCTCTACCAAAATTCTTAGTAGAATTTAGTAAAATTTTTAGTTCACACTAAAAATATTTGGTCATATTGTTATAACAATTAACAACAAAAAAAGGATTCCTAATGAACATAAAAGAACTGTCATTTTTCATCATGTTGATAGCTATGCTCTGGTAGTCAAACTGTCATGGTAAGAATGTCATCAAATTTTCTTTGTTTTTTTTATTTGAAAGGGACCTATTTTGCAAGAGATGCATCATATTCCAGCCATTTCTGCAAAGAGAGCATGAAGCATGGAGATACTTTCCAGATTCATGGTGTGAACCTGCAGCCTCATCTGCACAGACCAGATAAAGTCATGTTTCTTGCTCGCGTATTAACTGGTGACTATATCGGTGGTGATTCAAAATACATCAGACCTCCTTCAAAAGATGGAAGCTTTGTGAACTTGTATGACAGCTGTGTGGATAATACCTGGAACCCAAAGATCTTTGTCATCTTCGATGCCAACCAAATCTACCCTGAGTACTTAATAGAATTTTGTTAAGTTTGAACTGACTATTGTTTGTGGTTTTTTGAATACTTTTGTTCCTTTTGTAAAGACAGCAACATAGAAACGATGCGTGAAAGACAGGTGAAAGAAAAGCTGGCATACATTTATGGAGGAGGGAAGCTATTAAATATTTAAGAGAGACTGGTGAACTGTTTTTAAAAATCTGTAAACTTTATTAATGCATTTTTCAAATGTAGAGACTATTACAAATCTGACGTTGCTTAGCGAGCCTTAAATACATTGAGCATTGGTAAGTTTTCAAAGGCAAGATTTATGTTTTGATTTTATAAAGTATATTAAAAGTGGTTAGAAATATGCCTCTAATATGGGTATGCATATGATGAAATTAATCTTTTATAAAGATTGCCTATAAAACAAAGTAAGAAAAACAACAGCAAAACCCCAGGGGACATGGCTACTTGTGTGTATATGCGTGTGTGAGTGTCCGTGTTCTGTAGTACATGTTACTTTGTTTGGAGGTCTCTTAGTTTGGATTCTAAACCTAAAATAGAAAAAGAACCTACAGCTCCTTCATCAGTTTCCTCCAGATAAAGTTCAACAAAATTGTAAGGTTTAACTTTATGTATATTTTACTGTAAGCTTTGATTATATACTGGGAAAATAACAAAGCCATTGCAGTAGGATTTGACAGTTTGTTTTGATGGAAACGAGGCCCATAAACTTGTGGTTGTTAGTTGTTTGGTATGTTTGGTAACTGTTGGGCTCACTGTTGGGATATCATATGCCTTTCTCAGTTCTTATCCTATGGAATTTTTGCCATCCTGTTGCAGTATTCATGAGCTACTGTGATTGTGTCTGGTCAGAGTTTAAGATACACTCAGTGCTCATATACTTGGTGTTACTGAAGACAACATTTAGATTAACTTAACTGTAAACAATGCAGTTAAACTAATAAGGAACATTTCAAAAGATGCCATCCTTTAGCTTTTAAACACTACAATAGAAAGCTTTCAGTTACATTTGTGTAGACCAGGTTTTCATAACTGGTATGATTGTAAAGTTGAAGGGTATTTTTCACATGCAGAAAGAGCATAAGAGACAATATTTGGGTAAAGAGCAAACCTGAGTACCTAAACACATGAAGAGGCTGAAATGCACTGTTGTGTGAACAATCTGCTATGGAATTGTGTCCCTAGTGTGCTTTGTTAAAGGACCTAAGTAGCACTAATGGACAAAGTCAAAGTTGAAACCTTTCCAGGATTTTTCTTTGGCTATGGCCAGTAACAAGTCCCTGTAGAACTGGTATATAATTGTGGCAGATATAGAATGATCTCTGTTGGTTTGTTATAGAATTGTTAATGGACTTTTTGGATCAAAGGCTGTGTTTAAAATGCATTGCATTTAAAGGCACTGCAGCTGCTGGCATGACCAGGTCTGCTCAGTCGTGCTGAACTGGTGGAACTGGAAGCATGAGATGACGACATATCTGGCATCGTAACTGAGGACACAAATATCTCTTCCTTCTCCTGTGTGCTGTTACTGTTGTCTATCAATGGGTCTTGCATAAGTTGTTTATCTGTTTCTGTTTGTAATTTCATGGCAATTTTCCTGTCCCTAAACCATTTAGGGCTAAAATGCATTTTCCTTTATTTTAGGAAATATGATTTCTGATCCCAGCTGGGAACTCTAGGTTCTACTCTTGTAGGTGTGATTTGTGTTTGATTCACTACTACACTAGCTCTGCAAAAGGCACTTTGTTCCCCACATTGTATAAAATAATAGCAAATCACGCAGGGAATTTGTGTATTACTGAGTCCTTTTTATTATTACACAGTATTCTACAGAGCACACATTTTGTGAAACTAACAAATACATGTGCTGTTGTTCCTTTGATTTGGTGTTTTATTTCTTCTGAAACAGATGTTTTTAGTTAAGAAAACTGAAGTTTCTTTTTTAGCTCCTCATGGACACAAAGTACCACAATCTTTACTGATCTCTGGGACTTTTCTGATTTTTTGGGTGGTGGTGTCTTGTTTGCTGCTTAATTTGAATTGAATGGCACAATCTTAATCTTACTGCACAATTGAAGTTTTACCTCTTCTTTCAATGTTCAATGTGTTCTGCTTTTTGTGCTGATGAATTTTGTTATTGAAGATGTCTGTAAAATAACTGTCCTTTCTTTGGCAAGGGGAGAGTGATTATTATTGCAAGCAAAGTCCAGAACTGTACAAGTAGCCAATACAGGAAATAGTTGGACTTAATAAAAGGAACAGTGAGAAAGAAAGGGAGGAAAATAATTTCTTGGCCTTTGGAGTGTTAAAGAAAAGAGAAGGGATCTTGGTGTGGTTCTGGAGAAGAAAACCTGATACTTTCTGTTACTGTTTCAGGTAGTGAAACTTTGTTCTCCATTTTGGTTTTACACCTGTGCAACACAGCATGCTACTCTTTTATGTGTCTTGATCTGAGGTAGAGCTTTCTTACTCAATTACTCTTGTGACAGTGTGTTTTCACATGAGCATGGCACTTCAGGATGACATGGAAAAAAAAGATCAGCTCATACTGCTCTCCTGGACCGGCTTTGTTTTTTGCAATTGGTGTGTACTCAGTTATTGCTGAATGGATCTCATTTCATCCAGAGCAGTTTGGGAGAGTGTCTGTCCGCATTCCAGTTCATTTACAGGGTCAGTTTGCACAAACTCTTGCTTTTGTTAGAATCCAAAGGGAGAAAAAAAGGATATAGCTCTGTTTTTTACTAAATGTCTCAGTATACTCTCATCCAAGCTAGATGTGAGATACAGGATGTGATGGCTGGAGTTGGTGAGTTAAATTCAGGACTGCATTGGATGCCAGTTCAGCTGGCAGCTTGAGGACAACTTTCACCCTTTTAAAACATTTATCAGCACAGAACATCATAGCAGGAAAGCTCGAGTGAGTCTGTGCAGTTTACATAGTGGAAATTACTTTCAGGAAGATGAGCACATGTCAGTCTTAAAATTCCTGTGACCTAAATGTCCATCAATGTTGTAACTATTTTTGGCACTGTCCAAAACAGCAGACTTGCAAAACAGCACAGGCCTACTCCAGTATAGCCATCTACTCTTCACAAGTCACAAAAAATACTATGGGGGCTGACAGATGCAATACTTTGCCCCATTTTAAAGCCAGCTGGCCTCTCTTATGCCCCTTTCTGTTAAGCCCCTTTGTTCTCTTTGACTCTGCCTTCCCCTGTTCGTCCGTCACCCCATGAGTGTGTACTGCTCCATTGATTCCTGCACCTCTTGCAGTCTGATCCCCCAATACCATTTCCAAAGTCCAGGATGAAATAACCTTTTGCACACTCTTACATGCTCTTATCAGGGAATGTGATGGATCAGGTTTGGTTTTCATCACTGCCTCCCTTATCATGTCAGCCAGGTTTATCCCCATACATTCCTGTGTCAGAAAAGGTAGTAGAGGAGTAGTCACTCCTTCCACATACTCAGATAATTGTGCCACATAAAACATCCAGCAATTTGAGTGCTATGCTTGTCCTCACTTGGGGATTTAGTTGGAGAGGTCACATTTCCTTCCTATGGAAATGAATGGACAAGAGACAGCCAAGCTGTACAACACCAAGACTGGAAATTTGCATGTTCGAGTGGATTTTTGAATTGGAAAGTGCTCACTTGGATGTACAGAAATAGGGAGAGTATTTGGTGTATATTGCAATAAGGAAAAAAACCTCCAGTTTAGTAGAGAGTATAGGGAAAGGACCTTTTCAGACAGTAATCAGTTCCATGGAATACCATACCATAAAAATGAGTTTCTCTTCCTTGTGTGCTTTGAGCTGTTAAGAGTTTGATAGTGCTGTCATGTTAAGGATTGCAAACCAGCTGGTTCTGGCTGTTTGCACACTTACTTGCAGACATTTGAAGATTAATTTACTGCTACTACTTTTAGAGCCTTTTGCAAAAGAGATTATGACTCCACTGCTAAAAGAAGTCTGAAGCTGTGTTCTTCTCAGCTATTGCCTTTATTGGCTAGAAATGTCATTCATTTATACATTCATCATGTATTTGTATTTTGTCTATTGCCTTTGAACATCTTAGAGGTGTTTTTGTTTCACTATTTTCCTTTCTAGAAAAACATTTTTGCAATTAGAGAGGGATGGAAGAAGAATAAGAAAGGATAAATGTATCAGCATTTGGAAGCTGCTGGGTTCATATCCGGAGACGGTGCCAATCAGGAAGGCAGGTAGTGGAAATGACATTATGTTTCCAAGCCAATATCAGTTATACCCATTTCCTGTTTGCCTTCTAACCAATAAATGCCAAATTTAATTTAAAGGGAATGAAATAATAGTGACACCAAAAGCAACAACCTCAAGTGTTTCTTATCTTTACTCAGCTTCCTCACCGATTACACTTTTCTTCCCTTGAATTCCTAAAGCAACGTAATATATAAACCAATACAGGCAGTGAGCACCTGACTCGTGTCCAGGTTTCAGGAAAACATAAGGCCTTGGCCTGCTTGCCTCACTTTTCCTGTTCCCATGCTTTGCTTGCATTCATGTTGCCATAAAGTGAAACAGATGAAGTATCTGGAGCATTGTTAAAAGCTAATTTGGAGTGGGAATATGCTAATGCACTGTATTGTATTAAGTGATGTGTTTGGTTACAGACCTGGAGGTGGCCAAGAAGCTCGTACATGTAGTCTTTTTTTCCAGTCAGTATCTACCTTTGAGCTGGTGAAAGTTGTCCAAGAAAGTAATCCCAGCTGAGAACACTTGGTGCAAATAAGACTTTCAAAGGATGACTGGATATTGGATACACTGTGTTGTCGTCTACGTATTAACTAGGGAGATTACATTAAAAAGATTTATTTCTATAAAGAGACTGGCTGACACAAATACTATCATCACATATTTTAACACAGCTGCTGAAAATACTGTAGCCTGACAAAGCTCTATCAGCTAATTACTGGATGTTTATAAGAGTGACTTAAATAGCTGCTCTAGGCAGATATTTTTAAATTGTTTTGAATTTTATTTTTAGTATAAGAAATATGACCCGAAACAATGGGATAAGACAAGGACAAGAGATGGAAAAGTTGGGGTTGGGGAAGGGGGGAATCAGTGGGAGAAAAATGGTTACATAAGTGAAAGAGTGCCTGAGTGTGCATGTACACTGGGGCTGGGGAGTGATGCAAGAAGGGGAGAGAACATAAGAATATTACTGCTTTAAATCTGTCCTTCAAAATTTTTAAATTCAGTTTTCATGCTGATGATCTTCCTGGATGTTTAGCAATGTTTATATATTCCCAGTGGGATGGAGTACTGGATGGAGAGTCAGAGGACTCTCCTGTAGTCAAATTTTCATGTCTTTTGACGCGTTGTGATGAGAGCAGACTTACAGAAGTGATGCACAAATGACACAGAGCTGTCAGAAGTGAGAGGTGTAGCTACAGCACCTCATCTGAGCACTGTTGCAAGGAGCATGGGGAACAAAGTGCTGCTGTCTGCTGTAAACATAACTGGTTGGCTTCTGGCTTCTTCCACCATGCTTCCTGCAATATCCCCACTCCAGTGACATTGCACACGTCTTAGCATCTCCTCCATGGCAAGTGTGTGGTATCAAATTTACTGTATTTAATCGATCACTGTAGTGTGGCAAAAGGAGCAAAAATGTTATGGTTTGCATTAACAAATTGGAGACAACTGCTATTGCTCTAAATTGTCTGCTCCATGAAGTAATGGATATCTGGAAAGAAACTGTCTTTTGTTGTGTATTACATAAGGTGTTGCAATAGATCTCAATTTTTTTTTGGCGTTTAGCTGCTGTGGTGGTAAATATGACCAATTTTCAAATTTCAGAATAGAAACCTATGCTGTCTCTTTGTAAAAAAAACAGGTTTCTATCAAGCATGCTTGTAAAGGTGGTGAGTTTCTGAAAGTTCTTCTTTGATGCACAAAATCCCTCACTCAACAGAATTTCATAGCCTATCTATGAGAATTGCATTCAATAAGACAATATAATTCTCTTTAGAGTAACTATTCTTTTAAACTGAAAATCCCTGAGTGGAAGGTATGTATCTAACAGAGCCTTGAGCTATCCGTGCACTTTAGGGCTGGAATCTATGTAATGCTTCATCACAGATGGACAGCTTGTGGACAAAAATACAGTTTACCACCTCAGCATGAACGTGGGGGGAATTGGTAAGGCGGTATATAATTAATGCTGGATTTGATCCAGGATACCTTTCCCTTAGGAGAGGAGATCAAGATTTTTAGTGACAGTCTTTTAAAGACTGGTTTATGGTTCAGCAAACTGTGGAATATTGAGTAAAATTAGAACTGTTTCATGGCACAGACTGAGAGAGAAGTCCTTCCACTGTACTGCTGGCTCCACATCCTCAGAGGGAAACACTCTAAAATGGTGTTTTTCTTTTAAAATAAAAATTAAATGCTAATTCTTTTCAGTTTGAGAAATATGAAGAGCGTGGCTGTAAAATGTGATGGGGAAAAAAAAATCAACTTGAAGAACTGCTTTTAATGTTCCCCTGGGAATGTTGTGGTTTTTAATATTTCAGAAATGGGTTTGCTTAGCCCTGAGGGAAAGGGATTGGAAGAGCATGATAGACATGAGCCTGCACGAAGACTGTACGTTCAGTATTAAGGGGGAAGAAATAGGTCACTGTGTATTAGAGAGCTCGTTTGGTTTCCTTTAAAGCCACAAGAGACAGCAACTGCTGAGCTGCAGTTTGGAAGCTGCCCTGTATTCTGAGGGATGGGGCAAATAAGCAATGTAGATGTCCTTGTTTTACACAAATACGCCTGTCAATTCATGCCTTCTTGTGGAGCTGATGGTGCCTCACTGGAAAAAGTGCCCATTTATGCAACAGCTCTAGTTATTCATGTGCCAATGCTGAGCTGCACATGGCTTAAGGAAAACATTTTTGATGTGTGTTATATGAAAGGAAATACTTTACTTGTTATTTTTTGGTAGTTTATTATACATTATGCCTGAGAATGTTCCTTCCCAACACCCAGAAAGCCAAGCAAAAGAATTAAGATGCCTTCACGGATGAACAAGGAGCTCCTGACTGAACTCAGACATCCATAGGAAGCACACAAGTGGTGGCAGCAAGGAAAGGTGGTCCAGGGGGAAACCAGCAATGCTGTCCTGAGCTTGCATGGACAGGGTGAGGAAAGCCAAAGCAGCCAGGAGAGACAACAACAACAATGCTGAATTATTCAACAAGGAATTGAGGGATATCTCTAGTTCATCTGCCCTTGTCCTTCTGGAAGATTTTAACTTCCCAGGCATCAACTGGTTAGTATCAAACAGCAGAAACAAACAGGTGCAGGAAATTGCTAAAGCACATGGAGGATAACTTCTTTGTGCGGGGACTAAGGGAGCCACCTAGGACAGGTGCCCTTCCAGCTTTGCTGTTTGTAAACACAAAGGGTCTCAGGGGTGAAGTGGTGACTGGTGGCTGTCTTGATCACAGTGACCACCAAGTAGTTGTGTTTCAAATAATTGGTGTTTGGAGAAAAATACCAGGAAAACTTTGTCCCTGGATATGGGAAGAGCAGACTTTGGGCTGCTGAAGGAGGTAGCTAGCAGGGACCTCTGGGGATCTGCTTCAGGTATTTGGGTCCATGAATACTAGTCACTTTCTAAGAGCCATCTTTTAAGAGCACAGTAGCAGGCAATTCCAAAGGAAGGGGAGTCAAGCAAGCAGTGCAAAGGGCTGCCTTGGCTGAACAGGGATCTTATAGAAGTTAGGCAAAAAGAAACTGTACAGACACTGGAAGCAAGAACAGGCAACACAGGAGGACTAGAGAGATTCTGTTTGGCACTGCAGGACAAAATTCATGCAGTCAAAGCTCGACTAGACTTCAAGCTGGCCAGCACTTTGAAGGAAAAAAAGGCTTTTCAAAATATATTAACAGCAAACAGAGAATCAGAGAGAACACTGGTCTGTTGATTGATGGGGTCGGTCACCTCACAAACAGGGATACAGACAATGCAGAGGTATTTAATGCCTTTTTTGCCTCTGTCTTTAGCACACATTCTGGGTCCTGGGATCCCAGGAGACCTGTGTTGGAAGACCAGGACTGAGGGGATGATGAACTCCCCAGCTGACCCTGAACTTGAACAAGAGTAGCTGTTCAAGCTGGATGCACATAAATCTGTGGAGCCTGACAGGATTGATCCCAGGATACTGATGGGGCCAGACAAAGTTATCACAGGACCTCTCTGCATTATTTTTCTTCAGTGGTCTTGGGTCAACTGGAAGCTGGCAATGTTTCAAGAAGGGTAAGAAGGTAATGATAGATCTGCCAGTCTTACTTTTCAGTGCCTGGTGAAATTACAGAGAAGGTTTTTTTGAGAGACAATCCAGTCATTGATTATATGAGCACAAGTTCACAAGGGGAAGGTCTGGCTAACCAATTTAATTTCCTTTCATTATAAGGTCATGCACCTTAATTGACCAAGGGAAGCCAGTAAATGTGGAGTTTTGGAATTTTACCAAGCTTTTGCTACTACTCTCCATCAATTGCCCAGCACAAAGGTAAACAAATCCAAAATTTGTTGGGTAAATGGGGTTACATCAGGCTGACGCCAGTCACCATCAGCATTCCCAAGGGCTCAGTTTTACAGCCAGTGCCCTTCCAGGTTTTCATAAATGATCTGGACACAGGAATCAAATAAACAATAAGTCTGTCAATGATACTAAATTAGGGGGAGCTGTGGACTTCTTTGGGGGTAAAGAGGTCCTGCAGAGAGATATGGAGAGCTGAGCCATCACCAGCTGTATGAAATTTAACGAGACCAAGTGCTAGATTCTCCTTGTGGGACACAGTAATCCTGGTTATTCATACAAATTGGAGGATGAGAGACTGGAGAGCAGCACTGTGGACAGGGAGCTGGGGGACTCCGGCAAGTGGAACATGACCCAGCAGTGCCCTGGCAGCCAGCAGGGCCAAGCGTGTCCTGGGGTGCATCAGGCACAGCATGGCCAGCTGGGCAAGGGAGGGATTGTCCTGCTCTCCTCTGGGGCAGCCTCACCTCGAGTGCTGGGGGCTGTTTTGGGTGTCACAATAAATAAAGGATATAAAGCTACTGGAGTGTGTCCAGAGGAGGATGACAAAAGTGGTGACAGGTCTCAAAGGCAAGACTTAGGAGGAAGTGGCTGAGGTTGCCTTGGTCTGTTTAGCTTAGAGAAGAGAAGGCTGGGAGTGACCTCATCACAGTCCACAGCTTCCTGAAGGCAAGCAGTGGAGGGGAGGGGCTGATCTCACCCCGGTGACCAGCAACAGGACACAAGGAAAAGCAGTGAAGATGCACCAGCTAGGTTCAGATTAAACATCAGACGAAGGTTCTTCACTGAGGAGGTGGTCGACCACTGGAACAGGCTCCCCAAGGAAACTGGTGATGGTACTAATCCTGTCAGAGTTCAAGGAGCACCTGGATGATGCTCTTAGTTGTATGGTTTAGCTTTAGTTAGTGCTGTGGGGAGCAGGGATTTGGAGCTACTGATCATTATGTGTCCCTTCCAACTTGAGGTAGTCTGGGATTCTAAGTCTGTGGAACCTGATGGGATGCATTCCTGAGGGAGAGAGCTGGCCAGTGTGATGGCAAGTTCCCTTGGAGGGGAGGAGTGTCTCTGGCAGGATTGAGGAAGATGATCTTTCCCTTCTACTGAGCACTCAACCACATGTGGGGTGTTGGAGGCAGTCCTGCATTTCCCAGTATGAGACATGGATGTACTGGAGTGAATTCAGAAAACTGTTCCTAAAATGATTAAAGGATTGAAATATTTGAGAAGATACTGAGAGACTGTTTAGCCTCAAGGAAAGAAGGCTTGGGAGGGAGTTTTACCAATGTATATAAATACTTGGTTGGAGGGTATAAAGAAGACAAAGCCTGTCTGTTCTGCAAAATGGAAGGACAAGAGGCAGTGGACACAAATTAAAATACAGGAAATCCACCTAAATATAAAAAACCCAATATTTTTACTGTGTGCAATGCCAAGCATTAGAAGAGATTGCCTATGGATATTGTGGAGTTTCCATCTTTGGAAATATTAAAATTCCAGTTGGACAAGGCCCTGGACAACCTGCCTCTGCTGTAAGCAACAGGTTGGTTGGAATGGATGACAGCCAGATCAATTCTGTAATTAAATTGTGATTTTTAGAAAAGTCTTGCCTTTTTTTTTTTTTTTTTGGTGCAGTCCAATCAAACTCACACTGCGCTGCAGGTGATGTGAGCATGAAATCTAATGTGTGTCCCCTTTACTGTGTCAAGCAAGATTACTCTAGAGCTGATCAAGCTGGAATACCTCCAGTTTTCTACCTGTCATTTAATGCAACTTCCATTTTGCTGTACATTTCTGGTAAAGTTTACTGTAAATCTGCAAATTTCTTGCAGCATGTTTATGACTCCAGTTCTGTAACTTTTCCTCTGATCCTTGAGCATAAAGAAGGAAAACACGATTTTGAATGTTAGTATGAAATTCCCTCAGGGTGGTGCAATTTCATAGGCAATTAAAAGATGCATTAGAGTGGAAAGACAAAATAGGCCTGCTACTGACAGCCTAAATGAAGAAGAAAATGACCCCTTGCATCCCAGCAGTATGATGGCTTTGCAGACTGAAATATACACACATCACCCTGAATAAACTGTGAAATACAGCCTGTTTTATTTAAAGGGTGGTGGTTTTATTTTTATATTGCACTTGGCATTTCCTGATTTAAGAGCTGCAAGCTGTCTTCTGCCTACCACATGTTTCTGTTTGTAGTTCTGGCATTTGTATAACCCAGTGGTAGAAACTGTCATCCAGTTTCTAACTCACTGTACATTAAACATAGCAGTCAGAAGGATCCTAGCTCCAGACAATATGTTTTGCACACCAGAATTTTTCAAAATCTCTTGCTTTTAGTCCTTGAATAAAATCAAGTGAGTTTATGTCTAGATTTCATAGAGGACAATTTTAGACCCATATAAAAGGGTTTAATTCTTTCAAGTATTCCATTTAGCACTGTAATTTGTGTTGAAGTGCAATCTGTGTTGAGATGTAGATTCATGCCTGTGCACATTTATTCTTGGACTATTTTTTCTCTTTGCAGTTAGCGTCACAGTCTCTGACATCACAGTATATGAGTTTACTGCTTTTCAATCCTCTTATTTCAGGAGAGAGATATGGTAATGAATTTGATTCTGGCTGTTCATGAAGAACAAATTGTGGCTGCTCAAGACCATCAGGGTCTTTGTATCTACCAGCTAGGGAATGGAATGCATATGAAGGTATATGATCAGAAACTGCTGAAAGAAATCACAGCAGTACACGACTGCAACACAATCCACAACTTTTTGGTATGAGAGAGAATAAAACCAGAGAGCAATAGACCATTTCTAGCTGGTTCTCAATGGCTATACTCCAAAGTATTCGCAGATATATATAAGAACAGCATTAGCTGTCCAGACAAGACCTAGAAAATTTCATTGACCAGCTCCTCTACTATTGCTTAGTAGGCCCCACAATTTTCTTACAGAAACTGAAAAGTCTAAACTGCCTCATACTGAATAAGGTAAGGAAGAAAATGGAATGACTGGTTGCAACAAGATACTTAAGCAGTGTTCAATTTCAAGATATATTCCTTGAAGTCTTAATCCACAAAAGTTACCACTAAGTTTGCAAATGCAATTTCAGTGAGCTTTCCCATCCCTGCACATCACAAATTCTCTGCTGTTCTGAAACTTTCTATTTGCTGTCTTCAGTTTCTTCAAAAGTTTTTGAATTATATCTTGTACTTTGCAGCTGATAGTGTGCCTTCATTTCTCTGAAAGAGTGTCTTGTAAGATTGTCCACACCTTTAAAAGAAAGGCAATTCTATCTTTTACCCGCTGTTTTACTCACTTAGCAAAAGGTTAAATGGAAGAGTTAGGCTGAGTCAAATCAGCATGTGCAGAGTATTATGGTATTTAGCAGGGTGATGATTTCATGATAAGTACCTGTGTGCCTGTTTTCACCCACAGTACATACAAGGCAGCTACTGTGGTAAGCAAATTTCAAATACTTACCTTTTTCACAGAGCATGGATGTGAGCAGTAACTGTCAAGTAGCACTTTACTGCGTGGTAAATCCACAGCCAAGCTTCCCTTGCTCGAGCCTACAGTCAATCATTGTAATGAGTGAAGTAATACTTCCCTCTGCAGAACACATCCTAGTTAAAAACACATAATCAACTCAATGTTCAATAGCTGTATTAAATGATTACTTGTAGTGCTTTGTAAGTAGTTTTATCAGGCTTATGTATGTGTCTGTATTTGGCAGACTACCTGCTGGTCTTCCTCACGCTCCCCCTTGTAGCTGCAAGATTTGCAGAGCTCTGGGATTGTAGCTTACTTTAGGGAGATAAGCCTGAAGGGTTTCAGGCTGTTCAGGAAAGATGGATTGGGAAGGCAAGTAGAAGGGCTTTAACAGTGTGAAAAGGAGTGCCTTGGGGGCGTGAAGCTTTATCTTGGGACGGTTGTTGAACCCGAGGGCAGTGTGGATATCAGGGATATCAGAACAGACCAATGCAGTTGATGTCACGGATGCGTCTGCAACCTAACCAACTGATGAAGAAAAGGGAGGTGAAGCCTTCTTTGGACACGGTGCCCTAGAAGCTCTTCTGCACTTGAGAGGCCTTAAAGTGATGGGAATTATGTCGAAGTTTTTTCTCTTCTTTTGGGACCACTTGGAATTGGGTGCTTTTCAAAATTTACTTTGGGCTAAGTGAAATCTTTGAATCAAATGCGAACCAGTTCTGTCTCCCGCTGCCACCTTCTGCAAATAGAGCTTGAAGAGTTTGAGATGACAAGGTGGGAAGATCCTAGCAGGTCCATTTGGACTGGTCACTGCCTTAGGACCTTGCAGTGGATGAGCGTCCCGGTGCCCTTCGGCCCGGACCCGCTTAGGCTTTCCGTACCGTTACCCTGGAAAACCATCACGCACAAGTCCTGGCTGCAAGAGAGACCGGGGCAGGCTCACCCCCTTCGCCTTCCCCCGGCTCTCTGATCTCGCCGAGGGCGAGTCGCTCCCGCCCGACGTGAGGTGAGACCGGGCGGGGCAACCGGGCTCCGGCTGCAGGTAGAGAGGGAGGGAGGGAGAGCGGCCAGGCCGGCCGGCCCGCCCCTGGGGCACAGCCCGCCTCGCCCGATTATGTCACCCGTGCTCAAAACAAAGTTAGGAAAGTGGTTTCAGCCTTTCCGCGGTCTCGCTTCCAGCCCGGGGAGCGCGGGCCGGGCCAGCCCGCGGGGCCGGTGCATACGGCAGGTGAGTGGGGGCGGCATGGCGGCCCGGAGCAGCCGGGGCAGGCACGGCCGGTCCCAGCCCGGCCGGACCGCTCTCCCGGTGGGGAGGCACCCGCGGCCGCCGCTTCGCCGTGCCCTGCTCTGCAGAGAGAGCCCCGGTGTCCCAGCGAGCCCCGCTGTGTCGCAAGCCGCGCTTCCTGCGCTGTCCGCGGGCACGGGGCCCGGCGGGGCCCGGCGGGGCCGGCACCTGGCACCGAACGCGTTCCGGCCCCGAGGGGAGCAGCGGCCCGGCTGGGTGGCGGGGCGGGGGGCTGCCCTCGGCGCTCCCTCCGCTCGGTGCCCGGCAGGAGGGCGGCAGGAAGGGGTTGGGAGCGGCCGGCAGCAGGCTGGTGCAGCCCCCGCAGCGCCTGCTCGGCGCGAACGCCCACACGGCGATGGAGCCGAGTCCGCCGCGGGCCGGGGCTGGCGCGGGGAGCGACAGCTCCGTGCGGGGCTGCCTGTGCCGTGCCTCCTGCCACACCCGGAATGCTGCCCAAGGGGGTGCCCGAAGGCGCCGGCGGCGGGCAGGGCTTGTGCTGGCACTCCCGCCGTGCCTCGTGTGTAGCTTCGTGCCGACGCCGTCAGAGAGAAATCCCTGGATGGCCTGGCCCCTGAGGAGCTGCCCCGCTGGTTCTTGCTGCCCTGCAGATACAGAAGATGGTTGAGTTTGTGGCTGGTGGCTGCCCTCAGGCCCACCAAGTGCTTGGTGAAGAAGAAGGCAGTGCTGTTCATGGTGGTTGTAGAAATGATTCCTGTGTCCCCCTGCAACAGTTTGGTGTCACTCTTACTCTGCTGTAGCACTTAGGTGATCTCTGATTTCATTTTCTGTCTTTCTTGACACTGAAGGTTTATGATGACTGTAAATGACAGTTATGAAAGAAACGTGCTGCTAGCAAGATAATAGATTTCTTAATATACACCAGTAGAACAGATTATTACTGCATGTAGTGAAATGTGGGTAGTGTCACAACTGGGAGAATGGTAAAATCCCTCTAGAACACGTTGGCTAATTTAATGTGGTCTTCTCTTTTCTTAGTTGCAATTTTGTGGTTTTCAACAGTAGTTTTCAGCTTAGTTTCACTTTTCTTTTTAAAATAAGTAAATTGTTCTGATGCATGGGTAGAAATGTATTGGTTTTCTGTGGGTTGTTCTAAGAACTCTGGTCCCCATATTTGAGCTTCAGTAATTGCACAGATCAAAAGGGAACCATTGCACCCAAAGTGAAAATTAAATGTTGGTCTTCTCTAAGCTAGATTTTCATCTTTCATGAAATTGAGAAAAGAAATCAAAAGACAGAGTCTGAATTACAAAAAGGAAGATACATTTCTGTGAATGGATTAAGTAGCAAATGCGATTCAGGGCAGTAATACTTTACAGTCTCCTGGTCTGCCAGCTCTTAGAGACTTAAGTTCACTGCTGCTGTAATGAATGAGATATGTTTGGTTCCTTGTGAGCGATTTCTGCCCCCACCACCACCCTTTCCTCTTATCTGGTGGCAGACTAGAAGATAACAGTAAAACAAGTAGCAGAAATAAATGCACTAAAGAGCACCACTCTACAAGTTTGTTTGTGGTTTCTTCAGACCACAGGATGAATGTGCTGCTTCTAACAGGTCTCTTTTTTCTCCCTTTTCTGTTCATTGACAAATGATATCCTATCATCATTTTTTAGATGGGTAAATGGTGGTTAAATGGAGGAATAAAGAGTATAGTGGTCTTCCCTGATTCCCTCTCCACTCTTTGCTAATTTGCAGTCTAAATATATATGAACATATTGTCCCAACATGTAAGCTTAAGGGAGTAACACATCTGTAGGGTTTTATTTCTCGTGTTGAAAAACACAGATTTAGTCAGTTCATGTTAAACCTGATGTAAAAACATAATTGATTCCACTGTTCATGACCTTATCCATGCAGAAGCCCCAGGGTGTCTGATTGAAACTGAGTTTAAAGATTTTTGGACCCATCTCATTGCTTAGTCTCGCAGAGGGTGTGTCAAGGAAAGTGAAGGGTCTTGCTGGGGAGTTTCCATTAACTGAAGAGCAGCATAAATGAAGTTAGGGATCCTGCACAATTGTAAAGATAACTTTCTGAATAATTGGGTCACAGAGAAAGGGGAGGTTGTATCTCTATTCAAAACCAGTAGTGAATTAAAATTCAATTAAGAATCTGTAATGATGCATTTTTAATTGTTTGCATAGCAAGACTTTTTTTTGTAGAGCTGAACAGGATGAAGTACACCAAGCCTCCTAATCAAACATAGATAAGTGTATTTGTTTGTGTTTCCAAGGCCTTGGAAGTGAGCTGTGTGGAGCAGATAGCATGAAGGTTATCTTGTTCTGCATATAGGAAAATATGAGTCTTTTAGTATCATATTTTACCATTACTTTTTGCAGTGAGAAACCAGTGGAGTAGCAATCTAAATATTCTTGTGCCTTACTGACATGCTCTTGCCCCATAAAACTTGTCCCACTGGCTCAAGTGAAGGTATTTTCCAAGACAAGTTTGTAGTTTTAGAAATTCTGAAAGTTTTGAAGACAATAATTTGTGCCAACCCAGCTTCAAACTGAGTGCCAGATAACCAAGGAAACACTTGGAATATGTCTCTCTGTCTTCTAGTGGAATCTGCATTGACTTGGGTCCTCTAAGGTCCATGGCACAGTAGGCTGAAATTTTATACTAATGTTTTTTCCATGAAAAATTATTCTTATTTGAAGAGAATATTTAATTTGCATCTCAAAATCCTTTGACTTGAGTTAAAGATGTAACATTCCTTGAAAAACTAGAGAGTGTATTTTGGACTTCAAGCCAAATTGTTGTTGGCTTTCAGGCAGATAAAAGGTTTTGATTTTTTTTCAGCTGTAACATTTTTAGCAAGGGCTTTTGGAGGAGGCAGAATATTTCAAGGGTTTTTTTGTGAAAATGGTTTACTTTAAAGATGTTCTTGTCAACCTGATTTCACCAGCCGAAAGTAACTTGATTTAGCAGTGAGTCATTAGGAAAACCTGAAAGATAAGACAATTAAAAGGGATATATGCTATTTAAGTTAAACTTTTCCCAGATCTTTACTTCAGGGGAAAGGGGTTTCCAGTGCCAATAATTTGTCTGCAAATGGAACAGCTCATGTGAACTGGCAATATCTCCTGCCAGAACGTCATGTTACACCACTTACTAATATAATGCCGTTATCAATACAGTTAATCACATTTAATTTCAGTACTTGGAACAATGCAGCACAATAAATTGTGCTTAGAGGCTTTTTACCACATAAATGATTCTGTGATTCTTTGCAGTCAGATGGACTCAGCCCAGTTTTGACTTAACTACATTTGGGATGTATTGCACGTGTTGTAAGATGCTCCTTCTTAACAATAGTTTTTACATCCATGAATTAACAAATGATGTTTTAGAAATAAGTCAAAATAATGGTAGAGTAGTTCTACATAGTTCTAGAATAGTTCTCATACAAGTTCTGGAAGTGCTGATGTCTGTCCAGTTTGCAAGGAGAGATTTATAAAACCTCATGTTGCAGCCACAGATGTTAGCCATAGTTTTAGCCCAAAACAGGCAGCTGGCCAAGCTGTATTTGTATGCAGTAATGATTTATTGGTAATTTAGAGAGATAAAGACAGACTTGGTGAGGAAAACACCCACTCAGATGCTCATGCACACTGGTACCACCATCCTGCTCAGGTATTGCATAGGCCAGCAGTTTCTGAAGACACAAGGTTCATGCAGCTAGCAGGCAGGTGAGGAGCAAGAGATGGGGAGTTCTTCTTGGAACCAGTTTTCTGGAATAAGGTGGAAAAAGCAAAAGGAGTGAGAGGAGACAGGGGGTCCTTAAGCCTGCACAGACTAGAGGCAGGGTGCTCTCAGTTCTCATGATCTTGTGGTTATTCTGCAACAGTGATTTCCATGATGATGGCTGCCCCTAAATTCAGTGTCCCTCCTAAGAAGTTTGCACTTTCAGGCAGCTCTTAGCTTTTGACTTCTTAAATGCATTAAAAAGGAAGCATCCAAAGCAATGAAGCAAGAGGAAAAGATGTATTTCTGCTAAAATCATTACCTTGAGTAGCTTTACTTCTCAAGGATCCTAGCAGCACTTTACAGGTCCATTTTAACTTAATCCTGCCTTTTTAGTATGGACCTCTAAGAACTGCTAAGATTTAGGCAATAAATATCCTGTTAGTTGTTTTTCTTTAGTGTTTTCATATTGAAGAGCAGGATGGTGAATAAATGAATATGCCTGCTTACCCTGGGCATCTGAATTTTAATACATGGATAGTTTTATTTACTACTTCCATAGAAGGCAGCAAGAATCCAGGCAGATCTTTTGTTTTCCTCTGGGGAAGCTGGCTTTTGGGAGAAGATTTTCTTACAAGCCCAGCGAAAACTAGTTGCTTGGATGCAAATGTTAAAAATAAAAGTTTAATGAAGATATGTTCACCAGTCAAGAGTTAGAATTCTGCATCATAGTGTACAGAATTGACATAGTTTGTGTATTTGTGGATTCATCTAGGGACAAATGCCAAGTGGGGAGTAAGTTGTCTCTGTCCAAAGTCTTTGGCTGTCTGTTTTGGAATCCTTAATGCTTAATCACTTCAAGCCTATTTTCTGGTTTTCTCCTGTTTCACAGTTAATATTGTTGAGACACTGCTTCAGATATTTAATTTGGATTTTTATCCTTCTTCTTTAGATTTAAGGTGGGGTTTTGTTTGTTTGTTTTGTTTGTTTTTCTTAACCAGTAATCTTCTGAAAAGGAGAAATTCCATTTATATGACTTTGGTGTATGTACAACACACAATGTCTTCTCCCAGGTCGTTTTCCTCGTTGACTTCTGCTGAGCTCCCTTACCTTGAAATAAATTGTAAGTAAGTTTTAAAGCCTTGTTGTGGTATAAGTGAAGCTTTAAGCTTGCAGATAGCAAAGTAGGTGATCCTAATCGTTCCTTTAATCTTTCAAAGGTAATCAGGTCTGGCTGGACAGTTTCTGTTAAGACTGAATCTAAACAGTCTGTCAAGACTGATTCTAAACAGAATTTGGTTCTCCCACACAAATCTACTTACACTAAAGGAATTTCTACATAACTTAGTTTTTCCTTTTACAGGCCAGTGGATGTAGGATTCTTCTGTCTCTGCCTTTGCTACTTCCCTGAAATTATTTTCATGACCCGTTCCTTTCAGACTATCTTCCTGTGGAGTTCCTAACAGGAACTCCAGCCTGCCCCAGATCCTTTCCTCCAGTTGAACTCCTCACACCCACTCCATGGTGTAAAATGTCCTAAGATGAAGAGTTATGAGAGATCATGTACATCATGAAAGAAGTGAATTCAGGCTGTGTGGAAGAGCCTTGATGATACATTTCATTACAAGATTTTCTGACTTGCATGTTTTTACTTGAAAAGCCAAAACTGGAAGAATCAATGTCCCCTTTTTTTTCATCCAGTTGTTTCTAGGTGTCCAAATGCTTAGGCCAAGCTTTATGATACTTTCATGAGAGCTTAAAGGTTAATTGTCATAGTCATAATTGAGAAAAACCAGGTATTTTCTTGAGCACACAACTTTTTATCTCTGCTAGTTAAGTGTGGGACCTAAATTTTTACATTGAATGGTCATAAAATCTTTTTTTTAAATGGCTAGAGGTAACACTGAAGTCCACTGATCTAGTCATCTTTCTCAGGAATGCTCTCCTCTGCCATTGTTTGCAGATTTGTGTTTGGTCTGCGCTTCCATGATGGCAGAACTGCACTGCCTTTGCAACCAGGGGTTCAGTGCTCCACCTTCTTTATCCTTGGGTGGGTTTTCATGTCTGGCTTGTCTGACATGTTTGCTTCTTGTGGATTTGTATTATGTGCATAGGGAGCGTTTTTTTTCAATCCTTTACCTAGGAGAATTCTATGTACTTGAGCTTGGTTATTGTGCTCTCTTTGGTCTTAGCAATCCCATTCCTCTGTCATTCTCTGTAGGTCCTCTGCTTTTTTTGATTCTTCCTAGATGGGCCACTTGGGCTTAATTAAGTTAAATAAACTGTAACTTTCCAGTTGGAATTGAAAGGATTCTACAACAGATTTCACTGTCTAACTGGATGAATACTTGTTTAAAAGCAGG
Source organism: Zonotrichia leucophrys gambelii (assembly GCF_028769735.1). Classification (NCBI taxonomy): domain Eukaryota; kingdom Metazoa; phylum Chordata; class Aves; order Passeriformes; family Passerellidae; genus Zonotrichia; species Zonotrichia leucophrys. The sequence continues at coordinate 88,205,879 of NC_088169.1, forward strand.
GCAGAGCAGTTGGGAACAGAATTTCTTGTGGTGATGCATTTTAGCTTTAGGAGCTTTTCAGCACAGTGCTGGATAACTAACTCTGATAACTAAGTCTGACACTATGTTATTTCTGAAGAGGTCCCTGTTCATGTGTCAGGCATGCTACACTGCAGCTGGGGGTTATTTTAACATTTGGTTGTAGGAAATAAATATTTCTTGTAGAAAAAGTATGCAATCTATTTTTTATTTTGTAGTGTTTGCAAGACGTGTGTTCTCTCTCATAACAGTGTTTTGGATAAATGCAAGGTGACCTTGGTATTAAATAAGCTTACGGTATTTTTCAGCAGATGATATTTTGAAGTGTGCTGCAGAAAATTTGTACCTGTAGACACATGCTAAGAAAAATATTTCACTGAAACCTGAAACCAGAAGAGATATGAGGCAAAACAGCTCTCTATGTTTTTAACTATCACAGTTAGGGAGAATGGGGTTGTCACACATCATGACTTGTGAAATCTGTGGCTCAACATTGTTCTGCACCTCTAGAGTTTGGTGATTTGCAGTAGACCTGACTGGAAATGATGGAAATGCCTTTTGGGATATTAACAGTGACCTCCCTTTTGCAGAGCCATCCAAAATTTCCCTCATGATTAATGGACAGAAACCTCGTGAATCACACATCCTTGTTTAGTATTTGGAGCTGTGCTTGTTTGCATCAGATCATGATATCACCTATTTTGCATAGTGAAGTGTGTTTGTAGCTGAAAGAATGGAAATCAAAGGTCTTAATGGAATTGATTTTATAAGCCATTCATTTTCTAAAGGAGATGCATGAGTGAATGGAACTACCTATGTTATTTGAAACTGGCTTTGAGGTAATTACTGAGTGCTGATTCAGTAATGTGGGACAAATTGCAGTTTTAATCTTTCATGTTATTACCAGCATTTGCAAAGTATCAGGACACTGTAGGAATTATGATGAACTCTATCAGCTTTAGAAGATGCCATAAGGATTAAGAATTTTTGCAGATACTCTAATTTAATTTTCTGCTGTATTGAAGACATGCTGTGTAGCAAGTTTTTCTGATGTGTATAAAAGGTGGGGCAACTTATAAGAAGGTGCGGCTCTCATGATGCATGTAATTTCATTTTGTGTATGGAAGTATTTAGAAAGCATGGTGATGTTTGCTGAATTGTACTGTTTGCTAACTGCAAACAACTTCATCAAAGTGTATATAGTGCCTTTTGTTCCACCATTTTTGATCTGGTTTTGTATTTCTGTTCTTTCACTTACAATAGGCTATTTATTCCTTGCATAGTTTCTCTTTTTTCCTAAGGAAGTCTGATGGACTGTGCAGAGGCAGACACTAGCAGCACTTACTCTCTTGATTAGCTCAGCCTGTTCCTGAAGTTGTGGCCTTCTGGAAATTGTTGAAATAAAAAATTTTTAAAAAAATCCCAAAAGCATTTTGAGTGTGGGTCAGATCTTGTCAAGACTGTCCTCAAGCTGTACTTGTCCCATTGATTTTTGGTGTTTTTACACGTGTTTTAAAGTTAGTATCATTGCTAAGCTGAAGCTGATGGTCTGGTTTGTTACATCGTACACTGGTCTCAGCCAGAAGTGAGCTGGATTGAAGTAATGGAGGTTCAGGTGTGTAAAAGCAGTATGAAGGGAAAATTTTATCTAGGCTATTACACCAGTGTAGTTTGATTGTGACTTTCCATCTGGTCCACTTGTGGATGGCTATATACAGTGAGAGCAAAGATTCATCTGGCTCAAATACTGTTTTTAAGACTGTTGGAAACGTCATGGAAGGATTTAAGAAACAGGGCAATTATAGAGCAATCTTTTCCTTTGTGTATCTTCCCAGCTACTGAATGTTGGTCAGACTTTCTGAGGTAGAAATTTTCCTCACAAGAGAAAGAGATTACAGCTGTTCAGGCAGCTCTAATAGGCAAAAATCCCCTTGTATGTGTGACCAGAATTCCCCATGACAGCCTTTTCTAGCCTTGTTAATTATGGATGCTCTGGCATGGATGCTCTGGCAGACTTTGGTGCCTCTTGGGGTGTGGAGTGTGGCTTGCCCCAGCAGAGAGGTCTTGGGGTTTGTAAGGCACCACTGAGAGCTGTACATTAAAATTCAAGGAAGATCCATTCTGAGGGAGGAGTTTCCTAAGGAGGCATGATACTGGGTGGTTTAGACATCTCTTGGCTTCCCTCTGAGTGTTTTTCCTTGTCCTTCTTGTAACACTGCACTAGGAAGATTCTGACAGGTTCTTTGGCCATATAGCCAAAGTTATTCCAGTTCTGGAAAGTATTTGAACAAGAGTCTTGGGATGATTAGAGTGATAAAAGAGAGGAGGGAGGGAAAGGAAAATTACCTGTGTTTGCAAATTTTTTCACATGATTTCAGAGGGGCTGAGTGATTTGCTCACCAAAATCTTAGTTTGGTTTGATGTCAATGGCCTATTTGCAGTAAATTTACACTTACATGCAGTGTGGGAAATCCAGCTGCCTGGCCCATGGGTATCAGAGAAATCACTTTGTCAGGGGAAGCTGTGTGAGTTCTCTAAGATGAACACATCTTAGAACATGCTGTGTTCCAAGAGTGTCAGGTTTGAACTTAAGCCTAGAGTAAAACAGGCTGAGTTGCTCTATGTGATCAGAGCCTTTTCACTTTAAGAAACTGCATAGACAAGCCTAAGGTCTTGTTTCCTCATATTCTATCTTCATATCCATGCAGTACTGAGGTCTTTGCTCTGAAGTCAACGTAAGTTCCTTTTTTAAACAATTTTCACTGGCCTTTCTGTTGTTCCAGATTGTGCCAGTCATACTGGATCACAATCAGGCTATATTCTCATATAATAGTCAAATGCCTTAAAAAATTATTTGTTCTGTTAAAAATTTTGAGACAAATTTGTGTCTGCTTTAGGCAGACCTACTTAGATAAGAACTACAAATTCAAGACAAATATATGAAGTCAAGTTGTAGTGACTGTACTCTTGCCTTTATCTGTATTTCTTGTGTTTTCTTGTTCATGTTGATCGATTGTCTATGTTTCTTGTCAAACTGGCTGATTTTGCTTTGAGACTCCATTTCACAGCTAGTTTCGTCCTCTCCGTCCCTCAGACTCCCCCTTCCTTGTTCATCATCCCATTTGCAATGTCTTTAGTGAAGCCATCAAGGGTAAGTGTCTTCAAAAAGCTTTTTCCTCTTCTAAGATTTGGTGGCTAATTAAAGAAATGGTTGCTAAGAGATTGTGTTGAAAGCATCATTAAGAGGATCTGATTTGATTTTTTCCTTACTTTTTTCCCATGCAGAGGTTTCAGATCAGAATTTATGGGTAAATGGGATAGCAGCATCCCAGGATATTCCTGAGCTGAGACTGTAACCATGGACAGAATAAGAGGAGACTACACCAATCCCGTGCAACCAGGAGATGCAGAGAAGAGCAGGACTGGAGAACAAGACCCAGAACTAACTGTGCTGGGAAAAGCACAAGAGTTCTTTCAGATTTGTGATCTGGAAGGCAAAGGCTTCGTCACTCGTCAAGACATGCAGGTAAAACACAATTGGTTATGTGAAATGCTCAGTGAGAGAAACTCCTAAAGCCCTTAATGAGTTGAGACTGATTAATTTAGAGTTAAAAATGTTAACACCCTCCTCATAACTTTAAAGAGATATGTGAGATTTAAAATAATATCTTTGAAGTCTTACATAATGCTTGCATTTTTCCTCACTGACAAAGCAACAAAAAAGTAGAAAATCAAAGTAAATTAGGTTTAAAAAAAAGCCCCAGGACTTCAATTCTATTCTTGTTGAAAACATCGAAACACCATTAAATTCATTGCTTTGTGATTTGCCACAGTGTCAGGGGTGTATTTAGTCTGCCAATTCTATCCTTTTTTCAGCAAAATTGTGTAAATAAAGTCTTTCACTGTGGCTTCACTGTCACGCAATGGTGAACTCTCAGCTGGATCACATATATATGTAGAAAGTACAGAGGAACAGTATTTTTAGCATTATTCAGTGTTGGCAGCAATCTTAGGAAATTTTGCTTAATTTGTTTGAGGGCCCAAAATCAGATTTGCTGAATATGCTGATGAGAAAAAGCAACTATATATAACAAAAGCTTTTGAAAATGTGATTGTGGCACATTGCAGAAGTGATAAGATGATTTGAGCCAGTATGTGGTAGAGAACAGAAATGTACTCATGCTTGACATGCAAAGCATAACTTGTGTTAATCCATTTCTACTTCAGTACTTACAGATGAAACAGAATTAGGGAGCAGGAGCAAAACAAATTCATCATGATCTATGACTAAAGAAAGCATCTATTAGAAAATTTAGAAACTTTCTCTGTCCTGAGAGACAAAAGTTGTCTGTATGTATGAAAACACAGTTGAAACAACTTTACCTATTTTGGAAAAGCAAAACCCTCCTAAATAAACTGCTCAGTTTGCTAGCTCTCAAGAACTTTCTTTGCAGTTGTGTGTTGCTGAGTTTTCTGATGACCTCTGTTAATTTTGCAAAGTTAAAAAAAGAGAGGAATGCAGATGTTGGCTCTGCTGTAGGCTTTGCCAATCTGCATTATCTCACTGAAGTAACTGAATTCAAAAAGCCAAACATATTGCCAGTGGTAGTGTTTGGTAAATCCAAAGCCACAGAGAGTTTAATGGATTACAATTTTACACTCTTTCTGAAAACTGAAAGGCATAGATTTTATCTAATGGAAAACCACAATATTTATGTGTATGTATATGTATATAAAAAGTTTTAATACCTATGTTTGCAAGAAATGTAAAATTGTTTGATTCTAGGTTTATGCTTAGAGTGCTGCTAAATTTATACTTCAGGTTCTAAAACAGATGCTGCAAAAATGCAGTAGAAATAGTGTTGCAAAGAACAAATAAAGTTCTATTTCATTCCTCTATTTCATCATGTTTGTTTACTATAACTGAAAACTCCATCTATGTATGTAAGTGTATGTAAGTTCTTTAATATAGAAATAAAGGTGCTCAGGACATTTGAGATGGTGTTTATTTATACTTGATTTTATTTCCTGCATTTTTCATTATGTTTGCTCCCTTTAAGAAAAACAAAATTTCATGAAATAAATCAGTTTTTTCCTTAAAAGGTACTAAGTGTTGATCACTTCTGCACTGTGCTGTATTTGGTAGTTCTGTACTGCTTATAATTCCTGAAGCTTTGCTTCAGATATAGGATGCTAATGCTAAGCCTTTTAATCTTTAGGCTTGGGATACAAGGCATAATTTCAACAGAGTGCAAAGTATCTGAAATACAATTAATCTTGATGGAACAAATCTTGCAGTGTTTTTTTCTCTTGTGTCTGTAACAGTTACTACACTAAAGATTTACTCCTCCTTGATTATATGATGTTGTTTATTGTGAGAGGATGTTAATAGCTGGATGTTTTAAAAAAAATTCATTCCATTTCCAAATATCAAATGTACTCAACTTTCAAACCAACAAGGGGTTTTCTGAAATGGCAAGAAAGAAAATTCTACCTTAGACTTGAAACCACAGTTTCATCTCTTGGTCCTTGAGGTTATAATGAATAATGAGAGTTAGTGCTGTAAAATGTTTTGTTCTAAAGTACATGGGAGGATTGGGTTCAGATGTTGCTCTTAGCTGTTTGACCTCTGTCCTTGTATTTAGCTGAGTAAAAGCTTGCTATTTTAGGAGAATTAAGCACAGATATCATGAAACCACAGAGCACATTTGGTGGCAGTGCAGATAGCTTCTTTTGAAGCTCCAGTGGTATCTCTGAATATGTTTTGTTTTGTTTTCTTTTTTTAAATTTTAGGAGCCTCATATTGAAAGGGCCTATGTATTTTTACAGTAAGCTTAAAATGAGCAAATAAACAAAAAACAATAGTGAGACCAATAACAATTTGCTTTCCTAGCCACAAACCACTTTAATTTTTTTATTAAGAAAAAACCCAAGAGGTTGGGAAAACATTGATTTAATCTTAGTAAGTGTCCCAGCTCATAAAAGTCTGCAAATGATCTGGAGGGAATTTAATGAAGCAAAATGTTGGTACATTCCTTATAATCTCCTATTTTCACCCCTTTTTTTTCCCCTTCCCCCCAAGAAAATACAAGTAATAATGGTGTTTTCTACTGTAAATTTAGTGTAACTCTCAGCAGAATTAGGATGCTGCATTAGGGCACTGCAGCTGAGGTTGGAGAAGCCCATATTTGTCAGTCAGGTTTGCAGCAAGACCCCTAGACCATTGCACTGGCATAGCAGCTGGGTCTGTATTTTTGGCACGGTCAGATTGGGTGCTCCTTCAGCAGGTTCCAAAGATCTGGTGGTAAGAGTACAGTGTCTGTTTTTCTGAATGTAAAAAGAGTAATTTGTTTGAAGCACCTTCTCTCTCATCAGTGTGGTGTTGGCTGTAAGAATTTTACAGGAGAAGCTAATGATAAAAGGTTTCCCTTTAGATCGTAGAGTTTGAAATTCAAACTTTGGGAAGATGAGTGTGTTTAAGTAAGAAACTGAAGACACTGATGAAATAAGTCATTTAAACTGAGTTTTTATCAAGTTTTCCTAGGTTTTGCTTCTGGAAGCAGGCAGCAATACACAACTAATCCTTATCAGAAATCCTTTTGTAACTATTCCAGGTAGTTCTGTCCTTTAGTAGCGCTGTTGCTTTTACTTCTCGGGACCACCTTGGAATTCATTTTAACACTCTTATCCATACAGTTCATAAAGCATACCCTAAACTCTTCGTTGCAACCAGGGAACTCCTGGTTAATGCGTTTCAGCCAATTCTTTCCTTGCCTATATGGCTTAGAATACTGAATAGTGGTTTCTGCTGTTTTGGATTGCAGGAGAAATGTTTTTTTGGCCCCAAATACCTCCCCAACAGTGGAACACTTTTAATCTAATGAACTTTATCTACCTACTAGCTTGCAGTTTTAATAAGTTGTATATAAAGCAGGAGTTTTGGGGGGGATTACAATGTTAATTAATAAAGCAGGGGAGTGAACCAGTGTGCATTTATGTTGCTTCTCAAGCTGAGGAAAGGTTTTAATTTTCCTAGTGCTGTCTCCCAGTGGAAATACTGGTTATTGGTGTTGTTTGCCACTCCAGTTTCCTCCTGTTTCTGGGAATCTGTCTACACTGTTAAAAGAATTAGAGTAAAACCATTAGTATCAGTTTTATCGAAGTCTTTTCTTTTATGTCTTCAGATTATCAGGAAAAAGTATGGGATATTTGTGGAGCTGATTTTTTGAAGCTATGTCTTTTTTGGTGTGAGCATGCTTAATTACAGAAGTAGACAGTCATGAACTCCATTTAACTCATTGTGGGAACTACAGGTTTTGTCCTTAGACTGTGCAACTGTCTTAGCTTTGTTTTATTTGCTTATTTATTTATGTACACTTTTTGAATTAGCTTGAATTAGGACAGTATATTCTCTATAATGTAGTCATCTAGAGAGTCTCTTGCTTGATTTTATGACGTGGAAGGAACTAGTTGTACACTTCTGCTGCCAAGTTTGCCCAGTAGCCTGATAACCAAGGCATTTCACCAAGCTAATCAAGCCATTTCACCAGGAGGCTGAGACTCCACCTCAAGTTCTTCCTCTTCTCCATATGTTTGGAATTTGTGGCACCAGACAGTTGTTCTCCCTGTGTCATCATAATGGGTTCATAAAGACAAATAAGTCATTAAAGTACATGTTCCTCACTTGATCTGGTTTTGCTCAGTAATTAGATTTTCACTCAGGGAAGCAAAGGACCTATCCTGCTGTGCTATGGATGTTTTGTAGAACACAGACTTCCTCTTATCCTGTAGTAATGGAGAAAGTTGCTGCATGTTTTGTCATTACAGAGACTGCATCCTGAGTTACCTCTTAGCCTGGAAGAACTTGAAAAAGTTTTTGTTACATTGGATGCTGATGGCAATGGCTCACTTACCCCAAAGGAGTTCATCACAGGATTCAGTGAGTTTTGGAAATATGTCTCTTCTTTTGAGCTTTATTCATGTTCTGTACTCTCCACATGAATCAAGAGGAACTTTGTCTCAACAGGACACTTAATACTTAAGGGTGCCAGACTGTTCCCTAAATGTAGCAGAGGAAGAAGTGATCAAATTATATGAATAAGTAGACAAAGGCCTTCTGTGTCTTTCTCTCCTGTGTAAAATGACAAGCCATGACACAATATGAAAAAATGATGAAATCATCTGAATCACACATGTTTTAAGTTGTTGAGTAAATCTATGTACAATTTATTGAAGGTTTCCTTTGGGCAGGGGGGATGGGGAGTCTTGTGTGTTATTTCATATCAGGTAATAGGACGAGAAAGATAATTAAAATTATCTCTAATCTTAATGTAAGACAATGCTAGGAGTATGTTAACACTATTGTCCTTAGAGCTATGGGAATGCTTTCTACAATGAATTAATTCTTCAAGTGGTGTTAATTTATTTCAAAACAAAACAGGATGAGGCACTTGTTACTTCTGTAAGATGTGATGTGATAAGTTCTTTGTAACTGCTTGTTTTTCAACAGCACCCTTATTGTCATATTCTCTGTGTTTGTCACAGGATGGTTTTCTCCCCAGATGTGACATTCCAGATAAGATGACATTGTTAGTTAAACAGTGCTTGGTTGTTTGTGCAGAATCAATTTTGTACCCAATTTTAGCTCTGCTGGCTAAGCTTAAGCATTTTCTCTAGAAAAATGAATCTCATCTAGGTGTGAATTGTAGCAGCAAATCTTAATTTAGTTAATATCTACAGGTCCAACAAACAGGACTTATATTTTTGGTTTCATCAGTGGTTTGAAACCCTAATTCTCTTATGTCCCACCTCTCCCATTGTAGAGGTAGATCAAGTATCTTCATAGGGTATGCTCTAATCTGAAAATTGACATTATTAAAAAATAAAATAATATATGCTTTGCTTTTCATGAGTTAAATTAAGATTATTTCCATAAGCAGTCCCTGCATAACCAAAACTCTTTACTAAGGGAGGTTGTAAGTGGCTGCCATCTCAAGCAGCTCCAGATTCTGGGGATTCTTCCTGCTCAGGTGCAGGAGCCCAGTCCAGAGGCCCAGGTGGATGTGGCCACTGCTTTCCTGTTTTAAACACGTACCCCAAAGACACCCACACAGCACACACAGGACGTGGACCACACCACGTAAAGGATAAGGATAGACAGTTTGAAGCATGGTACATCTTAACCTGCCACACAGCACTGACAGGTATTTTCCAGGCCAGCTAGTCCTACATTTGGCTAGGTGATGATGTTGGCATTCCTGGAAGCAGAAGCTGTAGTAGATAAAAGCTGCTTGAGCAGCCAGAGTAGTGTCTGGATAAAGCTCATGCTGCACCAATTACTCTCACCTGGGAGGGTCCTGTTTCTATTTCTCCAATGATGGCAAATCTGAAATTTACTTTAACCCCTCTTTGCAACATACTCCATTCTGTTGCCAACATGCTCTGTTGGGTGCTATGAGAAAAAATGCAAGATGGAGTTAATAAAAACTAAACCACACCAGTGTTTCTGTTTCCTTGGATCTATAGAAATTTCTGTACTGGAACTTAGAATATAACAAAAAATCCTTAGCATAAAATCACAATATTCCCCCCCCCACCCCAATCCCCAAAAAAGTTGACTATTCATGTGATAATTTCCTCACCATACAGCTACTGTTAATAAAATGTAGCTTTCTGTATACAATTTATATAGGAATTGAATGTGTGTCTTTGGTCATGTGCTAAAAAGAATGTTAAATTTTATTTAATATACATTTTATCAGTACTGATATTTTAGACCCCTAATCTATTTGAACCTATCAAGAAACAAACCCACAACATTTATGAAGAGTTGTTACTGCAATTTATGTCCTTTTATGCTTTGCATGGAGATGGAGATACAAATTTTTTTATTGTTTGTGAATTTTGAGGTGAATGATTTACTGAAGGTTAGACATTAAATGGGACACAAAGCCAGCCATAGAACTCAGGGATCCTCTTGGGATGCCCCAAACTTTTGTTTATTTACCATAAAATTTGAGTTTTAGTATGACATTGCTTCTTATAGTAATTTCTGAAAATGCTAATGTGTGTAATTTCTAATTCTTAGGCCAATTTCTTTTGGAGCAGATTGCTTTGAAAAATGACATGGTGCAACCATCAGAAGGAGAAACAGCCTGCCCAGTTAGATACGAAGAGACCACGACTGGTGATGAGGATGAAGAATTCCAGTTTTCAAATCTCATGGATCGGCTTGGAGCTGCAAAGGTTTTGGATGAGTGAGTTCTCACAGCAATCATCAGTTGTATGACCCTTTATGATTCACCTCTGGGTTTGATTTAAATGGAATCCAAGATGAATGGCAAGAACAAAAGCTGCTAAAAACCACAGAGTTTCTTTAAAACACTAATTTTCTTGCTGTCATGATAAAATGCTGTTTGACCAAATTTCTAAAAACAAAACTGTTGTACTCCAGGCACATGAAACGTGTTTTTCTGCCATGTGATCTGAACATAGATAATTACAAGCATGTAATCCACAGATGTCACTGATTTTCAATCAATGTGTGTTGACTGCTATTTTTGGCAAGGGCTGCATCTGAAGTGCACCATAAGTAGGGAATTTTTCTCCATTTTTTCTGCTTTTTCTCCTCTTCCTGCCTAATTGCATATTGTGATTGCTCTGGTAATGCTACTTCTTCCAAGGCTAGGATAGATCCCTCTGAAAAATGGAGCATAGAACCTGCTCAAAGAGCTTCGTATGTGACGGCCTCACATTCAGTGGTCAATCACAATGAATGCCGTAGAACAAAAAAAAAAAAAAAAAAAACAAACAAAACCTTGGGGAAAAATGGGAGAGCATCTGGACAAGTGGTACAAATATTTAAGAAATACACCTGTGATTCTTACTATGGAACAAAAGCACTCATCTGTCCTTGTCTTCCCTTGACTGCCTGTTCCAGGAAACAGTTCATTGTCAGCCATCCTGAAAGCCTTTCATTATGAAGAGATATTTATCACCCATTTTTTCTATCCTTACTCTTATTTTTTCCTTTAAATACAGCCCTCTTTGCTGGCTAGGTTCAGGATTGCAATGCTCATGAAACAAAGTGAGTCAGGAAGATACAAAGTGGTTCAGGAGAATATTGGCAAAGTATTAGAAACCCATTATAATTCACAATAGAGCTGTCAGTGTCTGCTGAACAGATTTGGAAACACAACATTATCTTGGTAAATCTTTAAATCAAAATTTCAAGATGTTTTGTTCTGCTTTTTGTAGCAGAATCACCATGGAAGAAAAATGTATTGAAAATGAAAGAATGCGCTAGAAATGCAATTTGTTGATATATCTATGTTACTTAGGAGTCTGAATCTCATTCATTTCTTATGAGGGAGGAATTTTGTTAGCTTTTCCACTGCCCTCTCCCCTCTAGATATGTGGAAACTTCTTTAATTCTAATAGAAGTGATGGCAGGGCATACTGTATCTCGTCACCTTTCTTACCCATTCCTGTTTAGGTGGAGTGTCTGGCAAGGCACCCACTAAACAAGCAGTTCCTGTGCTATTCTGCAGTCAGGAATGGCCAGATGTTGCAATGTATTTTTTTTAATAAATTGGATCTCCATAATTTCCCACCCCCTCATCCTTCTCAAATCTGGCAGAGTTTAGGTTGTTTTCAATAAGTTTTGTGTTCTGACTAGTGTTGCCCTGAAGCCTCCATCTACTAAGGGTGCTAAGAACATTTACTGCAGCCTGGGAAATGTTCTCTCTTAATGAATCCTTTATGATGTTTTCTTTCAGTGAGACTGATGTGAAGCAACTTTGGTTGCAGCTAAAAAAAGAAGAACCTCATTTACTTTCCAATTTTGAAGAGTTCTTGGTCAGAATTTTTTCCCAGCTCCAAGAAGCAGATAATGAGAAGAATGAATTGGAATGTGCTCTAAAAAAGTTAGTACTTCTCTTTGTTAGACTGCTTGTGTAGTTTGAGATATTTCACCTGCTATTTGAACTTCTTAAATAAACAAGGTATTTCAGCGGAGACTGAAGGACAAGACTTCACATAATGTAAAATTTCCTATAATGTGAAATTTTATCAAGCATTAAGACTATGGGTAGAACCATTCATATGGCAGAACTGAATCAAATTAGCTTTTCTCTTCTGGTTAAGATTTTATTGACTGAAATTCTTTTGCAGATATCTGTTATTGCATTGAGGTTTTAAGACAATATTGAGTGATTCCAATCTAGTTAATCAGTTTGATTCCAGAGGAAAGTCGTATTTAACAGTAAATCTGGCAAATTGTCTGTGTGCTTTGCAAGCATTGCGTGCAGAAAAGCTATAAACCTGGATTAACTGGCCAGAGACATAAGAGGTTTAAGATGTTAGAGCAGCACAAAAAAGCACTGATACTATGAAAATGTAAGCTAACAAATATATATAAAGCAAAGCTATGAAATATAGTAAATAACATATGTATGTTTTATATGTAAAGCATATAAAATGTAAATATAAACAAATACATAAAATACACATACAAAAATATGTATAAGTAAAAATTAACAGATCATTTTTTTGTATGTAGTTACCTAGAGGGAGAAAAGTTATGATGCTAAATCTTAACAAAATGCAAAACTGTGAGTGGAGTTGAAGTTCCACTGTATTTTTATTTTAAAGTGTTACTTCTGAATTTCAGATTCTTACAGACTGAGCAATAAAGGCAAATATATTGATGAAATTTTACTTCATTTGTTCAGCACTCTCCTGACTATTCTGAGAATGTGACAAGGCCTATGAAGAAGGAAAAGACCTAAAAATGTATGATCATTAATGACAATTGGTTTATATTGGTAGTAGCATTTTCAGCTAAGTCTCTGTGTGTGGTTTTAGCCTTCAGGCAGCTGGAAACAGCATACAGAGAGTTTTGCTGTTGATTTTAGACTAGAGCTTGTTAACTACCATGTGTGGTGAGAGGTTTGTTCTGTGAGGGTTTTCTGGGTTTTTTGATGAATGTTTTCTTGGGAGCTGAATGAATAAATGTGTCTCTTTAATAGCTCTGATCAGTGCAGAGGTGTACAGAGAGTACATTAGCATTATCTTTTCTGGCTGATGTGAAATGTCTACCTTGAAAGTGCGTTGGATTTTCATGCCTTTGTAGTAGACATGTTTTAGCTAATTTCTTCTTTTTGTTGCTCCTGATAACACTGCTGATTTCAGCACGCTGATTGTTGTTTTGTTTGTAGTCGATTGCTGGAAGGAATCAGAGTAGTAATGTAACAGTGGGGATAAATAACCTGTTTCTTTTAAACTATGTATGAATCACAACAAAGCTCAAGACAGCACCGTAGAAGGGAGAAGATTAATTTTTTTTAATACCCACATACTTACTAGCACTAAGATGCATGTATCTGAGAGACTGGCCAGGATTTACTGTGGGGTCACAGAAGAGAAGGGATGCTGGGTTTTGAGGACCTATAATGTCTACTGGGCTCTTCTTGATTGGTGACAATAATAATCTTTGGAAATTGAATATGAATTTGATCTTTTGTCTTTTCTTCCTGAGTCTTTCCTTCCTGACTCACCTCTGTGAGTCATTAGGCAATAAGGCAGTCTACTCTCTGCCTTTTGTCTCATTTCCTGGGTGTAGGCTGTGCTTTTGTTTTCAATTGTTCCTTTTTCTTCTATCCTGGATGCCCTGAGAAGTTCATGTGCGTGTGCTGGGATCTTTATGCCATAAAAATCTATGCTCTTCACCCGTGATGTTCTTCTCTACATTTTGTTTGCCTTTTTTTCTGGACCTTTCACATGTACATATTTTCATTCTTGAACCTGAGTCCCGTGGTTTGAGACATCCAGGAGTTTCGTCCTGTTCTGCTTCAATAGATCCAGTAGGTTGCTGCTATTCCTGTTTGTAGGTCCAGGCAGCAGTGAGGATGAGCATATATTCTCAATACACAAATATGCAAATATAGCACACCTGGGGGACTGTGCAGGTTAATACTGATGTTACTAGAGAGAGAGAAAAAAACCCAAAACCAAACGGGTTTTAAATCTAAGCCAAATGTGATTTTGTGGGTACCATATTTGTTTGCCAGGGGAGGTTAGTTCTCCTTGATTTTTGGTATTTGTGTTTCATTTTAAGGGCTAGTTTGAAATTAGATGGCTTCTTAAACATAGCAGTGTTTTTTAAAATAATAGGGTGATGTATCGAGCACAAAAAAAAAAGGAGAGATGAATGTTAGGAAGAGAAAATAAAATAGCAGAGAGCTTCCCAAAATCAGCCAAAAGAGCCCAGTAAACTGCTTGGCACTAGCAGGGAGGGTACTGGGCATGTGGCAAAGCATGTTTTTGCCACTGCATGGACTCTTAGTGCACCCATATCCTGAGCACACTGTGGGAAGTTCTCGTCTCTGCAACACAGGAAGAGTGTATTGGGATGGGGAAAAGTGCAGGGAATGGCATCTCAGTGGTTAAAGGAATAGAGCAGCTATTCTGAGAGAGCTATTTTTAAAAGGTCGTATCTCTTGAATGAGGAGGCAAAGGCTGGAGTGGAATATGACAGACCTTGTTATTCTTCAAATCCCTGGCAGTAGAACCAAGGGGCTTTTAATAAGACTGATAGGAAGTAAGCCTAAAAGAGATGAGAAAGAACTTTTTCTCCTAATAGCAGATAAAATCTTCAACTGCCATTAGCTCTGTCTGCTGCTGTGCTTTTGCATTTGAAGGACAAACCTAATAAAAAAGTAGACTGTTTCAAACAAGAGTTCTAAACAGGCAAGATAAACAAAAGGTAAAAGGTAAAGGGGAAGGGAAATATGAACTGACTTCTCACTTAGCATGGGATAGTGTCAGAATCCATCTTTGTGGAAAATGAGGAGAATCAGCATCTCAGGAGATTAGTTCACACTGTGCACAAATCACTGTATTTTTTAAGGAGAAAGAACCATTATGACAAACTGCACAGACAACAGTTATGAAATCAAAACAATTCACATTGCAGCTACATGTATGGGCAGAAATGAAACCCTTGCAAGTGTGTTGATCCTGAACCTGTCATCTGAACTTAGTGAACTCACGTTACATTTCATCTGCTTTCATCCCTATCTGTTTATTCCACAGTGTTACTGAAAGGAGAGACTAAATTATCAAATATGGCTGAAATTATAAAATTACGTGTTAAGTAAAACTTGAAGGGGTAATCTAAGGGAATAGAAAAACGTGTTGTATTTTTCACATAAAAATAATATATCCTTATCACATAAAAATGATATATCCTTATCAATTCAGTTTTTTTTTTCTTCTGAATATATCTGGGGAATATTTGCCAGCTAATTTTTTTTTCTTCTGCTTGTTAGTTATTTTACTTATAATTGTTCGACTTTTGATTATGAGGGGGTATTATTTTACCCTTCTGTTTAATTTGATCAGAGGTAAGAATGGAATCCATGAATGGAATGCTTGCAGGGTATTCAGCCTGCAGAAATGGCATGTGCTTATGTGCCAGAGCAACTGAAAATATTCCTACATTCAGTAGTGCTTTCAGGATGTAGTCTTCATGGTGCTGCCATATCCTTTGCTTCCAAACACATTAGAGGGGAAAAAAATACCTAAATCAGCAAGCTAAAACACAGGACTAAAGTTATTCTCCCTGTCATACAGAAGCTCAGGAAATCTTTATGATTCCCATGGAAACACTGACTGCTGTGCAGTGTGTTCTGCCTCTGCAAAGTTACAGGGCTTTTCAGTAGTCAGTCTAGTGCTGGTCAAAGTGACATTTTACTGCATGAATACAGTAGGTGTATGGTCCTAGCATCTCTGCCATGCCTTTCTAAGTAGTTGTTATTTCTCTAGGGATTTGTGTAATTTGCTTCCATTGATGAATGCTAATTTAAGAAATGAGCATTTTCTTAGTTTCAAGAAAATTATTTGAGATCAGAACATGACACATTTTTACAGTGTAAGGGGACCAAAGCAACTATGGGGCTTCTGGATTGTCTGGCACTCTCTATTTGAAATGTTGCAGTTACATGACAAAGGCCCTTTTGGGGCCTGGTTTTGTCACCTAGTCAGAGTTTAAGAAAATCTTAAGTAACAGCCATTGTTTTACTCCAATTCTTGTAGCTTAACAGTTGTGTATTGCTTCTGTAAATCCTGGGAAAATGTCTCACTTTTTTTACCTGTGACTGAAAAAGCAAGCTGGCAGTGTCAGGTGTTCTGCTGTTGAAAGGGGGAAAGACAGACTTGTTTCTGGCTTTACTCACTCTTCTTAGATTAGGTGAAGTTTTTGAATTTTCTTTAAAATTGGCTTTGTTTTAAATTGGAAGAGAACCAGGCCTTCAATGAGGGAAAACATAGAATATGTGCCACATTGGGCAAAAAAAAAAAAAGTAGATACAAAATAAATATTGGGGTTTTTTTCTGCTGCATGTTCCTTGTCTTGCTGATGTGAATGCCCTTGAAGATTTATTTGTGACAGATGCATTATGCAGATTGCTCAAGGAACAGCTATGGCAGGAAGAATATGAGGCAATATACAGTACTGTCAGATAAAGTTCCTAATAATCACTCTAAAAAATTATTCTAGGATGTCTCCTGAGTTTGATACAAAGATATTTTTGCTTTTCAGTGTCCAGATAGTGAGCATAGAATAGAATAGTAGCAGAACAAAGCAGATATCTTGTTCCCTGTCAACAGTTAAATTTTTTCTGTCCAAGCTAAACATTTGCTCCATGTCATCCTTCATGGATCAAACTGCAGTGGTATTTTAATTGCAATATTCCACTGGAAAAAAGTGAACTTTGTAGGTTCTTCTTTTTTCTTCCTACAGTTGCATACACTTGTGCACAGCGTATTTATTTCTGTTCCTTGTCTGGGCTTTTCAAATTTGTTTCAGCAGAGCAGTTAGAGAGGCAGTAAGGCTGCTTTCAAGAAGGTCTTTCAAGAATTCTATTCTAGCTAATGTGTCTTAGATAGAAGTACCTCATTCAGTACCCTTGAATGGGCAACAATGCAGTCTAGGAATAGAAAACAGGAAATTGCCATGAAAATAGTTTTAACGGTCAAATTTAGGTTCTGATATGTTGGTATTGTCATTAGGAAACTCTCTTCCGTTTACCCAAGATCTAGTAGTCATTAAAATTGAATAATGAACAGCTGCTTTTTATTGAAACATCAGCTTTATATTAGCTTTTGAGCTACTAAAGCTTTACTTCCATGAGAAAAAAAAAAAATCTGTGAGCATTGCTGCACAAAAATTTCTATTTCCTTGACATCAGAACATTCTTTGGAGTTTTGTGTAAAGGCAGAGATGTGGAACTTAGCTGGTAATGTGGGCCATGACTTGAAGTAATGCTGCAAAGACCCACTCAGTGTATTTTTATCTCTTATTAGGAAAATTGCTGCTTATGATGAAGAAATTCAACATCTCTATGAGGAAATGGAACAGCAAATCAAAAAGGAGAAAGAACAGTTTCTCTTGAAAGTGAGTGTCTCTGTTATAGTGGCCATGGATTCTGCTCCCCCTTTCAGTGGTTTTAAACTCATTCTGGGTGTGAAATTAAAGCCCACAAAATGTATTTCACAACAGAGGAAGAAAAAAATTTTTTTCCTCACAGCTACTTTTTGTGCTGCAGCTTCAAACTTTTGGTCTCTGCAGCTGTAGGCTAAGTGACTTGTTGGATGAAGGAGCTGTGATGTCCTGTGCTCAGTGGCTGGCATACAGCACAGCTGGCATGCTTTTGAAAGTCACTTGAACTACAAATATTGTACTGTTGGTGCTACTCTAGGTCCAGCTTCTGGTCACAATCAGGAAAAACACTCTGTGAGGTTGTTCAGAGCAGCACTAATCCTGTTGAATTCTGCAGTCTCTGATTTTTGGGAGGGATAACAATAAGAGATGAATCAAGTGATGGTAATTTGTGGAACAACCACAGGTTATTTGCAAAATAAACACAGGACAGAATCTTTGGTGACTGCCATGGTGCTTCCAAAACACCTGAAGATTAATTCCCTTTTCTTGGGAAGTTGTCTTTAAATCTCCTCTACTGTGTCTGTAGTCTTTTCTTTGGATTTTTCTTTCCTGCTTTTTCTTGTAAAATTAGGAAAGTACCAAGGACTCCCGGCATGCTCCAGGAAAGAATCACCCTAGAATCTTGTAGGTGGGAAGGTGATGCCTTACTTCCTAGCTGGGTCAGGATGCTCAGGAACATGGCAAGTTACTTTTTGAGTATTAAAATATTGGAGGTTCCACAGCTGCTCTGGGTGCCCTGGGACAGTCAATCATGAGCTACTGGCTCATCCCTTTTTGTTGTCTTGGCATCAGTCATTTAAATGAAACAAATACATGGTTTAAGCAATACGTGATAGAAATAGTTGCCAAAATAGTGGTTATTGCCTCCATTCTCAATCAAGTATGTATAAATATATCTAGACAATATAATCAAATATATCTCAAGCTTCCTTTTGTGATGCAAATACATCAAGTATTTTTTGTTCCCTGGCAACCAAAATAAAATAAAAGAAAAAGAAAGAGAAAAAGGAAAAAAAAGTGCCTTATCAGCTGTCTAAGGAGTCATTCCTTTCACTTGCCTTACTGGGTAGCGAACCTGACTCAAATTTTCAAGTTTTTTTCCATTCCAAGCTGAGAGCAGTTTTTAGTGGTGGATAAGAGGAAACCTTTAAATAAAGTTTGTATACCAGCTGAAGGATAAAAAGTACTTGCAACTTTGCCTGACAGCACTTTTGTGGAACAAATAGTTTATGTGCTCTTAATAGTCCACAACTCAAGTGATACTGAAAAGCCCCAAACAACAAAGACTTTTCCGTAAGCAATGATTGTTGGATGTCCTAATTAGTTATATATTTGAGGTTAAGCCATTTCTTTCAGGCTTTTTCATGAAAGCTTCCCACTCAAGCTATTTACAGTTTAGTCAGCAGTCGCACTAAGGGCTGCCAGACACTCATGAAGTATTGTTTCTTTGCATGACTAATTTGAGATCTGGGGAGATCTGACTGTTAAATGCTTTCTCTAATGCAAAGTCTTACAAAGACTTTTCAGCCTGGGGAGATGCATTGATGCCATATAAAGGGGAAATTATGGTGGCTTGAATGAAGAGCAGCTATTGAAGAATACATTTAAAGAAATTGGTAAGATGCAAATAAGTACAAATTGTAGCTATTTACAATACTTAATACCCTGCTGACTGAATGTTACACAAAAGGGGCAGTTAGTTTTTTCACTTGCATATATATTCTTCCCCAGAAAGAACCAGTTGTCATGCATTTCATTACCCCATTACATGTACTGCTTTAGGGAAAACACTTGTAACAACGACTGCTGCCATGAGGGAATTTTTATTTTTGTTTAGAGGCATTTTCCTGGGGACCTGAGAGAGTAGAAGCCTGTTTTTGGAGAAACAGGACAGATTCTCAGCTGATACAAACTGCTGGAATCTGATTTTACTCAGGAGAGGGCTGACAATTTTTTTCAGCTGAGGAGTGTCAGGAATAATCCCAAATGTGACTGGGAGTTCCCAGTGACTGCAGGATACTTAGATAGTGCACAGGTTCATATAATTGCTAAGTGAAAGGCAGAGCTTGAAGCCCCAGTTGCTTGTTCATACCAGTGGAACATCTGTGAAAAATTGTTGTTAGTGACGGATTCGTGGAGTTTCTGTTTCTTTCACATCAGACTGAGTTGCTGTGGCTGGAAATGAGAGGATACATTCTGTCTGCATTGATCTAGACTGGCTCAGCTCTTCAGCCTCCTGCCTGGGATGTTTGCCTCCACTTTCTAGACTCAATACCTACTCATGTGCAGTCAGCACATTCTGTACCAACCATAGCCATGGGAGCTGCTGGGCTACAGCAGTTTAGAGATTCATGAGTGATACCACCCCTAATCTGAGTACTACCTGTGTCTTGTGATAGTCACTGGGGAAAGCTTAATCACTGACTCGTTATTTCTCCTCCTATGATGCAATTGTGCTGTTCTGTTAATCCATTTCCTCTTGGAATTTTGCAGGACACAGAGAGGTTTCAGTCCCAAAGTCAAGAGCTGGAACGCAAGCTGCTGTCAAAAGAACAAGAACTGGAACAGCTGGTTCAAAAACAGAAAAGGGTACTAACTGATATCCTTTGGAGTTAAGAAATAGATGGCTCTTATTTGCTCATATGATTTTCTTTAGGTACTATTTTAGGTTCCAAAACTGCAAGTTGGTGTGATGTGGTTGTGCCAAATTGTGACCTTCTGTTGTTTTTGTGTCATGTGCTTAGGAAAAATGTTAACCTCTATTTCTAAAGTAGTTTTCCTTTTGTGTGGCAAAATGGAGAATAAAATAATGCTTTGCATGTTGTCCCCAGATACTAGGTTAATTTTTGTGAAAATGTAGCATAATTCCACTGCCCTCAGTCTTCTAGGAGCTGGCTTAACACCCAGTTTAAGAGCAGAGAACAATGATTTGGCTCTTCTAGTGCACACCTCTGCTCAAAGCCTGTACCAGCCACCCATTTACTTGTTTTGGACTGATTCAGCACTATGAACTCAAAATGCTCCCTCCTGAACAACTTGCTCCTGATATATCTCTGTGATAACAGTTTTATAGCAGTGCTTGTTTCCCTTGCATTGGTAACAGCTTGTCAAGTTCCCATAATAAAATCTGAGGTGTTTTGCTTCTAAAATGCGTGGCCTGCTTGGGGGAGCAGAGAACTTGCTGTAAAGTGGCTCCAAGGTCATTGCAGTAAAGACTAGCAATAGAGAAAGGAGGTAGCACTGGAATTTAAAGGGCTGAAATGGAGTGCTGTAAACACAATTCCCTCTGTAGAATATGAATTTGTGGTCAAAAAGAAGAAAGTTTTTCACAATGAGAACCATCAGCCGTTGCAATAAACTTCCTGGGGAAGTGGTGGATTCCCCAACATTGAACACTAAAGATTTAGCTGGGCAGGATGCTGGGTCATCTTGGCTAAACCGTATTTTTACCAAAGAAGGTTGGGACAGATGAACCTTGAGTTACCCTTCCAAGCCGGTACTCTGTTATTCTGTGAAGTTTACCTGATAAGAATGCAGGACTGAACTAAAAGTCTATTCCACAGTTGAAATCAACTGCCTGATGTTAATTACCTTTGTCCAGTACCACTGTGAATCAGAATATATGTGGTTTTATGCAGGCTCTTTACCACATTGCAGCACTATAATGGAATAATCTATACTTTGAAGATATCTGTGGGAGCATACAGATCAGGCATTTTTAGTCTGAAACTAACTGAGAAAGTATAAGAAATGACTTATTCTAATTTTCTAATGAATATGTTTAATATTTTCCTTTGTTTGTTTGTTTTTGCTTTAAAGCTCTGTTTAAACTTGATTGTCAACCAGTAATTCTCTAAAAATTTTTTTTTCGAGTATGTGTTTTCTAAATTTGGTATAAAACCCACAGAAGCTATTCAAAGGCTTTCACTCAATTTTAAGCCTGGTATAATCAATCAATATAGGGAACAATACCAGGAAGTCTTATCTTATGATTGTTGTCTACATTGCCATTGTCTAATATTGCCTATCCTGGAGAACATAAAACAATGTCTGTGCTATTTTTATTAGTATTGGCTTTTTATCTGGTTTTATGTTTCCATTTCTATTTACTGCATTGCTTATTATGAATAATATTGCCATGTTTGGTTTTTTTTTTATTTGTAATTTCTAGTATTTAGTATTTCCCCTCTCCATTATGAATTTGCATGAATCACAACAAGGGTGCTTTTGAAAGACAGGCTCTTTATACACCATAAAGATGAAACTATCCCATTTTGGTTTTATGGAAAGGAAGCTGTGTTGGACGAATGGAATTCACTATTTCTAATGCTGAGATGACGTGATTTCATTCAGATAATTGATGAAAACTGAAGCTTCTGTCATTCAACCAGCTGATTGGCCCATTGTTAATCTGATATGGAGCATTTGATGTTTTTTTTTTCCTGATATACCAACCTAGCCTATTATTTGAGTACTTTACTCAGTGTAGTTAGAGGCACTGTTTTCTACATATATTTTTCTGATTTCTAATGATCCTCTCTGAAAGTGACTCTCATCTTTACCCAGATCTGTTTTTATAGTACCATGTCCCCACTCATTTTCTGGTGTTGCTTTTCATTCACTGAGATACCCATGTGTGGTGTCTAATGTTTGCCTTATCCAGAGGTCTCTTTCACTTTTGCCTCCTCCTCTGGCATGGAAATATACTTTGATAATTAAATCTCTTCTTGCAGACAGTGAAGGTAGCTTGATTTAGTTACAACTTCTCTGATTGGTTGTATGAGAGAACCTCTTGGCCCACAAGGGAGCAACACAAATGCTTTTTTCCAAACTTCATTAATAAGACTCTTTTTTTTTAAATTTGAAATACAGTGTAGTTGTTTTTGTGTTGGAAATCATTAACAAAAATATGAAAGGGAGCTTTCAAACCAAATGAGATCTGTGTTGTTTCTCTGACATAGCCAGAGGGGTTTTCCCTTATGAGGGTTGTCTGGCTGGCACTGTTCCTCAAGGGATGTCATTTGGAACATCTCAGGAGGAGGCAGTGGGGACAGAGGATATCCAGCATAACCTCTAGGGCACAGACTGTTGTGTGAGAGAAGAAAGCGGGTGTAGGCCAGGTGAAGTGCAGGGGAGTTACTGGACTTCTCACATAAAATGATGGGTTCTGTGCTGATGGCAACCACTGAAGAGCACGATCTTGGAATTGGGAATGAGATGCATGAAAACATGGATCAGTACCACTCAAGTGCTTATAACTGCCTTATGGCACTGTATAAATTTTGCATCTTTCACATGCTACTGAAATAAATAGGGAGAAAAAAGAATATAAAAACTACAGAAAGGATGCTGAGCTAAGAACAAGGGACTGCATGGTGGGTGCTCAATGTATGTGTCTTTTGGGGACGCCAATAAATGTCCTCAGCAACAGCTCATTTGCATTTGATAATTCCAGATCTTTATTCAACTTAAACTTGATTTTCCTCTCATCTTTGTTAAAAAAAGAGAATATGCACCATCAACTACTGTGTCTGTGCTTGACCTGTGGAATGGGTTAATTCTCTCTGCTACTTAGATTTTCTTAAACATGTCTATGGGCCATGAATCTTTTCCCCAGCAGTTTCCATCTACCAGATGAACATAGAAGCCAATTTGCAGCTCCAATAAGCAGCTAGAAGCTATAGGATCTATGCCATTCTACCACCAGCTGAGCATTCCCCTAGTGAGTTATTTCTCTGTATTGTGAGTTGTTCAGATGAGGGCTTTAAAGGTAGTGTTTGGTATTTCTCAAAGGATTGTACCCTCAAAGGGTAAAGTGGAAGAAGGGAGCTTTGTATTGCTGTGAAACAATCCTTTCTCCTCTTGTTATGTTCCGGGTTTTACACATTATATTATTGTTTTTCTGACAAGAGTGAGCACCAGGTTTTATAGCAAGTATTTCTAACATCAGTATAGATGATTCTGGGAGCTGATGTTGGCTACCATTGCAGTTACATTTCCTGAACAGTCTCTGTGTAAGTGTTCAGATGGCCATACTGTTCTCTGAGTGGGGTTTTTGTCTGCAGCTTTTTGCTCCCTAAATTTTTGAAAGTTCATCTTTGTGTAGTCACTTTTTGCTTCTCCCGAAGCCATTCCTCTGGATGAGTCTTGTCTGAAGTACCTGAAGCAGCTGATCTTTTACTTAGAATAGGTAACTTTGTTCTGTCAAGGAGTGGAAGCAATATTCAGGATCTGACGTAATCTATCCATGTAAGCCAACCTTGCTGAGCAGTAATCTAATGCCCAGCCAGTGTTCCATGGGAAATGTGAGACTGCTGAGGCTACAGTTCAGCAAATGCAATAAGCTGCTGCTGCTGCTAAGTGCTCCCACTCTACATGTGTTCCTGACTTCCCACAGTCCAGGCTAGAAAGTATTTTCTGTGCTTATTTTTAACCTGGACCTTGTTCAAATTCAAGACCACAACAACAGCAGTGTTCTAGGGTAGGAACTGACTGGAAGAGCTGGATGAGGACAGATTTTTGTTGGGTGAGCTCTGCTTGTTGGGATGGGCAAAATGAGAATTCAAACATTGTTATGTCTCAGATCTAGAAGACTGAAATGGTATTGTAATGCTCCAAGGATGTTTTACAGTCCTTAAAATGAATACAGAAAAAAGAAAAAAAAACCAAGCCAAAACAAAATAAAACTTTTGTATTTTAAGGTCAGCAATGCTTTCCCTAATATGAAGTTTTGCTGTGCTGTCTAAATGTGCTCAGTTATCCAGGGAGAAGCAGATAGAACTTCTTTATGTACCAGAAGCCACTCTTGTCTGTTGTTGCTTGTTTTACAGGGAGGTTGTATCTTTCCTTTGATGTACATTGGAGAGGGAGTATAAAACTGAATAAAAGGGCTCTAATTCACACTTCTTGGCAGATCTGTCTGAGGTGGCAAAAAGGTCACTGCTTGTTCATATTGCTGGGGATGGGAAAGTTTATCAGCTATCAGATTTAAATCTAGCAGTTTTTAGGTAGATCTCTGAATCACTCTATGTAGACCTGGTCTTTGTGGAAAATGGTCTAAAACAGCAGTTGTGAATATCAGCTTAATGCTGCTAATCTGCTCTGTAGCACCTTTTTTATGCTTTGTAGTGGTGTGTTCTTGAGCTGGATAAAATTCAGTTATAGACTGGAATAGCTTTGTTTTTGTGTAACATAATTATGTCTGTACAAAGATCAGTGGAGGAGCACCATATGTATTTTATTCATTCTTTGGCTTTGATAGAAATAGCTCCCTGCTCAGCTAACCTCTAAGACCCAAACTGAAATCCTCAAAACCAAGATGCCTCAATCAGCTGTAATGCTTTCTTTTCTCTTTTCTTCCACCCCAGTTAGAGCATCAGTGTACACAACTCCTCAGTGGCAAAGAAGAAACCAAAGTAGAGAACACCAAGCTGAAGCTGACTAACCAGGAGCTGCTGAGAGAGCTGGAGAGAACATCCCATGAGCTAAGCCTGGCTCAACAGCAGCTACAGGTGCTTCAGGAGGAGGCATCAAGGCTCCATGAGGAGAAGGAAATGTAAGTGTCCAGCTGCAGCAGTTCTTGTGCACTTGCTTGGTGTGCCAGTAAGCCCCCTCAGGCTACCCAGTGCTGTCAAAAGCAGAAACCACTTGCAGAGCTGAGTGCAGTTCTAGCTGCTTTCCCCCAAGTAATTCAGCATATTTTCTGTAGCATATCTGGCTTCTATGGAATCTTTTGCTAATTTTGTGTTGAAAATGTCAGTATTCTCCCCACTGCCATTGGTTGAGGATATTTGGAATTAAAAATTGAATTAAAAATCCATGTAGTGTCTTAGTTTAGAGATACCAGTGGAATTTCTTATGGAAATGCCTTACAGTTGTGGCACATGATGCTTCATTCTACTCAGAGCTGAGTCTATCTGAAACTTGCTTCTCAGAATACACTCTGACTGAGATACCTAGGATCTTCTTTATTTTTCCTTCATCAAAAGTAAGCCTAGTAAGGTCAGCAAGATAAAATTTAGCTTATCTCAATTCCCACAATGGCAATTCAGAACCATAATTTTGGGGTTTCCAGTTCAAATGTTGAAAGTTTCAGATTCTGACTCCAAATTACAAAAAAAAAAATCAAGAAAAAATGTTTACAATTCATATTTTGAGGAATAAAAATGACTTGTGACAGTTCAAGCTACCTGTCTTGCTCCAGCCTTCTGCACAAAGCAGAAGAATCATTACTCTGAGGCTGTAATTGGCAGAAATGTTCACTCAAGTCCATTTTAAAGAAAATGCTCAGGGATCTGTAGAAGCCTCTCATTGCCAATGGAGGGCTCATGAATGACAGATGGACCTGGCCATTGCAACAATGAACTGTGTAATTCAGAGCTGTTGCTGGTTGACATATTTCAGGATAGAGCAGAACATTAGTTCAAATGTCACATTAATTTTCTCTTAAGCTTTGTGCCAAGCTCTATTAAGTTATCACTTCTTTAATTTTTCTCAAGGGTAAAAATAATTAACTTTGTTGATAAATTAGTGTTAAAGAGTGGCCACTGTGGTTAGAAATTTTAGGTTTGCATGTTTGATGTGTGTTTTGGAAGTAGACAGTAGAAATACTCCTCCTCAAGGTGGTTGGTTTGTTTCCTCTTTGAGGCCTCTCTTTTCAGATTCAGAGCAAAGACTATGAAATGATCTGACTTAAAAGCTACAAAGGAAATCTGCCCAGTGGTCAGACTGCTGAATAATACTACTGCACTTACAAAGCACTTTGGATTCAGTAGTGGTTTATGGAATTAGAGCTCAGCCCTACTCAACTGCACCTGCAGTGTTGCTTTAAACATCTGTGTCAGTCTGGTAAGACCTGAGCTGTTGAAGCAGGTGTAATGTTCAGACAGTGCACAGGAAGAACTTGAGGCTTCAGTGAAAGGTGAAAAAAATCATTAATGACCAGACACCAAATCGTGTTAAATCAAAGTAAATGGTGTTAAAATGGCTGCATAAGTGTCAAGAATTGGAAGAAATTGTAGGGATTGTAGATGTGAGAGCCTGACATATGGTTCCTGCAGCAGGATAAGCTCTAATTTTGGATAAAATGTCACCTGTTTTTTAGTGGCTATAACTGGGAAGTGTTTTAGCAGTGTGTCTGTTCTGAATGCTCCAAGTGCCAGTATCAACATATATAAACTCTCTGGATGAAGAAATTAAAAAGCAATATTTTTTGAAAAAAGAACCTCTACTCCTTCCTCTGCTAACTTGTACTGCTGTGCTACTGAATAAACTTCTTTAAAATATTAACCATTCATGCAGAAGAGACTCTACAAGTTTGAAGAAACTGAGGTCTCAAATGTAGATACCCCTAGGGGGAAGCATTTTAGCAGTGTTCTTACCATGCTTAGAACAATTTTTTCTTTTTTTTTTCTTTCAGGGAGGTGTACCGGGTGACAGAAACCTTACAGAGAGAGAAGTCAGGACTTTTGAAGCAGCTGGATTTTTTAAGGTAACGTTGATCTTCCAAAAACTCTTATATAATTCTAAATAGGTCCGTTAAAGGATGAAATTATGTTGGGCTATGTAGTGCATGTAGGTGTCAAGGTGTTGACAGTGGGGTGCCACAGGGCAGCCTCTGTGCCAGAGAAAATCCAGGGCTGCCCTGTGACAGTGGACACAGCACAGGGCACAGTGGAGCCCCACAGCCCCCATGTGCTTCTGGGAAAGCCTCAGTAGGAAAGGGTGGAAAACAACGCAGCAGTTAGGAGAGAAGAGAGAAAAAAATATGTGAGAAAGCCCTTCAGCCACCAAGGTCAGTGAAGAAGGAGGGGTAGAAGGTGCTCCAGGCACCGCTGGAGCAGAGTCCCTTGCAGCCTGTGCAGAGTCCACACAGGAGCAGGCTCCTAGCAGGAGCTTGGTCCGTGGAGAGGAGCCCATGCAGGGGCTGGTTTTCTGGCAGGAATTGTG
Organism: Zonotrichia leucophrys gambelii; assembly: GCF_028769735.1. NCBI lineage: Eukaryota > Metazoa > Chordata > Aves > Passeriformes > Passerellidae > Zonotrichia > Zonotrichia leucophrys. The sequence continues at coordinate 88,233,348 of NC_088169.1, forward strand.
GCCCGTGGGGGACCCAGGCTGGAGCAGTCCATTCCTGAAGGATTATTCTCCATGGAAAGGCTCTGTGCTGGAGTTGTGAAGGACTATAACCTGTGTGAGGGAACTCTCACTCACTGGAGCGAGAAAACTGTGAGGAGGAAGGAGCCGCAGAGAGAAGCTGTTATGGACTGACCACAAGCCCCACTTTTCCCCATCCCCTTGTGCCACTCAGGATTGGTTAAGGAGGTAGAAGAACTGAGGGTGTAGGCATGAAGTTGAGCCTGAGAAGAAAGGGGATTGTGGAGAAGATGATTTTAGTATTGTCTCTATTTCTCATCATCCTACAGTTGAGTCTGTTTTGTCTGTAATGGGTAGCTGGTAAGTAATCTGCTTATTTTTATCTTGGCCCACAAGCTTTTCTATGTTATTATCTTCCCTTGTGGTGTTGAGGAAGGAGAGTGAGAGAGTGGCTAGGTTTTACATCTGGCAGCCAGTCAATGTCAACTGCCACAGGATAATGACACAGAAATAGCAAAAATGGTTACAAAAGACTCATATATGGTTGGTTCTTGCATAGAGTAGAGGGCAGCACACCTGAAAGATATGCTTCATTTTGACAATTCAGAAGTGTAGGACTATCTCCTTTCCAAAAGTCAGATGTAAAACAGAGCAGCACTGAACAGCTCTAATTCTGAGGTAGAAGCCTGGCTGCAGGAGCTTGCTGAAAGGCTCTGTTGCTTCTCAAGTGCTGGGAGTTGAGCCAAAATGAAGATTATTTCCCCAAAATATTTGTAAAATGATTCCAAGATGTACATAGCTAACATTCCTTTATTGATAGACTTCAAATTTGGAGCTGTGTTCAGCCACCTGTAGCACTCTTTTCAATGTGAAGAAATGTTGGGTTTTGTTTGCTCAGTGGTCAGTCAGTGTGGGCTGTAGGATGCACCTGCCTCTAGGTCTTCATTGTCTGCACTTCCTTCAGGAGGCCTCATTTTAAAGTTGCCTAAAAATTTCACAGGCTTGAGGAAAGGCTCTTATTTTGCAGCATGTGTTTTCCATAGGCCACTCTGTGGTCTTGCCTGTTGCAAGTTTTGGGGACATAGATGGAAACATCTGGCAAGAGAGGTTTTTTTCATTCACCCTGGCTGCTCAGTCTCTCCTGTGGCCAGGCCAGCAACAGATGGAGACAATAGATGATGTACTAAGCAGGTGTGCTGTCAGATCTGATCAGAGCTTGCTGATTGCCTGGGGTATCTGTTTCTTGACACTTTCATTGTTTCTGCACAAAGGATGGAAGATGGATGTTTTCCTAGGGTGACTTTTCTGTGGCAGCTGCAATTGCCACAGTAACTGGCTTTCACAGCTGTCAGCAGATGAACAAGAGATGGTGTTCTTTGCACCCTCTCCACATTAAGAAGTCATCTTTACTGTGAAATCATTAAAAATTCTAATTTATGGTAAGTGAAGGCATGTTGACCACAACTGATTTCTATGTGTTAAGGCATTTGTTTAGATGAAATACAGGAAGAGATCCAGATCCCATCTGGCTTTAATCAGCATAGCCCTGCTGGAGAATCAATAGCCCAGACAAGGAACTGGCTGAGGTGAGAATATAAATAAAGGGTGATGAAAGGTTTGCACTGCCAACTGTCCAGTCTGTCTGTTCATGTGGAGTACAAAAGTCAGCAGTTCTAAATACTTGGCTTCAGTGTTTCTTTTGTTTGTATTTTCTTTGCAGAGAGAGGAACAAACATCTCAAGGATGAACGTGACATATTTTTGCAGGTAACCAACTATTATTTTCAAACCCAGTGTTGGGCAGACACATGTGAGAACAGCTTCAAAAGAAGGGGAACAGAAGGCTGGGCAGGAGATGAACTTTCATGCCCCTTAAATCTTACCCCGTTCTTAATTTGTATTGTCGTCTTTTCTCACTTGAAAATAATATTTTTTTAATTTGCTAAACAATTTTAAGAGCTACATGTTGAGAATTATAAAGTGGGAGCTATCTGAAGAGAGATGAATGTATTTTAGAAGAAACAAAGGATGCAATCATGAAAGGAGGAAATAACCTAAAAATGGAATAATTAAATGTGTTAATTTACCCAGTCAAGAGTGGGTAATATCCCGACACATTTATACAACAGTACAATAACTGGTGTACCTGAATCAGTACCTGAGTACCTCAGTACCTGAGGCTGGGGTAAGAGCAGATCCTATTAACTTTTTAAGCAGCAGCAAAGAATGGACTCCTAAGATGTTCTAGAAGTACCCTGGTGTAAGGAGACTAAGGTCTTTAGTTTATATTTGCTTGTGTTCTTAGTCTACAAGAAGCTGTTCATGTAAAAAAAAAACCAAACAAACAAACCTTTTTTTCCATAACATTGTGCTGTTTTATTTACAAAGCAGATGCATTTTTGCAGGATATGGAGTTTCCTGTTCTGATTGTTTATCAATTAGAATTCTGAAACATTTATACCTCTAGTACTTTCTTCTACATTTTTTTTCTTTCATTTGCATTGCATTATTTAAGTATTTGGAATGAGGGTAGTTAACCATAACGAGCACCAGAAGTAAATCAGTAAGAAGTATTCTGTATTTCTGCAGAAATGCAAAACAACTGTTCCAAAAGCCAGCTGGAAGCAGAGATCAGGGTCTATCATTGGGAAATACATAGAGGGCAAGATGCAGCCAAACAGGTAGGAACTTTTTTTCACGTGTTCCCTGTTTGACTATGATGAGGCTTATAGAAAGAAGATGTGGAATGCTTCCTTTCTGATACTTTTGAACTTTTCAAAGTGTATTTCTTAAGTGTCTGTCACTATAAGATTACTGTATTCATTAAGAAATTTGGAAATGAAAAGCCAAATTTTAAGTGTGCTGTCTGTAAAGGCAAGAGATTTCTCCACTGTGGATGGCGGTAGGCTGGGAGACACAAAAACTTGCCCACGAGCCTGTGTTATTGTGGTACAATTCTGAGTCTCCACTTGGACTTTTTTATCCATATTAAGCAAAACCATGTCCATCCTATCTACTAGAAATATCTACTGCACATAGAAATGATCTCTCTTGGGTGTTTCTTTTATTCCTCCAGAACAGGAGGGAAGGTGGGAAAGGAGAAAACCACAGTAGAGAAGTTTAATTTAGCTCTTCTATGAGATTAGAATTGATGTTAATCTAATATTTTTCATTCTGGTTCAGGTTTCTCCTGTAAGTTATTAGCTTTCCCCATGATGCTTATAATTATCAATATATATACACATGGTATAGGCTTGATTTTTCAGCAGACACTGGAATGACTCTCCTCTGCCTGCTGTGACTAATCAAAAACATGAGAGATTCAATTCAGTTATTCAGATTAAATTCAGAATAAAATACCAGGTCCATTATATTTTTGTGATATACTTCTTTCTCTGTCTAGCCATTCATTTGAAGAAGATGATATTTTCAGTAATTCAAGGAGAAGGAATTCTGCTGGACTGAATGGAGTTCTCTCTGAAGAGCTTGATGCTGGAGTCACTGGAGGAATGCCTAAAACATCACATCTCCAAAGAATAATATCAATTGAAGAGGATCACCTACCCCAGCTTCTTGACAGGCTGGTTGATAAGCAGCTGAGCAGATGGACTGGAGAAGATGAAGATGCTTTTGAGACAGAAATGAATAACAAATCCAGAGAGCAATCAATGGAACATTCATCATCATCTTCTAGAGAGCAGCCTGTAGGGAAGGAAACACTGTCAAATGTAAGAGGACAAAGGAGATATCACCTTGAGTAGAGTGTGAAGTTCTGGGTTCTGTGATGTAAGGAGAATGTGAAGGTCCTTGAATGCATCCAGAGGAATGCCACAGAGCTGGTGGGAGGGCTGGAAAGTGTGTCCTCTGAGGAGTGGGTGAGGGCTCTGGGTTTGTCCAGTTTGCAAAAACAGGCTTACTCTCTGCAGCTTCCTGAGGAGGGGAAGGGGAAAGGGAGGTGCTGATCCCTTCTCCCTGAAATCCAGCAGTAGGATGTGTGGGAATAGTTCAAAGCTGCCTCAGGGGAGGTGCAGGCTTGATATCAGAAAGCATTTCTTTGGTGAGAGGGTGGTCAGACACAGGAATAGGCTTCCTAGGGAGGTGGTCCGTGCCACAAGTCTATCAGTGTTTAAGATACTTTTTGATAATGCCCTTCATAACATGCTTTAACTTTTGGTCAGCCCTGAAGTGGTCAGGGAGTTGGACTGGTAGGTCCCATCCAACTGGAACTCTTCTATTCTATTCTGAAGGACCTTGGATGCCATGAAGTGGTGTCATATGTTAATGTGTTATATCTAGAATCTAAAATTATTTGGTTTTCTGTCTTTAAGTTGAAACATGACAGATTAAGCCATTGCATGAAGTGGGGGGTGAAAACGTATTGCAGGCAAGTGCTGAAGGTGCAAAGAAGGGAAACTCAACCTAAAGGACTGGTAACTGCAGACAATGTATGCATAGATTTACATTTGAAGGACTGTTTAGGGAAAGTGAAGTTAAGCCTTGTAACAGAGGATACAAGAAGATCCTGTGGAAGGCAGAAATTTTCTTAAAAAATAAGCGTTTTTTAAATAAATTGGTTGTTTGGCTTTTTTTTTTTTGCCTCAAGGTGATATTTCTCATATTCTGATACTTTTGAGTCAGCTTTGGAAGCTGTTACATTATCTGAGAAATAATGAGTGGATTATCATGACTTTTTAATTATCATTGAAAATACTTTTATTTAGCAAATGGAAATCCTACATTTTTTCAGCTCTAGCTTGTAAATGTGTGTTAGCAATGAATTCACCATTCAGTAATAATCCTTAAAACAGTATGCTGGAAGGTACATTTCTGTGGAGTATAAAGTTCCTTTTTGCATTGCTATTTCTTCAGAGCTAGCTGTGCTTGTTTTCCAATTTTAGAATCATTGTTAAGGATTACTCATTTTTAGATTCTTGAAGCACATATTAAAAAGATTAAAGTATAGGAAAAATTGGTTTGCTTGGTCATAATTATATGGTTCTTTTAGAAGAAGCACGCATATCTTAAAAATTATGATAGAATTATGTCATGGTTACATAATAATTTCTAAGTGGTACCTTTTAATAAATCATTGAGGGTACAGAAAAGAACTTCATAGTTTGAAATTGTTTAATTCAGTGCATGCTTTTTGCTTGCTGTATGACTTATTTTGTGTCACATTTTCAAAGCATGGCATCACTGGACATTAGGATGACAAAAGCCAGGTAGGTCATCCTATCCAGCTAGGACAAGCCTGTAGGAATATATTCAATACCTGAAGGAACCCTAATGGAAATTAAAGCAGGATTTTCTGTTCACAACTTCTGCATGAGATTCACTTTCAATATGGAATATGAACCATTATGTTTATACGTATAATCTCCCACATTTGTGTTAAATTGTACAAAAGCTGTGTTACTTTACCTGGCTACTTTTTTTATAAAGACTACTCAAAAGACACTTCTAGGGAAGACTTTTTCAGGCTGCATTGTAAACTAAAATAAATTATCATCCTACTGCTATTCCATTTTCCCATCAGCACTTTGTTGAAGCAGACTGTGGAGTAGCTTGTCCCCTAGCATAGTGTTCAGATGCAGATTTATAATCAAGTTTAATTATTGAGGTTATGTTCATGACTGGACTTGATACATCTCAGTGAAAAATTACTTCTTGTGTTCTTGTGTTGGGAATTGAGTTGAAGGCCTCTGGGGTCTTTGAGTCTTAGTGCTACTGGAGTATGAATGACCACCAAGGACAAAGTATTTCAGGTCGTGTAGTCCCTATATTTAGCTATGGTTCTCAGAAGCACTGTGATAATACTGCCAAGCTGGTGATTGTATGTTAGCTTGTTTTATTTCCCAGAGCACACAGACTAATAAGCTGGGAATAGTTTTCATCAGGACTGAGAACGTGCTTGTATAAATGTGTGCTACTAGTAGCCTATAGTTGCCATGGGGTTTAGAATTTTAAAAGAAAAGGAAAATAAGAAACCCTTCTATAATTGTGGTGGGCTGTAAGCCCAGCTCATGAAAGAAACATGTATTTTTGGTCCCCAAAATTTACAACGTGAATTATATTTTTTTCACATGAAGGGAGACAGCCGATCAAGCCTTTGTTGTTTGGGTTTTTTTTTCCCCATCAAGAGCAGCTCTCTCTTTCTTCTTCTTTCTCTAAGACTTCTGTATATTTGTAGAAAACACTTCCAAGTGTAGACTTCAATGTCTCATTCAAAGGGCTGTTGGGCAGTGAATTCAGTTTTGATGTCTTCATGAAGACATGGATTCTGCACTTCAAATGACTGGCAGAGGACCTTCCCCTCCTTCCCCTCCTTCCCCTCCTCACAACCTGTCCCTTAACAAACTAATGTCAGGACCATCCATGGTCTTTCTCTCCTTTTGCAGCATTGAAAGCAAGCTTTCTATCTCCCTCTTCCTTCAACTTTACACAAAATAGAAGAGACCAGCAAGAGACCCTGCATACCAGCTGGTGCTACAAGTGCTATCCAAAGCAACTTCTGATTTACATACAAAAGAATGATGACCTACTTGATAGAGGATATAAATATTCTCTCCAGCATCCACTTAGCTTAGCCTGCAGTAAACAGAACCTGGATAAGCAGAACAAATTGTTGTTCCTTCTGCTTAAAAAGCGAAATGACAGAAACACAGCTGAATGTTTACAGCCTGATTAACTGGTCTAATTCTCTGTCTTTCCTCAATGCTTCTGCCTGTAATGTTAAACAGATGTAGAAATGCAGTAATTGGATGGAAGTTCTTGGCTCTATGGTAGTAGCAGAGAGAAGAATCTGGTAGCATAAGCAAAAAAATTATGACTTTGTTTCTGGTATCTAGATGAAGATGTGCTGCTTCCTCTGTGTCACTGATATAGAATGAAGCTACTGAGCAGAGCTGTGTGAAGCTTTATAAATTTTGATTTGTGCCCATGAACATAAACTGGTTTATTTTGTCAGTTTCAAGTAAAGGTTCATATTCAGTACACTTCCAGAGCTCAGTGCAAATCACTGCACTTTGGATGATCTGGAATGATGCATGACAAACACCTGAAATGCTGAGTTATTTTAAGAAACAGAATATTGCTTCATAAGTAATGAAGACTATGATAGGATAAAATCTATTATTTTCCCCATATCAGCCTTTAACTGGAGAGGCAACAGGATTTATAAAACAGTTGAAGGCTAATTTTTGCTCTTACTTGAAGGAGGAGAGAATAAACTCTGTTCCAGAGCGCTTATTCAAGATCGTTTTTGTGGGCAATTCGAGTGTTGGAAAGACTTCATTCTTAAGAAGATTTTGTGAAGATCGTTTTTTCCCAGGCACAGCTGCTACTGTAGGTAAGTTTAACAATACAACTATTGTTATTTTTGTTCCAACAGTACTTAAGAGTTTCTACTGAGATCAGGCCTTGTATAATAAAACAGAAACATACAGATGTTGTAAAAGTAGGACATGCAAAGTAAGTTCTCCTAAACTGGAAAGCTCATAATTGATGGAGAAATTTCAGAATAGATTCTGTACTGAAATCCTGGCCAGCAGTGAGATAAATCAGAAAAAATCTACTGATTTCTGTGAAGCTAGAATTTCCTTGTAGATCTCACAGTTCTGAAGCAGATATCCTGTCCTCTGGACTGCATTGTACTAACAGTCCCACCTTCATACCTCATTGTTATCCCTCTAAGTAATCTGATTTTGTTTTATAGAGAAAGTAGAATATCTGAATCACCTATCATTTAACATTATACTAATAACCAAAAAAATATGTCAGACCAGTGTTTCAAACGCCAACGTTTTCAAAGCCTACCTTCTTACCTTGCCTAAAATTGTAGAACAAGCTTTCCAAAGTCAAACTCAAACTCAAGGTGCAAGAACTCAAGTATAGGTTATTGCAATGCAGCTGGGTTAAATGACCAGATTCCTTATGCTTAGCCTGTATTGAGACCTTACTTATTCTGCAGCATATGTGAAATAAGACTTACCTACTTCAAGGTGAGCTTAGTAATGTCCTAGTTTTTCACTGACTGTATCTTCATTAACTGGAATGGGGGCTTGGACACCTATCTGCCATTGTCTGTTCATGTATCCTGTTGATCTAAAAGCTGTGTCCTGTCCATGTTGTCCTGTAATTGGCTGATGCACTTCTCTACACTCTGAGGTCTTACACAGTGTGTGCAATTTTCCAGAGGAAAAACACAAGAATGAGTCTGAACTCTTTCCTCTTTTGGCTGGTCATCCAGGGTTCTTACAAAGAAAATGGCAGAAAGACATTTATTGTTCACATCAAGGAGTTTCACAGGTGTGGGCTATGGCTGGCAAGGTACAGACAGTGGAAAAGTCAAATGAACAATATGGAGAGGAGTGTTTTCAATGAATTTCTACAGAATATTCAAATTTCTTCCCTTGAAATACAAGCAATAGATATATTCTCCATACCAGTTTTTCAATTGCCTCCTGAAGGAATCTAAGCAGGCATTGATGCTTCTCCATTGATGCCACTGGTAAAAATCCCATTTTTGTGGAAAATGGCCCCAAATATACTGTTGCTGAACTACTGAGATCCCTTCTAACCTGAATTATTCAATGATTGTGCGATTTTATGATACAGTTCAATTTGATACCAAAAATATGTAGGTTGTCATTAGGAGGAGGTAGTGACTGATTAGCATTTTAAACTCTAATTATTGTTATAAATATCCAGAAAATACTTACATCTTCAGAGGTTAGAGGAATTGGGAGAGGCTTAATTTAAAAGTTTAAATAAATGAATTTTTATGTCCACTAACCTAAGGGAAGTGAGCTTATCTTCTACATTATAAATAGGAGATGATGTTCTCCACATGTTCAGTCCACCTATCTTCAACATTTATCTCAGGTTCCACTGTTCCCTGTGCCATGCCTTGTGTTTTTGGAAGGCTCCCATGTGGTTAGCTCAGACTAAACTATCACATTTCACACAACTGATGTCATACAAGTCAATTCCAGGCAAAATGGCTTAGACTGCTGTGGACTGTCAGATGGACCACTGGCTCGTGTTCTGTGATTTGGAAAGTGACTTGCATATTTTACAAAACTGAACTACTCTGCTACCATTCGGTATTGCTGGAGAATTTCAAGCAAATAAAAGCTCGTCCTCTGACGGCTGGAGACTCTGGACATAATTTTTAATGCAGTGCCTATCTTTTTACTTTCCTGGAATTGTTGCTATTTGATGAATCCAGTTTTCATTGATGAAACAGCTTGTAAAGAGACAGCTCACCTTGCCTTTCTGTTGCAGGTGTGGATTACAACGTGAGAACTGTCACAGTAGATCACAGCCAGGTAGCGCTGCAGCTCTGGGACACAGCTGGCCAGGAACGGTGAGGAAGGGTCTCTTATGGCACAACCCTGGGAGTGTAGCTGCTCCCTCACTCCCCCATCTGCTGGGATGGAGGAGGGAATTGGAGGGTTGGAAGTGACAAAACTCCTTGTTTGAAACAAAGACGGTATGATGAAATTTAACTCCATGCCAGTCAAAATCCTGCACACATTTTAAGGTCTCACTTCCCTGAATTATCTGTTTGAAGATCATTAAGTGTGAACCTAATCCTGCTTCTTGGGAGAGGAACAAATATAGGAGCATTCCTAATGGAGCCAGTGCATTCACAGTTTAGCTCATTCCCTTGCAGCACTAATTAAGCTCTGAAAAGTTTAGTGCCACACTGTTTCTTTAGGAGGAAGACTGATTTTAAAATGCACTTAGAATGATTTCTATATGAAGAAATACCTTAATGGAGAAAAAAGATGAGTTTTTTTTTTTTTTTTTTACTAAAGCAATACCATTGCAGTAGAACTCCAGGTTTTTATAAGATTTCAGTGGTCATTTCCTTCCCCATCTCCTCACCTATTGTGTAGCTTTCTATTACTATTACTAAAAGCAAGGATGATAATGACAATCTACGTTTTCTATATGAGGCTTTGGAAAAAGGTCTCCAAAAACCTAGCTAGCTTTAGAAGAGCACTTAGTGAGGGGGAAATTTCTGCTCCAAGCTTAAAACAAAGAGGAGAGAGAAGGTGAAATATTAAGCTAATTATCCTGCCTAACCCAGAATCAGTTAAAGAAGGCACGGGGAGCTTTTCCAAACACTTTCTTTTGAAAATTCCTTTTATCTTATTTTTTTTCCCAAATTATTTATTTCTCTTTGTATGGAGGAATTCCTATAAATTTTAACTTGTCAGATTGTTGCTTCTGTTGAAGAGAGCTGTAACCAGATTCTTACTTGCAGGTACCGAAGCATTACCAAGCAGTTTTTCAGAAAAGCTGATGGTGTCATTGTGATGTATGACATAACAGCAAAAGACACATTCACAGCTGTCAAGCAGTGGCTGATAAGCATTGAGGTAACTTGACATAACTTGAAATCCAAACCTTGGTGTCAATCTCTACCTTCTGAACAAGGGCTGTTAGCAGGGTGAAACCGAGAGAACCATGTTTCTTGTGTTGTCGCAATTACATTTTTGTTTGTGAGTTTGGTCTGCACTGTTGCCAGTGAAGTTGTTTTTTGTTTCTATCTCTATGAAAAAAAAATAAATTATAGTTCCAGGGTTTTAAGGACTTTGAATGAGGGGGTGGTAAAATCCCAGCATGGAGTCCTCTTATTTCTCATGAAGAGAACTTGGTTGATGACCTCCACTGGATCACTGCTAGCACTGAGAGGTGTTTTGGATCAGTGATGGTGATCTGGTGATCACTGATGATCACTAGCATTTGATAACCAAGTGTGTAGCTTGTGGAAAATAGAGTATATTAGGAACATAAGCCATAAACATAGAACTATGTAATCCACAGTAGTGCTGTGAAACTGTACTTGTGAAAGACAGTTCAGTTTCCTGGGGATCATCCTTTCAACCACTTGAAAAGGAAATCGTAGTCTATATCACTGAATGACATCAATTAATTAAAAATTAAAACAAATTAAGAGCATAAGCAACAGAATTTGCTTGTGGCCAGAACAAAGAGTAAAAATAAAATTGAGGCAGCTGCCACAAAGGGCTGACTTGTAGCAAGAACAAAGTGTGGCTGCCTGTTTGCACACTGAAAAAAGTAAGTGACAAATCAATATGCAAAGATCATTTAGTGTGATTTTATTGGGCATGTGCTCTAGTATAACACACTATTATTATAATATTATATAATAATAATAATAATAATAATAATAATAATAATAATAATTATTATTATTATTATTATTATTATTATTATTATTATTATTATTATTATTATTATTATTTACTATTGTATTTCCAGAATAGCCAAGAGGTGTCTTTGGGAGTTCAGATTAGGACTCAGTCATTTAAATGCCTCCAAACAGTCATAGTTTTTCCAGATATGAGTAGCCTTACTGAAGTACTATTAGCATGCATTTGGGAAGAACAGGCCCTTGCTAATTATATGATCTTAATGAATAAGTGGCATGTTTTAATTCAGTATGGTAAAAGCTAGAGGAGCATTGCTGAATTTGATTCAGAAAAATGGAATATTGTGGTCAAAACTTTTTTCCAAGCTCTAATAGTTCACTCTTCTTTACTAACTAATTTTTGTTTGCTACAAACTATTGCTAAGTTGGACATACTGCCAAGTCCCTTTACTGCTGTAGCATTCAGTCCACCTAATAAAAGCACTTACTGATATAATTATAACCCTTTCAGAATGTATTTTGATTTCTGTCTATTCTATGTATTTTGGGGGCCTATTCTGTGTATTTCTTCACTATTTCATGTAATTCATTTGGCATAATAACACCCAGGCGTTGCCATTATTTTTCCTGACCATGTAATTAGAAAAGCAGTGGCTGTAAACACATAATATCTGAGCCTGTGTAGCACAGTGGTTTCCTCTCTCCCATTTTAATATAAAGTCTAATAAGCTTCTGTGCTGTTATTAGAAAAAATCCCAAGTCAGTGTAACACTTAGCATTATGTCTTTTTCATGTCTTTTATCCAACTTCAATTCTTGACATGTTTGTCAGCAAAGTGGCACATACCTGGTTTGTGTGAAGTTTTAAATGTCTTGTTTGAGTGTGACATTTGTTAGCTGTTATCTTCTTAATCTGTGATCTTTTGAATTCAGCACTTCGGTTGATATTTGCTGTTTATCCTGCAGGAGGCAACTGGGGAGAATGTGCCTGTTCTTTTGTTGGGTAACAAAACCGATAATGAAAAGGAGCGTGAGGTCCCGATGGGAATGGGAGACCATCTTGCAAAGGTACTGTGCTTTGAGAGCTCCTTACAAGGCTTGAAGGTGAAGGTTTTAAAATGGAGTCTCAATGTGTCTAAATTCACAGAAATACAGATTAATCTTAGCCAGATAGGTATCTTTAAGGATTAGGAACCCCATCACACTCTTCAATTCAGCTTTCAGTGATGTAAGTGCTTATAATTATAAGAACTTACAACACTGCCTAGATAAAGAGAACACCCTGAAACCAAAGCAATCAAATAAAAAACCCTAAACCAAACCAAAAAGTGAGTGGAGAAGAAAAATATTTAAGAATTCAATCTCATTGTATCTTGTTTCTCTTTGTTCTCTCTTTTTCTCTATTTTTTCCCTTGCTGCTTCTTTTTTTCCTCCCTTTTCCCTGTGAAAGGATTCTTAACATAAAGATAATTTGGGGACCTTTTCTCCCTCCTACCTCCTGTAAAACCAAAGAAGACCATCTGTTACTCCTGTGGTAGGAGTAGAAAACATGTTTACTTTTAGTAACTTTCCATCAAGGAGATAAAATAAGTAGAGTTAACAGTCTGCATCTACCAGAGCACTGGTGATCCATGGGCATAATTTAAGCAATCAAGGGATTGCAAATACCAGATACTTGTTTATATTCTTGTGTACCATGCCCATCAATTTTTCCTTTGAATCTCTTTATGCAGTGCTTGTAGTTTGAACATGAATGCCTGCAGAATATTCATTTATTTAGAAGTAAGTAATCGAAATATTGCTGAAATATTCACCAGATTGGTAGGAATATATCTAAATTAAACAGTGTGCTGGATTTCACATATTTACCTCTTTTGCCTTTGATGATAGATTTACTGCCAGTAATAAAAAGGGTATTTTCAAAATTTGAAGTGCAACTGAACTGTTCTTCCAGGAAAGGTTGCTGCTAGGCACTTCTCTGTAAGGGAAAGAATTGGGGCCAGATCTCTTTTTATCTTATTTTGATAATTCACATAGGCTTTTGAAATTACACCTCCCTATTCAGGTTTGTGTCCATTATTTTGTTTTTGTCTGAGAGGATTATCAGCCTTGAACTTATCCCCCAAAAGATCTCCCTTTAGGAAGTCAACTTTATTTTCTTGTGTGCGTGGAAATGCAGATAACTTTGAGACCCTGGAAGCTAGGAGGGAGTCCAGGGTGAATACTTCTGTGAAAAAAACAAGTGACACATAAATGCTAAATGGACAGAGAGTAGGTGTCTTGCATGTCATCTTGCTCTAAAAAAACTGTACTAGTAAAACAAAGATGAATCACTCTAGTATATAGAGCTCACAGCCCACCAGGCTATTAATTCTAACATGTCATGCAAGAAAATAAAATGTTTTGCATAAGTAAAACAAAAAGTTGTCAAATAAGATGGTTATAATCAAATGAATGGATCTGAATGACTCACTTGAATGTTTGAATGTGCTGCCTGAGGTAGATAAGAGAAGGAGTGATTAATGGCAATGGATTAGTTGAAAAGTAGCATAGATATAATTAAATTATAATAATTTGCTTGCTGAGCTAATAATAACCATGAATTTTAATGAAATATTAGTTCTTGCTAAATGGCCATGTAATTCCTGTGAAACCACATACCACTGTCTCTGTTAGTGTATGCAGCTGAGTTACTTGTTTTGTGAATAATCCCAAGAATTACTCACAAATGATCCCAAGTACACAGGGCTAGGTGCTGAGCTGATACTAATTTGTATAGCCATATTTGGTGAAAACAAGCTCTTGTTGTGCAAAGAGTCAGTTTAGCCTGTTGATCCTGAAGTCCAACAGTTTTAAGGAGTGTTTCAATGTCTCACAGGATGGGGTTGGTTTTACCCAGTTTTTTCTATAGTTTTTTCATGTACTTTCAGGGGCCGTTTCAGCTCAGCTAAATTAACCCTTCCTTTGCTTCAGTCCCACATCTTACAAGCACTGTACTGTACAACAGCTTTGGTCAGAAACCCAAGGGCTGCCATTATAATGCCCTTGTCACATAACTTCTCTGCAGGGTGGGCAGCACAATTAATTTTTAAAAGGAATAATGGCAGCCTGAAGGGAGTTATCATTTGAGAAGACTTGTAGTTCCAGTGTGTTTGTAATACCCCATGAAAAGGAAGAATGGAATGAACACAGGGATTCTGGAAGTCCATTTGACTTGTTTTAGCAGAGGATCCAGAAGGAAGACTCTGTATAACAAATTACTCTGTAGCTTAGCTTGATCCAGTGATCAAGAATTCATATGAGCACAAGAGAGAGTATTCAGATCATATTGTGAGTGTCCAGGAAAGCCAATGTTCTTTGTGAGTACAGAAGTGTAAGCACTGCCAATTATTTAAATAAAATGCCTTATGATAAAGGTGCTGCTCAGGCGTGCTTATATCTGCATCTTGTATACCTGTACTTACTTCCTGAGTGATCTTAAATGGTCAATAAATCCTTCTCTATCACTGTTCCCCAACTATAAAAGAAGATAATAATGCCGTGTCTGCCTTGGCTTTGCAGACTATATGTGCTTCATGGAATGAGGACTATTTCTGTGTATTCATACAGTGCCTGCTTTGTCAACCTGTCAGTTCCATTCTTACACAAATACTGCTAATGAGGCAGCTATTCTCAGAATGATGGTACTTTACAGGACAGAAAATTACCCAGCTCCCTCTGGTAATACTTCATTTTCCTCCCTATTCTTTAGATGTCTGGTGATTTGTAGGTAAATTTTTAAAATGAAGTAATTGTCAGTGGTCTCCAAGGTTCAGTAGCTGATTCCTGGATGGACATGGATGGCATTTCCTAGCTTAATAATTATATGTGTCCTTCCTGCTCCTAGTTTGTGCTCCCTGTGTATTCTATCCATTAGTTTCCTCTCTGAATCAGGGAAATGGCATGTAGTATTTCTAGACTATCTCCCCTTTAGAGAAGAACCTTTTTGCTAGACTGAGAGAATTAAGCACTCATTATCAATTGAGTTTAAATTGTTATCCTTCTGTCCAAGCAATTTGCTGAAAAATCCATTCAGATTCATGCCAGCATAAATTAAATTACCACTGAGAGTTCTCCTCTGGTGACACTCTGTTGTATGTGGGGAAGATGTTGGAGTAGTATCACGTTAGACTGACATGAAATACCTATAAGCTGACCACAGTAGGTTTTCTATTAGAATTCTGATCAGCTAAGCAGAAAAAGAGAGTGTAATTTTTATTTCAAGCTTCTGTTTGCATAGCTAGTAAGAAATTTGACCTGGCCAAATTTTTTCTTAAAACTTTTCAAATAAAAGCAAGAGAATAATAGGGTTGCATTTTTGCAAATGTTATATGTGTTTAAAAATTGATAAAATGTCTATTCAACACTAACACTGCCTGATTTATTCCTTCTCTGCTTTTCTGTGCTTATCTGGTCATCAAGAAATTATTGCATGTTGTTCAATCTGGTTTTTCATTGGAACAAACAATATAACCATTGACAACATATACAAAACTGACATTGGATGTCATGGAAGAACTTTTTTTAGAGCTGCCAAAATAAACTGTATTTATGGAATTCTTTTCCCCATTTTTGTCTCTGAAAATCCACAAAGATGACAGAAATTTCCAAAAGTTGTGCATTTCTGGAAGCACGGTATATAGGAAAAAAAAATCAAACCAAAACAGAAATACCTCATCATCTTAATGGAAAGTTTTGAAAACTGAATTATAAGTGTCTTCTGAAGAGTGACTAAATAAGTATAAGTGCAGTAACCAGAGTTAATAACAAACAAATGGAACTCTGCAGATGTGATTGTCATTTTCTAAGGTACTGACTTACTTGCTTGAATTTTAAGCTACTGCTATAAGTAGCAATAAGACACGGAGATAAGTGGAAAGTGAATAGCAATTTGAAATCTGGATGGGTAAAAGGACAGGTAATAATACTACAGAGGCAATGTAGTTGACCTTCATTGTAGCAGGTTGTGAAAGTAGACAGATATCTATTTTGGAGCATAATCTGTCATTCCCTTTCAAACTTCTCTGCCATCAGAACTGCCAGGCCAGGCTCTTGCGCAGATGATCTCTTGCCTTTGCATTTATAAGACTTCAGCTGAAGGGCTGAGAATCTCTCCCAAGACTTGATTACTTATCTGCTGTTCCTAATTACAAAGCTCCCAGGGGAGTACAAAACTGAAAGATGCAGGCTGACTGAAAAGGAAGTGCAGAAAAATTTCACAAGTACAAAAAGATGAAAGAAGATTTACTGGAGTTCTTTTCACCTGTTTTGTCCAGCACTTAGTGATGTGGGAATTGCTTGATCAAGGGAAGTTCACAAGGCTTAGTGCCTTACAAGACCTGTTTTCATTTGAGCTCTTATATCAAAAGCTATTCTACAGAACAAATATCTGCTAAGAGAAGCATATAGTTGTTGTTTGTGAGGCACACTTGGACTTCTTTTGTTACTCTTTACTGTTAGCTCTAGAATTAAAGTCCTAAGTTCATCTATTTCTCCTTCTTTATTTTCATATTTCAGTATACCTGTGCTGCTCTTTTTACAGCTGGAGTGAGACATTGTGCAAAAGTAATTGAAACGGTCTTTCTCTTTGACTGTAGGATTACAATTTAATTTTCTATGAATGCAGTGCATATTCTGGGTACAATGTGGAAAAGTCCGTGCTTCACTTAGCTAGGTAAGAAGAAAACACCAACAATGAGTTTTTTATATGTCTGACTGCCTGTAACTGATGGCATTATGAATTCTCTTTGTTTAACTAGTTTTACGTTATATTATATTTATATTAGTTTTATATAGGAACTCAGAGTGTGAAATATTCATTGCTTTTAAACTGTTCTGTAGCCTGACCCTATTGCTCTGGCTGAGAGTTGCTCAGGTTCATAAAGAGTTATGCTGGTGAAACTCTGCATAGATCCAGAAACACCTGGATTGTAGCTAGGAGAGCTGAGGGCCTTGGCTGTTGTGATAATTCCTGCAAGAATTTCCTGAAGGTTTGCAGAAATATGCTTGAAAATGGATGCTGCTGACTCCTTGCAGCAGGACATTGGATATGCTTCCTTCTTCCCTCTGCTCATTACAGCTCAAATTCTGCTGTCTGCCTGGGGGCTGGGAGACAGGAAGAGGTGGATTTTTGAAGTTATATAAAGGCTAGAGGTAAAGATACAGGAAAATATGGCACCTCTGAACTACTTACAGAGGTGAAGACACTGGTAATGAGTTGGCAAATCTCTAATATTGTTGCTGAAATCAGTGAAATTTTGTGAAAGTGTCAGTAATTGATAAATGTCTAGGCAGCCAGATTTGTTTTAGTTTTGTTCCAGCCTTAAAAGTAAGACATGAAAGTCACTGTTTTGAGTCTGTGCAATATGCAATAAATGTTAACAATCAGCACTAACTAATTTTCTCTAACTAAATGAAGAAAGACGGTTGTGTGATGAGGCCACCCTAAATGTACTTTTTTGCTTGTTTGTTACTTTACAAAATTTTGTCATCTTCTGTTAAATCTCTGGACAATTTTATACTCTTGGGAAAATGGTTTTTGTTCAGTCTCCTGTGGGTTTTATAGACTTTTTTTCTCACAAGTATTCTTTCTTTGCTCCAGGATTTTAAAAGAACATGAAGATAAAGTGAAAGAGAAAACCATCGAACTTCAATCTGATACAAATAAAAAGTCATGCTGTATGAGGCAATAAAATGCTGAGGCATGTTTAGACAAGTCATACATTTTTAAAACACTACCTGGCACTAACAAATTTGCTTTTATCTTCCAAATATTTCTTCTGCTGTGTTCTGACTGTAGGTGTAAGTGAAAGTTAAAATCTATATATGATCTGATCTTGCTTTTGTAAATATTGTCTTTGGTTAATTGACAGTGTATTTGGGGCAGTAATAATCCTTTATTCTGTTTGATGCCTAACACCACTGAATCCTGCTTTGTCATCAGGCTTCTAGAAGCTGCCACATTATTAATAAGAAGAAATAATTTTATGGGAAGAAAACTATTTTGAATATGAAGTAAATTCCTACTTGTGTGAATAACCCATCCTCTCAATACTGCTTATTTAATTTCTGTTCAGATCCTTAGATCCTGATTTTCTGCTAAGCTCTCTTTGCAATTTTTTAAAAGTTGCCATAGGTGTAGTTGTTTGTAGTTCAAAACATGTTAAGGCTGACTGAACAGCTCTTTGTCTCCAAAAGTCTGTCACAGGAGGTGCCATAGAAAATTTTGGAGGTAGAATTTTCAGAAACAGCAGATCTTATTTTGAGGAAGATTTTGAAAAACGTACCAGCATTTAATGAGTGGAAAATCTCACCAAAATTCAGTCAGATATTGCTCTTTCAGCTATGCTAAGAAAAAATACCTCCTCATGTAGCTAAACACGACTGCTTTTTAAAAAGCAGCTGCTGCACAACATTCCTCTAGGGCCTGATAGCACTGAGACACAGTTTACCCATGGGGATGCATTTTAGAAAATCATGGCCCACCCTGGATCATAAGAAACACAGATGTCAATTATCTTTGGAAGCTTTTGTGGAATATAAATGGAAATAAGAAGCTTGAGAGTGCATCACCCAGCCACCAAATGATCAACAATTATTCCTGGTGGGATATGTCTTCACTGCATCCAGCTATTGGGGTAAGCATTTAAGAATAAGTATTCACAATGGTGAGCTTGTTGGGAAAATGGAACCCATGGCATAATTTATTTCATTAAAATTGCACACAAGATGGTAGATTTCATTATATAAAACTGTTACAGACATTATGTTTTAATCAATTTTCTAAATGTTTTTATTTTTAATTTAACTAATTTTTAATTAGTTAAATTAGTATTTTTGATTTAACTAATGGATCAATTTGAAACTAAAGATGAATAATAAGCATTAGCTCATTAAGTAACTCTATTTTGGATAAAAACTTTGTCAGTAATTAATTGTGCTCTTGGGATTTCAGTCTGATCAAAGGTGTTCATCTGTTTCCAAGAATTGCAGAACAGGGGTTTACAGACTTTCCCCTACAGCAATTTCTGTATCCATACCAGCACTCAAATGCCTTTTCCTATGAGTTGGGGTCCGAATGTGACTCCTTCCCTATCAGGTAGAATAACCAGGGGTTTACTTCTATCAGGAATGATGGATAAACCAAGCATCTGTGGATAAGCTGATTATTAAGAGTTTTTCCCTTGTTGATTCCTGAGAATCTGTTCATCCAAATGGCAAAAACTCCCCTTGCCTTTAGTGAGGTGCCTAAGAAGCTCTAAAACACTAAAGGAGCAAAATGAGTATCCATTACTGAAAATCAATAGGCTTTCTGTTCACTTCCCAGGGCTGCTTCTTGAAGTCCATTACTGGTTGTGGAGAGTTGAGCCACTTTATCGACTGTGGCATGTTATCCATCATGGAAATCTTAGAATTGAACCATCTGCTGTGTTCAGTCCTGGCTGGAGCTGAGCTAATACAAATCATTAATTTAAACATCAACAAAACCAACACTTTATCCCAATTTCAGCTAGGAAAAAAGTGTCATCAGTTTAAATATTGGCTCTGCTAATTGACTTTGGGTGATCTGTTCCCCCATTGATATTGGAACCAGCAATATTTCCTCCAGCCTCAGGAAGACAGTTGAACCCTTAATTTCAGCTTTACTGCCCATGATTCTAGGTCCACAATTTCAGGTCCTTAATTTCTTTTTCCCTGAAGTTAATTTTGAATTTGAAGGACAGTGACAATTGAAGTAGATTTTCTTTCTGTGATCCCACGGGGTCATTTTTATTTGGTAGCTTGGGTGTCCTTTAGCATGCACTGAGACCCTGCCATTAGGATGTACACAGTTTGAGAACAGACAATACTAAGAAGCAGCTGAATCCTGGGATGAGGGGGATTTGTCCTTCTACAGACAAATGTGGTGCAGTCTATCACCCAGGCAGTGTCTTCCATCTAGGATTGATAGCTGTGGCTGCTGCTGATCCTTTTTGGAAGTCCAGCCAAATCCCAAGCTGAGTACACATTGCAAAGGTGCAGATACACACACAGCACCAATGTCATCAGCCACACAGACCACACAGAAATTGATGTCTTCACTGCTTGTCACCCACATATACACAAGCAGCATTCCTATAAATATGAACACAGATAACCTAATCCTCCTCTTCCTTTCCAACAGATCAAGACAAGTTTGCTGATGAAAACGTGCATGTACACAACTCCTGTGACTTGCAGTGCTGTCTTTCTCTCACCCTGCTCTACAGCTCTCCCCAGGATCAAGCAGGAAATCAGCTTTTATGAAAAGACTGGATGTCCTGCAGCTATGGGGCACAAGGCTCATTCAGATAAATTCTGACCAGCAGCTTGCCCACATACAACTGGTTCCTTTTATTCTACCTTCTCTTGATTTTTCCCATGCTTATTCTTCTTCTACCTACCCTGACCCCTCCCTTTCTCTGCTCTTCATGTCCCAAAGAAACAACTTTGGGATAGTTGCCTTTTCCCTGTTAGTCCCAGGTTTTGTACATCTGTACCCACATACCTATTTCTTTTACCATTTCATAAGTCACCTTGACTTTGTGTGTTGTTATTGATATAGTTACTGAGGTGCTGCTGGCCTTGCAAGTTTCCACTCCCAAAAGAATCCCAACTATTCCCCTCCAATATTTGTGAGGTTACTGTGTGACTCCCCCTTATCTACCTGGGGAGTCCTGGCATGGCTCACAGTGCTGTTGGTAACAACTTTCAGCTTCTCACTCTATTTGCAATGTTCAGAGTTGCTTGTGTCATGTCCAGGGTTTCTCATGGTCTGTTTGGTTATCCAGACCTCAGGTCAGGGCTTATTCACCTGTTGACACACCTGAACAAACAGCAGTTACTGGTAGACTCATGCTCACTGAAGACAGGTATGAATAACATGCTACAGGGCTCTACTCCTGGACAGATTCTGCTCTCCAGCTGGCCATCAAACTGGTGTGGGAATTGTCAGGTTCCCAGTACAGCTAACTGTACTGCTGGGTTGCTGTCCTCTGACTCTCCAGGAGGGTTTTATACCTCCTGGCAGTATTTTTCTCATCTCTTGAGAAAGTTAATACTCCCTTAACAGAAGTGAACCTTCCTTTTCCTCTTTTCTTTTTTTTCCCCCATTTTTCCATTTCAGTTTTCCATTGGGAGAAATTTATCTCTGTCAGGTCAGGTACCCAGTGCTGACAGATATTTGGATATGCACAATACAAAGTCCATTTGCATGGATGTAACAAAGTGCTCCTAACCCTTTGGAACTGGACATCCTTGAATTACTGTGTGCCAGTCCAAACAGGTTCCAGCATGCCCAGATGTGAATGGAGCAATAGTGGAAAAAAATCCTCCTCACATACCAGATTTAAGGAGTGATCTGCAGCTGTTAAAATGGGAAGGCTACACACACGAGGAACATGTGAGGAACAGACCACACTGAAGCAAGTTTGCCTCTGGAAGGACTGCTGTCAGTGGTCCCATCCCATACTGGAGCAGGGACAAACATGAGGAACAGGACAACTGGCATCCCAAAGCCCAAGGACAAATGGGTGCATTGGGATTGAATGGCTGGAACCATATTATTTGGGATGGCAGAAAGCATTACACACAGCCCCACAGCTTCCTGTGCTGCCTGTTGGCTCCCTGCACAAATTCTGGCAGACAGAGTTGACCTCAAAGTGAAAAAAAAGGAAGCTGAAACTCAGGAGCAGAGGAGAGAAAGAATGTACATGAATACATTTGTCTAATGGTTTATACTATTTTTCTTTACCCAGACCCTCAGTCATTGATAAAAGATTTGTGTACTTTGGTAGTAAATTAACTCAAGTAAAATTTCCCAACTTGGGACCATTTTTGTTTGCAACATCCGTATATTGGCAGGATTTTCTACCATGTGAGATCATTTTGGAATAAATCCACTTTATCATCTGCACAAGTGGAAGCTTGTTTTAGAAAGCAGAAACATGCTCATAAAGCTCATCAGTAGCAACTTCCTGAATTCATCCACAGCTGTTAAAATAATGGGTCTTTTTTGATTATTGAAATTAGAGGAATTGCAATAGCACTCACATACACTTCTGGAAAAAGGAGAGTTGGGCACCTTGGCCTGTTTAGACATAAATCAGCTAAAGTTCTTTTAATATGATGCTAGTAAAAGGCACCAGGTTATTGTCTGATGAAAACAGGCTTCTCAAGGGGAAAAAAACCCCAGTAGGTTAAGTTTACACGGCATGTATAAAAGTTCATTTCTATTACTAATTAGAAATATTGTATGCAGCGACACCAAATCCTTCCAAACGTACTAGAATTTGAAGGACATTGGATTAGTCAGATAAGCATTGCTTATTCCTTTCAAACACTGAAGAGGGAAGTGTTTCAAACAAGTCCAGCTATACTGGACAGCTGTGTTTAGCTTCTGCAGTTGTCAGTGCCTTTTCTGCCACATGCTTCTTCTGAGCACAACAATCATTACAAGAAAAAACTTAGATTCAGAGGAGCTTTCTTACTGGAAATGTCTGGTTTTCATGGGTTGAACAGGAAGGGAGCAGGGAATCTTGTGGAACTGAGACATTGAGTAACACATTATGTGGCTCGGAATCTTACTCAAGCACTCCCGTTACTTGAGATGCTGTTGGTGTGTCTGGGTAATGAATAGTGAAGACCCTGCTGTGATTTGTGTGTCTGATGACATTAGTGTGTTGTGTGTGCATCTGTGCCTTTGCAATACGTACCCAGCTCAGGTTTTGGCTGGACTTGCAGCAGTGAAGAGCAGCAGCCACAGCTGCCATCCCTCTATGACTTACTGTGTTGTGCCTGGCGTTCTGTCTTGTGCCATCTTTGCCTCACGTTGTGAGAGCTGTGTTCTTTTGCTCAGAGCATACATAATATGCTTTTTTAGGTCTTGTGTCACTGTATCCAGCTAAATTTTTTTTTTTTCTGTCTTCTTAATGACCTTGTAAAGTGAGTATTATCAGCTTTGGAAAATCAGTCTGCCTATTTGCAGGATTCAGTGCTGCTGCAGCACTACACTTAAATCTTACCTTTTCAGAGCAAATCAAGTCTATGAATTGGGAATGTGAATATTGCTGTGACTGTATAGCTGCTGTTAAAGCTCAGGTGCTGCTGTTTTCAGAGGGTAGACCAATGGGTAGGTTTGCAACTCTCCATTCCTGCCAGTCATTACTCCTCCATTTTACCTTTTACAAGTTGTTAGAACTCTCAACAAGCCATTTTAGGCCTTGGCAGAATCTCAAGGAAAAAAAAAATAAGAGAGAAAAGAAGAAAAAGACAGAATTCTCTCCTGTGTTAGGGAGCTGAACTAGCCCAGCAAAATCTGACAAATACCACCGTTAGTGGGAGGATATGGGCGGAAAACACAGCTAAGATCACAGTTTTGAGAAAAGAAGTCTAGAGAGGTGGGCAGCCCTCTTTGAGTATTCAAGAAGGTGTTTAATTGTCTTACCTCTTTTTAACCTCATCTTTAAATTTTAATAAATGGGACAGGATGTGAACCATGTTTCTCAGGCAGCCTGGGGAGCTCAGTATTGCTGCAGCCAAAGACCAGTTTGGATACCTCTGCTGGGAGCTGGAAAGCCTCAGGACTAGCAGTGCATAGCTCAGAGGTAAGGAAGGCTCTCAGCTGCAAAGCTCAGATGCCTCCCCTGAGAGCCTGAGTGAACCCCCAGTTTCTGTGTGGCCTTCTCCCAGTTCTTACAGGTGCAAATGACTGAACTGCATTGAACTGCACTACTTGACAGCTTTGAACAAGGTCCTTTGAATCTAGGCTATTAAGGCTCATCAGTTGTCATAGCAACCCTGTATTGTATGGATTTATATTATGAAGCTGTAATAAGGCTGTTGCTCATCCCTCTGAAATGAGGCATAAATCACTAATGCAGTTTCTCAGTGACAGGACTTCTTTAAGTATTATTCTGACAGAGAAACTGATTTGCATTAAATGACATTTCTGTCAGAAAGACAGATGAATGATAGGAGTGAAACTTTCTACAGGTATGCTGTAAGAATTTTTATTTGCAACCCTCTGTAGAGTCACCTTTTACACTTAAATAATTTGTGTCATTAGAAGCCCCAGGGGAGGTTGTGCAGGGAATTACTGAACTCAGGTAAAATGTGTGAAGCCCTTGCTCTTGGCTTGTCCCATGCAGGGAATGCTGCATCGATGGGACAGCCATCGAGTGCTGCTCAGATGATTAAATAGTGATTTTTTTGTTTAATATTTGTTCCTTGCTGACATCATTCTTGTGTAGAACAGTAGCTAAATGTACCTTTCTGTCATTGCTGTGCAGACAATGCAGCTGTGCAAACATGGTATGCTTAGATTTCTGTAGGGTGCCATTGGTTAAGAAAGCTAAGTCATACACAATTACAGACATCAAATGATTAAAAATTAACTTCTGTCAGGTTTCAAAGTGATTTGACACAGCTTTGAGGAAATTTCTGCTTGGACTAGAAACCTCCAAGGTTTCCTTACAACCTACATTTTGGTGGTACAGATGGAAAAATCCCCAGACAAATACCATTTTAGTTAAGCAGACTGTTTTGAATGTCTGCTTTGTGTACCAACATTAAAGCCTAGCAGTTAATTTAAGATCACCACAACACCTGCAACAGAGCATTTAAGGGTGTTATGAAAGCACTCTGTGGTGCAAGACATCTCTAAGAAAACAAATGTCTGTCCTGTCTTCCAAAAGGGCAAGAAGAAGGGTCCAGACAGCAATGAGCCTTACAATCCCTAGGAAGGTGATGGACAACTAGTCCTGGAAGCCATTCTGAAATATATGAAGGACAAGGTGCTGATCAGGAATAATCAGCATGGAATGACAATGGGGAAATTGTGCGTAATGAAGCTGATAGTTTCCACAGTGAGATGTCTAGCTTGATGGATGAGAAGAGATTCATGGATGTTGTTTAACTCAGCTTTAGTAAGGCTTTTGACACTCTCCCATAACATCCCCACTGACAAGATGACAAAGTGTTAGACAGTTGGACAGGAAACTGCTCTGAAAACCAGCTGAATGACTGGGCCCAGGGGCTTAAAGAAGAGAAAGCTCAAGAGGGATCTTTTCACTAAATGTAAATACGATAAACTTTGGGAATGAAGAGAAGGGAACCAGACTCTTCTCTGGAGTACCCAGTGACTCTATTGGAGGCTACAGGCACAAATTGAAACACATGAAATTCCATCTGAAATTATCCTATACAAGAAAATTATACAAGGAATTATCTCTTCTCTTCCTGTGGAAGTTCTCAAACACTGGACTAGTTTTCCCAGAGAAGTTGTGGCGTATCCTTCTTGAAGATACTCCAAACCTCACTGTAGGTGGTCCTAGGCAACCTGTTCCAGCTTGTCTTGCTTCGGCAATGGGGTTGGATATTTTCAAGAGATTGGTAAATTACTGTGGTACTTTCTCTCTTCTAAAATTCTAACTGTCTATAAATGTTCAGAGTCTTGTGGGACTGGCAGTATCTCCAGGCCAACTAGATTTATCCTCGCAGGCGTTTACATGAGTGGACTATAGTAAAAAGGACACATGACACACAGGTAAGTAGAAGATGAGGACAGCTTAGTAGAAATGTTCAAGAAAGGTCTGGTTCTGGTTTAAGAAGCAGATTCCACAAAGGGAATCCTATGTATCACTGAAGTATAAGCTAGAAATTTCTCAAGAAGAAGGAAGGGAAACAGTATATTATGCCAGTACTGTTGAAGGAACAAGAATGGGAAGAACATAACACAGTATCAATGTTCTGGCAAGCAAAAGTGAATTTTGCATTTGGACCCATGAACATTAGGTTACAAGGGTCTAGGAATTTTCCCAGATGGAGGGTAGACATCCTGCTGCTTAAAGGAATTCCTACTTAATGGTATCATTTAGCAACAGAATTCAAATGGAAATTTCTCCCAGAAAATGTTAGACCTTATTGTCTTCACTACTTTTGTTAGTGGGTTGTGTCAGGACAATTTACCAGTCTTCTAAATGTTTTCCAATTATTTCCTTTAGTTCTTTTCTCAGTTACCTCCACATCTTTACTGGTAAAGGATACCTTCACTTTTTGAATTCTGCTGCTTCCATACCCTCAATTCATAGCTCAAAGTGTATTATCATCACGTGTTTTGTTTTGTTGTTGGCTACTTGACGTACAAATGTTACCCATCACACACTGCTGCTTCAGCTTTGCACTGCACTTACATTTCTTGCTATCTACACTCACCCCATAGGAAAGAGAGCAAAATATTGAGCTTTTGAGCTTTTTTTTTTTCTGAGATACTCCCTCAGTGGTGATAAGAGCAATTATATTTGCTTTAATCATATCTCATTAGCTAATGACATTGATTTTTCATGCTAATAAATGTGAAAAATATGCCACAATGGTGATAAAGTGCTTCTGCTAACTGATGGGCATTGCAAGTTACACATGCCTTTCTGGGCTGCCAGTTCACATTCCTGCATCAAAATGGTAGGGCAAGTATGGTTTGTGATTAAATTCTGTTGTGATCTTAACACAGGGGTCCATTTCTGGTTCTAGGGCTGTGTTGTACTGGAAATGCTGATGGTTAATTTACGTAAATGGGAAATGGCTGGGCACAAAAGCACAGAACCAAGCTGCAAAAGAGGACGTTCTGTTTTCCATGTGGGTCAGCTCAGGCTTGATCTTGCTGATTGCTGTGCTTGTAAAAGACCTCACTTGGTGATTCAGAGGAATGACTTGGATTGTAGCCCAAATCTGTGTGTTGTTTGAGGAAATTAGACTGATTTTGTGCTGCAGTTTTATCCCAAAGGTAACATGGTTTCTTTCTGTTTCATAATCACACTATAGTATCTCCCGAAGCTTTCTCAAAAAATACTCTCTTCATGTTGTTTGCATCATCACAAATCTCCATTGTTGGTTTCCATTCAAAAATGAGAAAAATATCAAGCATACAAAGAAAAGATAAAGGGAAGGGAGTCAGGGAATTTGTGTTGGTTCCTGTAAAGCCTGAAAGACGTGCAAAGAGAACAGCAGAGATTTCAAAAATTTTGAGATCATAAAAAGCTTTTTCTTTCCTGTCAGTTGTGTCTGGACCCTAGAAGAATTTTTTTTTTGTCTAAGAGACAGGTGGTTTGCTTTAGCAGTCATCTGTGAGCAGTGGTCTTCTTCTTTCTCTGTCTCGACTGTGTAGAACACATTTTTTACCTTTTTTGTGCCTATCCCCAGAAGCAGCAGCTATTTTCAGGGAACACTCTTGTTCCCTGTAGGCGTACTACTGCCCTGGCTCACCCCAGTCATCATACTGTGCAGAAATACCAGTTTTCTGGGAAATCTCTAGCTGATGATTCATGTTCTCTTTACTCTAAACATATTGTTATATCAGACCTGAAGCATCAGGTTTATTTCTTTAGTTGCTTCTTTAAAAGATTTGTAGGTGCTGTTAATTCACACTTAATTTCTAGGAAGTTTAGATGCCATCTAAAGGATTTGCCTTCTATATGACTCCCATATGTGCTTAGCAGATTAAGATCTAAGATGATCTCTGAGAAATGTTGAAAGAAATGTTTCAAAAAAAGGTAAAAGCCTTCCCTTTTTCCAGATGGAACTAGTCTGTGAATGCTTCATGCCTGTTGAAAAAGAAATCCCCTGGCTTAGTTGTATATTCCAACTAGGCAGATGCACACACTGGCATAAACTTAGGCCTTATAAGCCAATAGCCATTGCTCATTAAGTATGTCTTCCATGGCACCAACACAGCACAGTAAGAAAACTGTAGATCTCTTTTAAGTAGTGATCCTTGGGATTATGTTTGTTGCAAAACCCTTAGATGCATTTGTTAAGCACTGTGTAGCAGGAAAAACATAGCCTGTTAGAAGGAAAAATGGAGGAGGAGAGATTGCAGCTGCATAGGAGGTGTAATTCATATTTTAGGATGCAATGATGGATTGTGTAGGGAAGAGGGGAGTTACCATGAGGGGACTGAGGTGGGAAATAACTGTATCTTCCAGTGCCTTATGGAGAGTGAAAAGAGAGCCAGGCTTTTATCAGGGGAAAATAGTAAAATAACAAGAACCAACAGTCCTAGGTTAAAATGAGAAATTCCAGTTGAGCATTAAGTGTTCCTGTGAGATTATCACAACACTGGAACAGCTGCCCAGAGAGCCTGGGGGAAGTCTTTGTTCTTGGAAATCAAAGAATCCCTGAATGGTTAGTTTTGGAAAGGACTACTGGAGTTCATGTAGTCTAACCCCCTGCTCAACAGGGTCCCTTAGAATCCATTACTCAAAATTAGTTTCCAGGTGATTTTAAAATATTTCCAGGGAAGGAGGTTCTAGAACCTCTTTGGTCAATCTGTTCCAGTGCTTGGTCCCCCACATAGTAAAGTTCTTCCTCATGAAATCATAGAATATCCTGAAGTGGAAGGGACCCGTAAGGATCATTGAGTCCAACTCTTGGCCCAGCATAACATAGCCCCAAGAGTGGTACCATTTGCCTGAGAGTGTTGTTCAAGCACTTCTTGAACTCTGTCAGGCTTGGTGCTGTGACCACTTCCTTGGAGAGGCTGTTCCAGTGCTCAGCCACCCTCTGAGTGAAAAACCTTTTCCTGCTATCCAACCTAAACCTCCCCCAGCTCAGCTGCATGCTGTTTCCTCAACTCCTGCTGCTGGCTACAAGGATGCAAAGGTCATTACTTTTCCTGTGCATCAATTTCTGCCCTTTGCATCTTGTCCTATTGGTTGGCACCACTGAGAAGAGTCTGGACTCATTCTTTTGGCACTCCCCCTTACAGACATTGAAAAGGTCCCCTTGCAGTCTTCTCTTCTTGAGGCTGACAGGCCCAGCTCCCTCAGCCTTTCCTCCTGAGAGAGATGCTCCTGCTCCCAGTCATCCTCATTCCCCTCTGCTAGATCTGCTTCAGAAGCTCCATGTCTCTCTTGGACTGGACACAGCACTCCAGATTCTCCTCACCAGGGCTGAGTGGAAGGGCAAGATCACCTCCTTCAACCTATTGACAATGTTCTTCCTAAGGCACCTCGGATACTATTGACCTTCTTGGCCTCAAGGGCACACATCTGGCTCATGGACAGCTTGTTGTCCACCAGCATCCCCAGGTCCTTCTCTGAAGAGCTGCTTTCCAGCAGTACAGTACAGAAAGTACAGCAGAAAGTACAGTCAGCCCTGTACTTTCTAATCTTCCTAAAGCAGGGACTTAGTCTTCATTATGTACATAGAATACCATGTACCCTTTATAAACTTACCTTCTAAGTCAATGAAGTTATCTATAATCAAATCTGTATGAGTTAAATTAACTTCTTAATTAATATTAAATTTAAAACAAATCCTGTTAGAAATTATCTCTGAGAAGGTTCTTCAAATTAGCATTGTGGTAAAAACATGTCCTGGGTATTACTGGGTAAATATTATTACCTTGGGTAATATCCTTTTTCCCATTTTGGAGAGTTTCAACTCTTATTAGAAGTCTTAAGACAGTACTAAAAGACTGTAAACCCCTAATTCTGCACATAGAAAGGTCCCCAGAACAGCCCCTGCAAAACCCAAACCTGAAACTATTGACATCTGGCCAGGGTTAACTGGTGCTGGGAATAAGAAGCTCTTATGAGAATAGAGCCATACTATGCTGTTCTTTAGAGAACCTTGGGAATACAGTGGCCCCCCTAACACTAGGGACTACTTCCTTAATCCTGTCAAAAACTGCAAGTGTGAATTGCCCACTGTTTCTTTTAGAGGCATGCTCAGCATGGAGCTTATTTTGAATGCTCCTTTTTGTTTCAAGTGACAGAACAATCCCTGAGGAGTGCTTTAATACTTCTGCCTTAAGGTCAGAGTCAAGACAGAAGCGACCTGCTTTCTCTTTTCTCCAGCTCTGTGTTACTCATCAGGGACAGTCTTTTGTGTAAATACTGTATTTCTGTTTCTTTCTCATGCTCTGTCCTCAGCTCATGATCTTCTTTTCCTGTCTGTGGGAAGGGAATTAAATCTTTAAAACACGTGTCTGTTTCAGCTCTCAACCGTCATTTTATCATTATATCTTAATGCAAAGCTTTGAAAATCAGTGGCTTGGGTTCAGTCCTGGGTTCACGAGAAACCTTCTTCTTAAAGCCCTGAGAAAATGAGGCTCAGACTGTGTGGTAGTTACCTGGACTTGGATTGCTGAGGAAAGCCTTGTAGCTGATTGCACCTGACCTGGAGGTCTTTGCATACCTGTTTCACTGATGCTGACCCAACCAATGCTGTGTGTGCCAAACTCACCGGTGCTTTCAAAACCTTGTTGGTAGGTAACAACTTTAATGGCCTTGCAAGCCTGCATTTGCTTTTTGATCACTGTGATTTGAAGGCACTCAGCACTTCAGTAGACACTCTCAGTTCTTTCTCTCATGGAGAAATACATGATATGTATTTTCTGATATGAAGAAAAGCAGAAGCTAATTTTCCAGGATGGAATGTGCCTGAGGTGTGGTGACCACCTCAGAACTGTGTCATTAACAGTATCAGTCAGGATGTAATCCTGCAACACTGAAGTGAATGGGCACTTCAAGTACGAAGGCAAGGTGGCCACTATTGAAGAGAGACCAACACTCCACTGTCAACAGCTGAAAGATGAGGCAGGGAAATCGATGTACAGCAGTTCTTAAATACTTCTCAAATTGGTTAATGAACTATTCTGATCAAGTGGGGTTTTTTTGCTGTTTCTTGGCCAGTGCTTTCTGTCAGGCAAAAATGAAACATTCTCAGTAAAGACCCTTGGGAATATTTTTTTTCCTTTTTTATTCTTTTTTTCTCTTTTTGTTTTTATTTTTTTTTGTTTTGTTTTAAATAAGGTATGAGACTTTCCCCCCCTCTTTATTATTCTTTTAATATTAAAGTTATTAAATATTTATGTTGTGGGCTAGAGAAGTGGATGATTTGAAATGCTTTCAAAGTATAATTTGGCAAACAAAGTAAAAGTCTTTCCTCTTTCAGTAATAGATATCTCAGTGATTAGTGGCAAAGAAGAATATGAAAACATTGTTTGAGTGGATTTTTATATAAACGGAGCGTCTGAGAGAAACTATGGTAGATTTCCTTACTTAAAATTCCTAGAATCACAGAAGGGGACTAGAAAAGGACTTTTAGATGTTTTTTTCCCAGTCCATTACTGAAAGAGTAGCTGAACTCATTCCCTGAAAATGACAGCAATATTTCACAGATAAGCTCAATTTTGTAAGGTAAGTTGTTCATCCTCCATCCAAAAATATGAAAGAAGCTTTAAAACAACAGTGGTGAACTAAATTGCAAACAGTATCTTTTACTGCTGAATTACAATTTAATTTCACTCTACATAGATACCATTCGATAAAATCCCCAAATCATATTCTTAAAACCATAAGAAAATGGAGGCACTGTACAGTTTCTGTGGAGGGATAATCAATAGAAACAGGTTTCTAAAAAGCGAGAAGTTGACAAATACTGGCAAAATACATCTTCAAGTATGCTTTATTTGCAGGTGATTAAAAATATTTTTAGGCAAAAAACTAGTCAATCTTATCCAGTACAAGATAGAACATGATTTAGTGCCTAATGCCAGACGGACCGGAAAATGTGTCGATAGGACTGGTGATGCAGTTGATGAATTACACATGATTAAATGGCCCACATTCATATAGTAAAAAGACCTGATACATACGTATGAGGAATTATAAGCACTTAATATTTAACAATAAGCAGGAGATCTGGTACGAAAAACAAGGGACTCAAGGGGATGGGAAAGCTACAGACATCTTAGTAATATCAGAAGCCATCGACATTTTTTTAAAAGACATTAACTTGCTCCTGCAAATTACTGCACTCTTGAGAATAGTATTTGCAATTTAAAACTTATCTAAAACATCACCAAAAGGTAACACGAATTCCTATTTTTTAAAAATTATTTTGTATTAAGAATTTTGCAAAGAACTGAAATATGGCATGGCCAAGAAGCATGAATTATCCACCATTTCAGAGACTTTGCATTCATCACATTTAAATACTAGGTGTCTGATTTCTGAAAGTCTCATGCAAAATCCAGCTATAAAAACTCACCACAGAATATTTTCAAGGATAAAAAGCTAATGTTTTTTAAAGCTCTGACAGACATCCAGTTGTGAAGGTGAATTTCAAAACTAATGGTCCACATTTTCAGAGGACATTCAAAAATATAGTTGTTGAACTTCCTGTAAATGCCCAGCTCTTATCTACACTTTGCATGGAATATTTACCAAAGCTATAACATTGGACGGTTAATGGAATATATCACTGCCTAGAGTAGCGCCAGAGGTAACATCAGTATCTTTCCATAACTGCGTAATGAGAATTAAATAATCACAAAACAAATTCCTATTATGAAATGACTTATTTTTTCCTCATGTACAATATATATATATTCATTTATATTGAATATAAGTCCAGTAATACTATCACAGTAATGTGCTGTAGTAGTCTTTCATAGTGAGAAAACTGCCCTAATCATCTTTAACATGCAAAGCTTGGAAGAACCAGAAATTCACAGTAAGTAATACAATTTGTATATGCATCTTCTGCCATCCTAAAGTTAACCAGAACACTCAAGACTGTTGCTTATTTTTTTTTCTATGCTTAACAAAAGCTACAGTTCTGTATACTGTACATTCACAGTGGGATCCCAGCCCCCTGTACTATCTGCAAGAAAGATCAGGTTACCACCCTCCATCAGAGTAAACATTCTAGTATTTAATATTATAATCTTGTGATCAGTTGTTCCTAGCTTGAAGCTCAGCAGTTCAAGACTTGATAAAATTCTCCTTTTCATCTCTCTGAGAGGTTTCTTGCTAACGCATTTTGTAGTCATTAGATACTGACATTTCACATAGCTGTCCTTTAAAATCCAAGTCTACTGTGAAATCCAGGTCACGCTGTAAAAAGATTTAAATGCAACATGTAAGTAAGACCATAAGTTTACTGTATTAATTCAGTTATCATTGCTTGGGTTGAAAAGACCAGCAGATTCAAGAGATTCCTGTGGTGGTTTCTAACTTCTGGTTTTAAATGGTGCTAACACTGAGAAAGCAGGCTGTAAGATGTTTAATAGCATTCATCATACAATCTGTGCTTAGGTCCTATTTCTCTACTCTTCCTGAAGTGGATTTAATGTCCTGGTTACTTCCTGGTTTAGGAAGCTTCTGAAATGCTGTTATCATATGTATCCTATCAAAATTTTTATCTCCCATTGAGATGCTCTTAATTTAGGCCGAAGGGCTTTCCCACTAGGGAGTTGTTGCAGAATAGATATAGTAAACTTCCCATTGTACAGTCATTTTTTATCTTATAATGACACATTTATAGGGAAGAGGCACTACACAGCCCTACAGAAAGAAGCTATGTCTATGCAAGCTTTTGAAAAACTTCATGTTTCAGAAGAACAAAGCAGTAGCAAATCCTTTTGAACCGAGGTGGTCTCTCTGTCTTATGACAACTATCAAGAACACATTTATTTTAGCACCCAAATCTGCATTCAGGTGCTTACTGTTGTGTGAACAAATTTGAGATATTTTATTCATTTTTCCCCTCAGTGAAAATTGATACATTCAAACCAAAAGAAAATATTCCAGTCCCCTTAGGACAACATAAGGGTGGGGAAACAGATTATTTTCCTCTTTCAGCAAGTAGCCTCAGGGGTGAATGCATTTGTTTTAACGCCAAGTTTATTTTGTGTTTATTTCTCCCTCTTTATCAACACTACCATATCCAATCTGTGTTTGGTATAAAAATGGAAAGGAATAAAAAAGGGAAGACAATGAAATGTTAAGATTTGTTGCAGTTAACAAATGCAATTTTTCAACAGTTACAACTGCATAGATGGATTACAGGTTATTTTAACTGCTGTTTACTGTAATAGAGAATGAAGAGATACTGCTGAAGATTTGGCGGACAATGGTCCAGTGTTTCTCCCAGAAGCCATAATTCTCGTGTTTTGTTCTACCCAGCCATAGGTTGTCTATCAGACCGTGTCTCACAGTCTCCTTACCAGTTAAAAGAAGCACTAGAGGCACTCAATCCATAGCAGAGAAACTGAGGAAGTTTTCAGCAGTCATGGTAGTGTCATATCCATCACACTTTTGCTTTAGTCTTAAATAAAGCATCTCTATTTTCTATGGAAAGGCGCAATTTTTAAACAACATTTTCACTCAGTTACTGAGTTCAAGTACATTCGATCAGTGAGTTCACACAAGCATTCCTCTGAAATGTGTTACTTAATTTCCTGTTGGACTGTCCTTGGGCACTGAGTGGCAAATCACTCAGTGCTCATAGATGTGGAACTGAAGTGCTTACTCTTGATCACCCTGCGTTGGCAGAAGGGATCTTTCCACTGATTTCAGTGACACTGTGAAAAACCCCTTGCCTGCTTGCGTCACAAAATGTGAGTAAAGCTGATTGCAGAGGGCAGCTGACTCAGTGATGTATCTGAATCCTTTCTCTCTTCCCATGCCAGCCTGCTTGCAGGCTGACTTCTGTAACATTAGCACTGCTTTACCACTGCTGTCATCAGATTTGGTGAGGCTCTAACTGGAGCTCTTCCTAATAAACATGAATGCCTTTAGCACGCTCATTGTTTTACCCCTATGCATTTTCTTTATTGCTGATCATAGCTTGTGGTCAGTAGAGGTGGAATTAGGATCAGGAATGCTGACTTACCACATTTTTTGCATTTGGTTTCATGGATATAGTCCCATAGATTTCTTCTCCTCGTCTCACAGTTAAATAGTCCTCCAAGTAGAAGACAGTTTGCTTCCAGTGAGTATAAGGAGCATCGGGTGCTAAAAATACATATATATGGGTATCGCTTATTGAAATTTCTTAAATGCCTTGCAAATCAAATTATGACTTGGAAACAATTGGGAAAAATCCTTTCTTTTCATAGAATACTTTATGTACTATATTAGGAAATATGCTTTGGAACACAATTCTGTTGGCTGTCTGGGAGTTGTCTTCCAATTTTTACTGGAATGTGTCAGATGTGAATCACACCCAGCAAGAAAGATTCCACAAAAAGGGTTACAGGGCAGGATAGGCACATTTTTATGCTTTTCTTTCAACCCACACATGTTCAAATTGGGAAAATCTTTACCACTAAGTGCTTTGAATTTCAGAAATCAAAATTAGTTCAAAAAGCAATGATAAAAAAGCATGAGGGAAAGGTCCATCAAAAATTATTAATCACAGTGTTGCAGATGAAACATTTGAGTAGTGACCCCAAACCAGCAAGTTTTTTAGTTTCCAGGTTAGAGCGGATGAAAGGGCATTTGCACCTTGATCTCTTTTGGGACTATTAAAAGGCATTTTGGGCAATTTGCTAGAGATGGAAACTGGTCTAAATTAATTTCTAGTCTTGCTTAGCAGAATCACTTTGAGGACCCTTTGCTATTTCAGGTTTTTAATTTACTTCTTTGGTTCTATTTCTGATTTAAGTTTCAATCTTTGAGCAGTGCCTAATGATCTTGTACTGGTCACTTTTTGTTCCTACCATTCTTGCAGTGAAGAGCATCTAGGAACCTAAGAATAGCTGTAGGAGCTCAAAGACTTCCTAACTTGGCAAAAAAAGCCTCTGATAAATTTATTTTTCTTTTATTTTTGTCCCTCAGTCACATAAGGTTATTGTATCGTATCATTATACACTCTTTAATAAAATAATGATTTTATTTCCTTTCAGCATCAATGTTTCAAAAAAATTACTTGGCTTTGAAAATTGTTTCTGACTGGGAAAATACTGATGCTTTTTTAAAAAACTAGTACAACAGGAATTTTTAACTCTTTTCTAAAATTCTAGAATCAGAAGATCTATATAAACCAACTTTTTTCAGAAACTGTGCTGGAAAATTGGTATTGTCGAAAGGAAAAGGATTTTACCAGATAAATTCTGTCTATGTGTCCAGACAGTTTTAATGACTGTTAATCCCAATTGTTAAATGAGATATCTTCTTGTAGGAGTTCTGATCCAGACTGTTTACCATTTGGACATGGCTGTGTAAAATTTCTAACTGAAAACATGTCAGACTGAAACGAAATTGAATTTATATTCTAAGTCATAACTGCTGCCTTGTACACACCCACGTAGTTGGTGTGTAGGGCCATGTTCCCTAGAAAAGCCTGACATAACTGGGAAATTGTGCCCTAACAACAGGGGGTGTGTGTAATGCAGGCCCAGGTCTCCAAGTCCACCCCAAATTAAACACTTATTCATAATTTATAAAGATACATATCAATGAAGCATGTTTTGACATGTCCTACAAGCTGGTGAATTTTACTGAATTCAGTGCAGCTTTGCCAATAGACACCAGCTGAGAATCTTTACCAGTGTTCTACACATTAGTGACCTCCAGCAGCAGATGGCCAAACAACATTTACATGGAGTAATTCTTCTGCACCTACAGTATCATGATAAACTGAACAGAGGCAGAGAAACACTTCACCCTCCTGTCTAGACAAAGGCTGTCTACAGGATGAGGTTTTTGCATTTATTGCAAGACTCTCTGGTTTATTCAGTCTGGTAAATAACGCCTTAAGGGAATGGAGTTATTCCTTTAAATATCTGCTCACCAAGGCAAGTTAGAGTTTCACATCTAGGTTGTTAGAGACAACTCACATAATCAGTATGTGTGTTTTTATAGCTTGGAGAAAATGGTAGTTTTGGTCTAGGCTCTGGGGCAAGCTTTGTTGGGTTTTGGATTTGCGGAAAACTCGGATGCAGAGCTGCTATTTCTCTCTGAGTTGATAATTCTCTGTCTAATCTGAGAAACCTGACACAGGATTTAGATATAACTGGTGAGGGACATAAATTCACAGGTCATAATTCCTGCTGAGCTCTAAGCTTGATAGCCATTGTGAAATTCTGCCTGTTTCCACAGAATTCCTAAGAGCTGTTGTCCTTTCCCCATCCCGCTCACCACCCCCAAAATTACAATAGTTTTTATCACGAAATTCAAATGTGGTGGTACATTAAACCTTCCCGTACCATCTAACCAGCAGCACTGATAGACTGATAGTAACAGAAATGAAATTAAAAGAAATACAGATTACCTGTAGAAAATCCCATCTTCTTGTGGCACTTTGTAAATTCAATATTAAAATAGGTGACCAAGGCATGAATGTAATCATTGCGTTGAATTTGGAGGCAGAATGCAGAAGTAAATTCCAATTCCTCAGTCTTCACTGTATAAATATCTACTTCCTGTTTGGAGGTGAAAGAAATGACATTTACACGCAGATGTCTGTGACTCTCAGGTTAAGTGTTAAAATGAGGTACTTTAGTATTTCATTTAATGATCAGACACAAAGATGACTGGCAGCTCTTTAAAACTGTAAGCAATCAGAGGTACATTCTAATATACCAAATAACGAGAAAATGAGGCAGTTATCTGACTAAGCTGAGAGAGAGGACTCTCACTGAAGAGCGAGCGTGTGTTCTTGGAAATGGCAGGGAGGGGCTGTAGGAGCTGGGGAAAATCAGGGTAAAAAGGTGCTCTGATAAATACAGGTAGATGTTGAAATGGATATATAGGTCCAGTTCAAGATCTTTTATCATCAGGGACTGTCCGCATGAGGAAAGATGCCAGAGTTGAGTTTTTAATAAAAATAACCTTATTTGTTTTTGCATCTCTGGAAAGGAAAGTGATTTGACAGTGTCAAGCAGTCAAAACATCTGAGGCACAAGAGAGGCCTTCTTTTTGATGGTGATGTTTTCTAGTTCTCTTTCAGGTAACTGATTTCAAACAGTGAGCACAGGGATCTTGCTCTTGAACAAGACAAACAAATTATGTCAATCATACTATGGCTTGATTGCAGTAGTTGGAAGGGACAATGTAGTCTTCAGGATTGCTTATTTCCATCAATATTTAAATCCCACTGTTCAAGGCTTAGACTGTGTTTTTGGGATGGATCTGATTTTCCCAGCTAAGTACTGGTTTTATCTATGTTGTTGCCAAAAGTTGTAGTGATGATAGGGAGGATGGTAAGTCTGAAGTATTATTCTAATGCTGTGGGAAATGTGTGCGCTTTCTGGTTACTTCATTGTTCAGTCTCATTGCTCTGGTACCCTTATTGCTCATGCATACAGGGAAACAGAATTTTGTAGGCAGAAATCCAAATTTTCTCTGCCAGCTGAAGTCAGGAATTGTGTCTGACCTCACCAGCATTTCTTAAGACTTGCACTACAAGAATGGAGAGCAGAGTCTAGACTGCCCATTAGAGGGCTCTTTTAGCCTCTTTTAGGGCTCGTGCAGAAATTGCCCTCTGTAATCTAAGGTAGGACTGCATAAAGAGACATAGAAAGATGCAGCCATATTTCAGTTACTGAGGTCTTTGCATGGACCACATATGTGTTTCTGAGACTTGGAAGAGGAAGACTTATGGGGAGATGATTTAAGCAAGCCATAGCTTTGGCCTGTCTGGTTAACATTATTGTTCAAGAACAACTTAACCATAATAAAAATTACTCTACTGCATTGCAACAACACCCTGAGGCATTAGTGTTTATCCTATGTGACCTATGCATATAACTGGTCATTTAAAGCTGTGACAGCCTTAAAATGTTTTTGGCTTTTCCCCCTCAAAAGAGGGTAAGAAAAAAGCATGGTAAGAATGAGAACTTCTGAGGTCTCCTGGCAGAGTTCCACAGCAGCCTGCAAAATTTGCTTTGCCAAGCTAAACTGGACTGGTGGGTGATAGCTGCAGACTTCTGTAATTTTTAGTGTCTTTTTAGTGATCTCACTGTGGGGAAATTGGGACTTAAGTCTAGTGATGAAGCACTTAAAAGGGAGCTAGCTCTCTCTGAGCTGTGTTTGCTCTGCAGGGTAAAGTGGAATCAAAAGCACTAGGAAATATTTTCATTAGAGATGCCAGTAGAAATTTCTCAAAAATATTAAACAGATATCCTAAATAAACTGTTGGTCATTTTTTCAGTCCTTTTATTTTAGGACAGAAACATAGCTTTTATACAACACAAGGTAAGAGACATTTTTTATTAATTAATATAATTCTGAGAATGGCCAAGTCTGGTTTTGGTGATCTTGAATTGTACTCTGGCAACCATATATTCTTATATAAAATGGCAACACTCATTACAGCTAACTGCACAGGAGACAAACGATAGAAACTGGAGTTAAGGTTGCTTCTAGAGTGCCATGGCACCTCTTTCCTTTTCTCCTTCCCAGAGAGTCAGGTTATTCAGCTGGGACTTTGTGAGCATGGAAATAAGCTAAATGTGCAAATTTCAGTGGATGTCCAGGTTTGATGGAGTTCTTTCATTTGTTTGTTTGTTTGTTTGTTTTTGGATCAGAGAAGAAAACACAACTGTTTTACTAAGTATGAAACAAACTTTTTCATATTTTTGGACAATGTTACTGAAAGCAGTAGGCGCCCAGCAGGACACCTGTACACTTATTCCTGAGTTCACTTATTGACTCTGGTGGTTTGAAGATGCTTTGTTCTCACTACTCTCCCTGGCTGATTTGCTGTGGATGTTAAACACACGATTCATATTTGGCAGGACAATTCCTGTGTCCCTCAGATGTATTTAAGAGATCATGCACAAGAGAACGGCTCTCACAGCAGAGAGGATGCATTCCCTGCATGCACCATCCCAAGCGCGCCTGTGGTCCAGTGCCTAAATTTCCTTAAAGCATTCAGGACTTGAGTTACATCCAGTTTCTGAGGAGTAAAAAAGAGGAAATTTTACTCAAGTCTCCAGCATGTCTGGTACGTGCCATGGCTACACAGCATGCACAGTTGACGTCTTATTTTGCTGATTTTGTAGAAATGTTCAGAGCATCTAAATTAAAATTAAATAATTGAAATAACTGCAGAAGCACAAGGCTCTGACTGGTCTCTGAGGAATGTATCTAGTGACTGGTCCATCCAATGACTAATGTAGAGAGAACCCAGACTCATCGGGTAGGCACCCTAAATTAGCTGCTTTGGGTTGAACACAACCCTAAAAATCCCTCTGTGAATCTAATATGAACAAGCTGTGCTATCCAAAAGTGCTGTAATAAAACATTTGAATAATTAAACATTATGGCTTTGTTTATTCTCAAATGTTTTCTTAGGCTAATATTATTCTCTGAATTCACAAATATTTTCAGGAGAAAAGAAACGCATTTTATATAAATAAACCATGTGCAAAAATAAATTAAAAAATATATAACTACAGAACCTGTTTTTCCTGCTTTCATATTGCTATCTTGAACACAAATCTCCCTCCTTCATGCTTTTCATTGGCAATTTTCTCTTTGCTTAGTGATCAGTTTGTGAGATTAGCGACTGATTCTGGAATGGAGGGTGGTTTGCGCTTGTGTACTTATTACCTGCTTTGCTCTCATGGTGCCTCTACATGGTACAGCACCATTCAGTTTATGGACAAAAGATGTCAAAACTAAATATAAAACCAGAATAGAAACACTTGGAAAATTGTTGTCTGTCATCTTAAACGAAATTACTTTCAAAGGCCTTCTAAATAAAGCGTTGGATTTGCACTTCAATTAAGGGCATGCAGCTTTTTATTCCAGAGCAGCCAACCCATTTTGCTCCCTGATCTCTTTCTCTCTGGACATGTTTCATAGAGTCTAAATAGCTGTTTCTTTTGTGTGTGCTGCAATTTTAAATCGCCCTGGTTGAGGCTGTTTTCAGGCACAGCCATCTTGTGTTCCCCTCAGTGCAGATGGACTGTGCATGCATTCCTACTCATGCAGAGTTTCTGCTTCTGTTCCTTTGCTTTCAGTAAAGGTTTTGCAGACTGGAGGCACAGCTTTCCCTTTTACATATAGGAATAGTTAATGCTGTGTTTTTCACTGGCAAAAAGTGAAAGGGAAAAGATAGAACTGATTCTTTGGGATAAACGAGCTCTTGGATTCATGGACCTGGTACTACCAGTGCTATTGATGCAGACAGCCTTGTTCAGGACCGTTGTCCCACATGAGGATTCCTTCACCTGAAGGGAATTTTAGAGCTTTCAAGTGTTCCTGCAGGCAGTTCCTTCATTGTTAACATGATCTTGTGAACAGGATTTAGTGACCTTTCTGTCTCACATGTAGAGCAGGGTACCAGTCAAAACTCTGGGTGCAGATGTTGGGGCTGAGAGAGA
Organism: Zonotrichia leucophrys gambelii; assembly: GCF_028769735.1. Classification (NCBI taxonomy): domain Eukaryota; kingdom Metazoa; phylum Chordata; class Aves; order Passeriformes; family Passerellidae; genus Zonotrichia; species Zonotrichia leucophrys. The sequence goes on from NC_088169.1 coordinate 88,274,706, forward strand.
ATTCTATATAAGGCTAAGAATTAAGAAGTTAGAGAAATAAATTGAGTTCCAATTCTGATCACATGTTCTGCACTTAATTATTGCATCATCAATTCAGAACTGATGCTTAAGACTTTCTAACTGCAAACAGAATCATTTACCCCTTCTCTCAGCAGTGCTCAATCAGTAATTTCCAACCTCTATTTACTAAAAGGCAGGGCAATTCAAATTTGTATCTAAATATACCATGTCTCTCTTCATCCAGTATTTGCACGACTAAAATTTGTAAGACACAAGGAGCATCTTGCTTTTGGGAATTCCATAAGAAATCAAGGTATCAGTGTTCATGCTCAGGTCATGTGACAATACTGAGCATGTGAAACATGCAAGACCTGGCTAATCTAAAACTGCACAATTTTCCTTCCTAATGTGCCAGCATTCTGCAATGATGCCTTCTGCAGCTGCTTCAAAGCAAGCGAAACATAAGCAGCAGGTCCCAAAAGAGCCCTGCAGCTGGGTGTAAACAGCCACAGTGAGGTATATTCAGAATTACCAAACCTTTATTAAGCAGGCGTTGGTCACCACTTGCTTTGGATCTACTATGTCCACCAAGGGCTCCTTCATGGCAACATCCCTAATACAGGTCATGTCAAAGCCGTACACATTCTCCCACCCTGTCAGGGCAAATGGATTTGTCAAGGTTAGCAGCAATAATAGAAACTATTTTTTGCTTCTCAAAGCATTTTTCTTTTGAAAGAATTTCTACCATCCCTTAATTTTCAGATGTCTCCTTCAGCTCTTTGCTCCCTGCCCCAGCTGGGGCATCTATGTCATCATTGCTATTTTACAGATAATGCAGTTCTGGCAAAATAAGATCTCAATGTATATCTTTGAACAAGTGGCCCTTATTTTTTGGTGTCTCCAAAACTGTTTTATATGAGATTTGTCAATGATTTTTGTGGCTTTAGATGCTTGTGATTGTTGACCAAAATCATCTGATGCCAGGCTGAGTGTTGGGGTTTTTTTTGTTGTTGTTGTTGTTTTTTATTTTTTTTCCTCATAGATTGCCACTCAATTGGCATTTACATGCTCTTTTGATTATTTTAGTAGTTTTAGTTTCAGCAAGAAAATTACTGGCAGGAGTAGAATTGCAGGTGTTTCAATAGTTGGGACTCCAAGTTTATGACAGAAAAGCAAAAGGTTCACTTTGAAAAGATTTAAAAGCCATGCCAATCCTCTATATTTGAATTGTTCTTCTGAGTGTTCCAATAGATGCTTCTTATCATGTTGAGGATGTTTTGCACAAAATGAAAACATTGAGAAATAAAGAAGTACACTGTCTTTGCTTTTAAGTTTGTTTAACAAAGTGAAAACAAGAACTGTCAAACAAGTGAAATCTTTGTCTTCTGAAGCATGTAAGTCAAGGTCCATTCAGTGCTTCATCTCAACATCTAAACTGAATACCATGTTTTTATAAATGACTTGAACAAAAAACAAAGTAAACAGATAAACACATTTGTGAGCATGTTTGAAGTGTCTCATTTTTTTCAGAGCATAGCATTTGAGCTACTGGGGTTTCCAGAGGAGTATGACAGAAAATGTCATGTGATATAAAAATCTGCATATTCCTAAATTGGAAAAATATGGACATGAACGATTGTTCGATATCTCTTTATTATCTCTTTATTGGGTTGTGAATTTTTCAGCATTTCTAGGGAGCTGTAACTTTTGTTTCAGGCATCATGAGTGTGTGAGGACTTCAGATTACATTTTAAAAAGTCATATATTTTTATGTGATTACTCAGAAAAGATTAATTAGGAAACCCTGAAGAAACAATTTATTAATTCTTTATTTATTATTGGGGCCTCTATAATTTACTGCACCTCAGCCCACATGGGATACCTTTGAAATATGTGGCCCAATCTGTCTTAGGGAGACAGCTGTCACAGGAGGTAAAAAATAAAATTATATGTTTTACATTTTGCAGTAAATCAGAGTAATTGACTGTAGTAATGCTCTCTGGCATTAATCTTCAGTTAGAAAAATCAGAAGTTAGATTTTTTTAGAAATCTCATATTGCATTATTTCTTTATCAATATAATAGTTCTTGAACACTCTTTAAAATGCTTAAGTCTGCATCTCATATGAAGGCAAGACTCTATCCTCCTTAAGAGAGAAAAAGATGAAAAATTGAAATGTAAGGAGACACCATCAAGGATTTATAAATGGAAAGGAGAGAAGATGGTGGTGCAGATAGATAGTGGGACAGAAATAACTGCAGACACAGAGGTATATAAGGTAAGGGGGGGAAGGGAAATCAGAAAGTAAGGTGTCTTAAAGGAAAACAACATTTTAGAAGAGGAAAAAATGACTGTACATTTTTTCACATGGCTCAAAATGAAACAATTTGAAAACAGATGTATTGTCTGTGAGAAAAGAAAAATATTAAAGTCTAGAAATGAAGGCGTTCAAAAGCAAAATGAAAGATTCTAGGCCAAAATGGCTCTGATTCCTTTACAGAATGGATGCCTCATACATCCATTTGAGTCTGTACATTTTGTAAGGAGTTTAACTGTCAAGGTCATCACATAGCTGAGGAGAAAAATCTAGGCTGTGCTTGAGAGGGAGATATAATCCTTCCTGGCACCTACAGGACTTCTTGTCACCGCCCCACTGCACTGGGCTCGCTTTTGACCCAAAATAGCAATTTTGACCAACTGGCAGTTCTGTGTATTAGCACTAAATTTGATTATAGAAACACCAAGCCTCTTTTCTGGAAGGAGGTGAGAGTCAAGGAATGAGGACCTAGGCATTTTTATTTAAAGGTTGTCTGAACCCACTAATTTAACCCAAATTTTCACATGTATCTTTGGTTAATAAATCTGCTTAGGAATTTTGTGGTTATTTTTTTCCCATAATGGAAAATACCTTTAAGTGAAACTGCTCAGCTTTGAAAAATAAATAAAATCAAGAAATGTTGAAAAGAAGAATGAAATAATGTAAAACTTGTTCATTTGATCACAACAGGAGTCTGGACTAGGTCACTTGTAGATGTCACTAACAGCACCAGTTATTCAATGATACTTCAAGAAAACTCTCCCAACATTTTAAAAGAAAAGGAAATGCAATTTTATGCATCTATGAAGTATAAAAAACCCCAAAATTAGAGCCCTTTCTTAACATATAAGTGAAATTTAAATTTCTGATCCTTATTTTTAATTTAAAAATTCTCACACTAAATATTTTTTAAAAACTTATATGCGTTGTGTTTTTTTTTTTCTTTTTGACAAGCAATCATGGAGATATAATTTTTTTCTAGGTTTATTTCTTCACATGTACAAATTATTTGCATCTTACTACTTTTATATTTTTGTTATGTTAAAAACAAGAATAAGGGCCTGAATGGCAAAAGAATATTACTGGGCTTTGTGGCTGTTATGATGGATTATATATTTATCAAAACAACAACTAAACTAAATCTCCTTTAATCCACATTTTAAATATAGCTAGAGGTATTAATATAGCTCTAGGCGAAGTCTTCATCAGTTTATACATGCATCTCTCCTTAGTGCTCTTTAAATTACAGCAAATTTCCCGAACTTATCAGCAGACCAACATTTTCTCAGAGTTCACATTCATATTGGAATTCTGGCCTGCAGAGACCACAGTAGGCTACTGGAAATGAAAGATTTTAGGGAAATAACCACAGAAAAGTGTTACTGGCAGGTGCTTACTCACAGTGAATTTTGAAGTCCTTGTACTGTCTGTCTTCAATTGCTACCACGTACAAAGCAGCTCGGTCTGGAAACATTAGCCCTCCAGGTTTCTGTTGATGAATTGTGGGGAAATGGATCTCGTAATCTATTCACCTGACAAAGACATCACATTTTGAACTGCACATACAAAAACCAGACAAGCACCCCTTGCATGCCTTTATTGTTTTCCTTCAGATTTGCACACCAGCTTTAGCCTTGCAGCCTGTGGCAATGTCATTAGACAGTGTCTAGGCAAACTTGGCCGGCCAGCACTTAATCAAAAGCAAAGCTCTTTCACTGAGGTTCCCTTTGTCATCTCCTCGTTAAAGCCTGGGAAATGGCACTTGGAGATGTGACTGTGTCTCGTTATGGCCACAGTAGGGCAGGGAAAGCTTGTAGTCAGAAAGTAAATGGTGGCTGCTCCAGCGAGGAGCACGACATGCAGAGCACCTACCAGCCACTTGTCTCGTGCGAAGATGACTGTGTTTAACATTGACTCATAGAACAGACAGTAACCCATCCACTCGCTGATGATGATGTCTACTTGATCCACAGGCAATTCAACTTCTTCCACTTTACCTTTAAATATTGTGATTACTGAAAAGAGAATCCAAAGAAATATGTTTCACATAATAAAACACCTAAGATCCCTACTGGTGAATGTCAGGATGACCTTTTCAATATGATTCTCTTCTTGAATGCCTGTCCATAGGGCATGACTCCACGTGACTCAATGCACTTCACACTTTAAAAACTATTCCGAGTCCATATAATAAATAGCAATTTTAGTAGCAGTATAAAAGGAAAAAAAATAAACAATGCAAAAATCAAAGGCCAAAAAAAAAAAAACCACCATGTCAAAAAACAACAGAAAAATAGGTCTTACCTGGTTACCTGTATGATCTCATGTTAAAATGCCCTTTAAAATTTGTCAGATTTCTAGATCATTGACCAAGTATAGCAAAGAATCCACTTAGAAGCATTTAAACATCCCTGCAGATTTACACACTAATGCTTGAATGCTGGGCCATATTTAGTTCAGTTGTAACAAATAATTTTGTTTTAGGACCACTACACAAGTCATCACTCATTCCTGCTTAAAAAAAAAAAAGAAATCCTATTTACAAATGTATTTTCAGCTTGTGCTAGATAATTTTCAGAGTATGTTTCTCTCATGCTTTTATTGCTTCTTGCAGTGGATAAAGTCTCATGGTTCTGGATTCTTCCTTGAAAAGGTAACAGATGAACTTGAAATTTAGGAATTAGGTGAATATTTTACTTTCCATTACTAATTTATAAGATTACTTCACTACTCTTAATTAATGGGAATTTTTAATGATAGCGGTTTTTATTAATGAAATAGTCAACATTCAGTTTCAGAGAAATGAAGGTAATTTAATTTAATATAACTTAGCTAGAACTAGGTTAGCTGGCTGAGTCTGGAAGTGTGGGTTGAATGATTTTTAGAACTCAGTCCAGGGAAAAGGAGGTTTTGTTTTTCCCAAATACACGCAGTACTAGTATTACTCTAACCAGATGTGGCCACTTTATTTGCATAGCAAATTTTTAATCCAGACTGGCCCCCTAAGAAATTGGAAACACTCTGACTCAGACTGGTACCACAAAGTATCAGCTGTAAGAGGAACCTGACTGGAAAAGAGCAGAGTTCTCTTCTCTTTGCCATTATTTAATCTCATTTCTTTCACAGTTCGTGATTCAACAGTTCATCTCTTGTTATACTGAAGGATCCTCATGTCTATAAGCTCCAGCCATGAGTTCTCTTTAGTTCTCTTTTCTCCCAAGAACTTCCTCTGCCCCAGTTCTTTTGGAGTGAATTTTAGCACTGTTGACAGCTGCCAGAGTGACACATCTGACTTTGAAGCCCCCTGCTTATACCCAGAACAGTCACAGTGTAAGCAGCAGCAGCAGCACTGCTTTCTCCCACCTCCCTTCACCTCATAAGGCATCATGTGGGGACAGATCGTGCTGTCCCCAGATGTATTGCCTGTATCTGTTCCAGAAGCAGTGGGTTTTCCCTTGGTTCAGCCCCTTTTGCTGACTCTGCATTGCTCAAAACATTTGGGGGGTGGGGAAAGGAAAATTTCCATGAGCAACAAGATCCTTTGGCTCAGTACCTGGCTGCGTTAAAATAGAAGTGAATGTGGGTCAGTGTGGAGTGTGAAAGTGTAAATGTTGGTTCAGGTGTGCAGTTTGCAGACCAAACTGCAGTCAGGCAGACTGCTGAACCTGCCAAGTCTCCTCCCAAAGGAGAGGGCTCTGCTCCTGCCTCCACAGTTTCCCAGTGCCTCTCTCCTTGTAGAAACAGGAGGAAAAAGCAGAGATAAAAACCTTCTGCACCTTCTGGAGAACACTGGAACCTTCTAATGTATTCTGACAGTGGTTCCTTCACACACAACTCCTCTGCTGGAAATCCAAACACAAATTGATCTGCGGTGTGCTATTTCTGTCTCTAGCCAATGAAAGCCGTTCTGGGAACGCACAGCCTCTGCATCCAAGGTTTAGGACAACCACAGAGGTCACACCTCACTGCTTTAGTGTCTTATCCCTACTGTGGAAAGAGTATTTTCTGCTCCTTTGCTTCCTTCTTTTCCTGAACCAAGAGTTGCATAGGCTGGCTGGCCCCTTGTATCCCACACCACTGCTGTTTCACACCACAACACCTGAATGCCCAATAAATGTACAATAAATGTTCCTCCCAGAGAGCTCAGGGCAGTCACAAACTGCCAGTGATGGCAAGAAAAATCAGAGCAGATGTGAACCAGCACAGAAACGTATTCCTGCACATGTGCAGGCAGACCATCAGCGCAGACACAGCTGAAAGTGGGGTCACTGGCTACAGCCCAGCACTGACCTGCTGTGCAGCAAAGGCAAGCTCTTCACAAAAAAGCACTTTAAACAGGAGCTGTCTCACGGCCTCAGTTAAAAAAAGACCGACTTTTTAGGTTGTTACAAAGATATCTTGAGTGCTGTGATTTGGAGGAGGATTGAAGGCATGAAATAGAACTTGTTGGGGATTATTTTTTGCTAAGGGTTTTCAGCAGCTTGGAGTTACATCTAAGTTTTGCTTGGTTTTTTGTTGTTGTTTTTTTCTAATTTAGATTTTCCACATACTTGGAAATTTCACCAGCTTTCATTTCAATCAAAAAAGTTTTATATGATATTTTTATTTTATGATTTGAACATTTTCATTTGTATGAGTGTGCGTTTTGATAAGAAAATACTTTTTTCAAAGCCTTAAAGTGAGAAGTCAGAAAACTTAGCAAAAAATTTTTGCTTTAAACCTTATCTCAATTTGAATGTCAGTATAGGTGTTTGTATTTCTATTCTGTTTAAAAGAGAAGGTGGAATTCTAATGGCAGAATTAATTTGATAAGTTCAGTTCTAATTTAGGGTCTTCCTTCTCCTATGCTAAACCAAACTTCCCATTGATAATTTCTATTTTCTTTTTTCGTCTCTGATACATACAGAATTGACAGTAATTCCTGTGAGGAATTATTGTAGTGCCTAGAAAGAGGTGTTTAGTTTTGTATTTACATAAGTATATTCTGCAAAACTACCATTTACATGTAAAACACACAACATAAATTAGTCAGCAAAAGCAAAACAGTTATCTTCTCTTTTTCCTGAAAAAAAATTATATAAGTCTTACTGTTGTCCAAGTGGTTGGCCTTGATAATTTTTTCTGAGTAGTCAGATATACTTGAGCATTCAATCTAGGAAAAAAAGAAAAAAAGAAAAGCAAGATAAAGAGCAATTTATCTGTTAGAGAGCTCAGCTGTGTGAATGAAAACTATCTACTGAAGGCAGCAAAGACACTACATTTAACCATTTAACCATTGATAAAGAGTAAATCAAACCTGTGGGGAGGATCATAATTAATGATGTTTTAATATTTAAATTGCAGACTGTGTCTGAATTAAAGTGGCTCCTGTGGAAAAGATTGCTTTAAAAATTATTGAAATGTGAAAAAAAAGGTGTTTTACCTACAAAATGTACATTATTAATTGTATTTAATTTATTCCTGGTACTACAGAGTATTGCCTCCTCCCCCACAACAATCTGCTGAATGGAATGAATTAGGATGATGCTACATTTCCATATATATTTTAAAACAAAATGCATTCAAACTTTGTCAATAATATTAAAATTCAAATATGCCAATACTGGTCTATGCCAAGAAGCAATTGTTTTCAATGTGAAAAATCGATATTCTTTAGAAAAGCTGCTATTCCAAAAGAATGCAATAATTTAACATACAAGAAAGAACTGAAATTTTTTGTTTAAAATAACATCCAGATCTGCAGGGGTTTTTCTCTGTGTAGTTCTGTGCTTTTTCTAGGAAAATAATTACAGAGTGCCTCCGAGTTTTAGATTTGCCCTTAAACTTGGAAAACTTGTCCTTAAACTGTGTACTAGCATAAAAGCATTTTTGCAATGACCTCTAATATCTTTTAGAGAAAAACTACATTCCAAGAATCTCTCTGGGTTTTGTGCCCCTTGAAAATCATGAAGGCCAAAGTTGCTTGTAGTCACTGAATCAGTTCCTAATTTACCTCTTCCAAATTCGGCATTAAACGGACGATACTACTTTGCATAATCCTTGTCTCCCTAATTCCCCTGTGGGAATGTCAAATAGAACTATATTATCTCTAATGAAGTGGTTTATATAGCCAGTGAATCCCATTTAATCTCTAAAAGCTAAATTGTGCTTGACCTCTGAGACAGCACTCACAGATGGCAGGACAGCAGACGCAAGGACACACAGATCCTTTATTCTTTTTATATTGTGCATGAGACAGACATAATAGCAGTCATAATATCAATCCCAGTCCCCATGGGAGCACATTGATTCTGCTTAGCTTGCCTGCGGATGTAAACCCTTCCTAAAATGTGTCTCAATGGCCTGAGCATAAACCAAAACTGACTTGTGGAAAGGAACACCTGAGTGCCAGGCCTGAGAGTTCAAGGAAGAAATCCTTTGGAGTGAGTGACATCCTTTGGCTCCATCCAGGTTCTTCCCTTACCGTAAACTGTATGGACTGTGTGCCCTGTCTATATTACTGCCATTATACTCATTTTCCCTGCCTTTATTCACATCTGTCTGGTATTTTCAATTCCATTGCCCATTTTGGATGGTTTTTAAATAAAGCAGGCGTAGGTAGGTGTTTGGAGGTTGCTTTCCAAACTTTCTAAAGAACAAGGTGCAAAGAAATAAAAAGTTCTCTCTCATGAATGACAACAAGTTTCCAAACAGCTTCAGATGCAAAGAAGCAAAAGAATAAAACCCCCCAACATTTAAATGTTTCATGAAGGAATACATATTTCAGAAAAAAACTTGCTTTAGGGTGGCTAAAGCTATTCATCTGTATTTTGAATTGGACTCTATACTGTGGTTGAATTTTATTTTAAAAGCAACCCATTTCAGAAAAAAAGAAAACGGAATTCTGCAGGTGAAGAAATAGAGGAAAAATTGGTGTTGTCAGATTTTTTTTCTCAGTTTTCTTTCAAGTCAGTGATCTGCTCAAATCTGCCCTATTTAGCAAAGCATTTTGATTTTATGAAAAGCACATGTTCCAATAAAGAAAGTCTGTACCTGAGTTTATAATCACAGAATCATAGGACGGTTTGGGTTTGACGAGATCTTCAAAGGATTGCCCTGATTCAAGTGAAGGATCCTGTTCTTGGCCATGTTGAAAACCACAAGGTTCACACAGGCCCACTCCTCAAGCCTGACAAGATTCCTCTGTGTGGCCTATTTTCCTTCAAGCACATCAGCTGCACAAAGCAGTTTTGTGTCATCTGCAAACTTGCAGAGGGTGAACTCAATCCCACCATCTATTGTCTTTAATGAAGATCTTAAACAGCAGTGGTCCCAGCATTGACCCTTGAACTGCTTCAGCTGTATCTGGTTCTGTGTGTGTGTATATTCACCTCTGCTTTCATTTTACTTCTCAGTCTTCAATCCACTGCTGCAAATGTCTTCTCATTTACTGTGGTATCTTCCTGAAACAGTCACAAGATCCCCAGGTCTCCCCTGGGCTGTGTCCTCATCACCACCTTTTTATACAAAGCAGCTGACATCTAACATCAGCCTTCATTTTCTGTGTCTGTTTAACTCCTTCTTTCCTGCACTGTTTTGTTTGTCTGAAAATAGCACGGAATTCACTGCAATGACTGTCCTGAATTTTGTATGACGAAATGCAGCAGATGAACCAAGGCTTCAAGGGATATTTTGTGTATTTTTGTGTCCCTCACTGAGCCCTCCCAAGCAACAAGAGCTATGTGCCAATTCTATCTCTACATTTCTTACAACAGCTCCCCTGCTAGATTAACATCACTGCATTGTACCCTCCCACACGGGTTAGGGCTCAGAGCCCTACAGGTGAAGAAAAAAGAAAAAATGAGGGGGCTGGTTCTGCTCAGGTTATAGAAGAGATCTCCCCCATTCCAATAGGAATCTAAAAGTATCCCAAAAGGGCTTGCAAAGAAAGTAAAGTCAAACTCTTTTCTGAAATGCACAGGGACAAGACAAAAGTCAGTAATTATGAGCTGTGGCAAAGGAAATTCCTGCTGATTGTAGGCCTGGAATAGGTGCTGAGAGAGTATTTAGAGTCTCTGTACTTGGAGATTTTCCAAATTGGACTGGACATGTCCTTGGCCAACTTGATGCAGCTTTAAGTTAATGATTCTATGATTTACATCTCTTGAAGACCCAGAGATAATTCTAGCTGTTGGCTTAGGCAGTGGCAAGGAATAACTTCCAACAGTGGGTAAGAAGGGATAAGAAGAACTAGACAGAGTAGTGGATGAATTTGAACCCCAAGAGGGAAAGTTTGAGTAAGAGGAGAGTGATTTCTGTAGTCAAAAAACCAACACTCTGCATTTGTCAACAGTTTCCACATCATGCTATTTGAAAAATCACATTTAACTGTAGAGAAGAAACTGGAACATCACGGCTCTATGTAATAACTCATGGCAAATGTTTGCTTTTTAAATGGAACACTCACAGTTTCCAATTGCAAATATGACCATAAATTCTCAATTTGACTATAAGAAAGCCACTGCTAGGTCTGAAATGGCTGCTTGTCCAACACAAATCCACTCAGCAGCTTGCCGTGTACAGGGTTCAGGGTGAGACAGCTCATCTGACAAGAAGGTTGAAACTCTCTGGCTGTAGCACAAGTTTCACACCTAAGGGAGTTCCTCTGAGAGCTAAGTTCCATGGATTGCACACCCACCAGCTTCAGCCATGAACAGTCCATCGGTGAGCTGGCACTTGTGTGCCACTCAGCTTTATAAAGTCCTGAGGTAAGGACTGAACTCTAAATAAGTCCAAAGGGGGAAAAAAACAAGAAGACCCAAACAGGAAAAAAAATCCTCACAACAACAACACCAACAAATGTGGAAAAGTATTTGCTTTTCTTTTACTTGGTGAATTTTCTGCCAGTGAGCTGGCTCACTGTAGAATCAGATAAGCACCAGTGCCAGCACAAGGGAGGGAGGGAGACCATATGGCCAGGGATCTGAGAGATGGGAAGGTGGGAGCACATCACCATCATTTTGTATATGCTTATACTTCTACAGCACTGCAACATCTTTGCATGAGACCTGCATTTCTGCATCACAGAAAGCTGCTGGATTATCCTCCCTGAGGCTTTGATGTAATAAATCATTTTAATAAATAATACTTGGTTTACAAGAAAATACCTTCCAGCTGCCTATCACGGGCTTAAACTCCAAAACTTTTTCCATCTATCTATAGTTTCAGACTCTAGTCTGATAGTCAAATGAGATACTCAGAAGTTACACTGGATTTTGAAAATATAAGCCTGAGAATTGAAATGGTATTTCATGTATCATTATCAGTAATAAAGACACACAGTTTGGGTACTTAGTGACATCAGTGTCCTCAAATGCACAGATGTACCCAATTAAGTTTTAGTAAACAATTTTGTTGAAGTACACTGAGAAACAGGATCTATTTCCCCTTTTCTATGTTGCATTATGTCTTCAGGGCAAACAGAAGTCCAAAGCAAAAAGAAACTGCATTTGTCATTTTAGAGTCAGTAAAAATAAGTTTGAATATACTTAGTAAGCAAATCTATCCTCTCCATAATGACTTCTCTGCAGAGAACAGCACATTCATGCTCCTAAAGTTCAATGTATTTAAGGTAATAATTTCCTTCTGCCTCTGAAAAGTGTTATTGTTGGCACAGAAAACATGCACATGCTTTCTTGCACAATTTGCTGAGTTGTAATATGCAGGGAAAAGTGTATTAAGGAAATGTGTTTCCAAGACTACAAAGTTGCAGACCGTGAAAATTTAAAAAGCAAGATAGTTCACTTAACCCCTCTGAGTAGGAGTGAGCCTCTTTAACATTTTTTTTCAGCCAAGAAGAAATGTGAATATGTACCAGAACACCAAAGGTTCCACATATGAAAAGATATTTACATCCCTATTTGGAAAAGGTGCAGCAGTGCAAGTCATAGAATACAACAGAACTGGACTGAAGTCACTATAGACCAAGACATAGATGAGCTTGGAGAGTAGAATTTCAAACCAAGACAAGTAAGAAAAGGTAAATCACGAAGCCAAATTGTCAGGCAAAATGCACAAACACTGAGAGATTGTGAGAGAAAGTCTTCTTACCCCATATACCTTCTTGGCTCCTGCCTTTGCAGCAAACATGGAGAGGATTCCCGTGCCACTTCCAACATCGAGGACAATCTTATCTTTAAAAACATGTTTATTGTGATACATTGAGTTTCTATAGGTTAATGTGCGCACTTCATCTTTTAACATTTCCTGTGATGAAAATAAAAGGATTGTGTCACTACTTGAAATGCTTATATGCCTTCCACACTGCTGCTGAACGCATTCCCTTGCTGTCATTTAGGCATTATTAACACCCAACATGAAGGGTTTCTCAAGTACTTTGGGGTGCACACATCAAAGCAACAGTAAAACGCCAGCTACTTAGAGCTGAATTATTAAGACGCAGCATGATGTCCCTTGTATGATTTTATTCTGCTATTACTTCACTGTTACAATCAACAAGCAGAATGTAATCTAACCACAGCACTGCTCTGGGAATAGACAGAAGCCATACAGAAATCCAAACTTTCCTTTCCTACTAAATCATGCACATCCCAGAGCCTCAGTGGAGGGACCTTCTGAGATTCCTCTTTGGACAGAAAAGAAATGGCTTCAGAAGACATTGTACAACAGCAGGCTTGACAACCTTGCCCAATGTGAGGCAGAAGCCCACAGCAGAGCTTGGAAATTCTGTATTGTAAGGTCCTCTCTCACTGCTCTTTCCACTCATTTTCCTGATCATTTTCCAGAAAGTATTAATGTATCACCTAGACTACTATCTCACTAGTTTGAGATATCATTGTTAGGTCCTCATTTTTGATGCACTGATAGCAGTAGTACATTCATTTAATTCCATCAATACCTTGCTTTCTCTTGTACATCCATCAGTCAAACTATTTCAATAAAAAGGACCATGCTCAAGACCCAGGTGCCATTTTTAAGAGAAGTGTAGACCATTCAACACAGACTTTAGTTTTCTGCAAATGCTTCTGTTATGTCTGGAAGGCTGAAGGTTTGCTTATTCTATTGCCTAGTTTCATAGTTTAATCAAGTAGACAAATGAGTTTTTCAATTTCAGGATGAGAAGGATCCGTTCACTGCCCAGCAGTCTGAGGCAATCATGAACTGGATTGTTACACGTATCAGCCACTTACTTACCTGTCTTGGCAGGACACTATGTGTGCTCAGTAACTGCAGATGAATAAAAGGCCACTTTTATCATGAAGCATGGTTTGGTATCAGTCAAAGAGCAGTCCATCATCACTGGAAAGGTGTGAGTACACCCTCATGTGTGGAAACTGTTGCCACACATGTTAAGAACAAGAAGGTAACTGGGAGTGTTCAGCATGGATTTGGAGATGACTGAGCACTTGGTATCTTCCTCTGGTGAATTAATGAACTTTGTGAATGAGAGAAGAGGAATGAGGAAGAGAATGGTTTTTATCTTGATTTTTTGCAAAATTTTCAACATTTTTTCCCATAACATCCTCATTGAAAAATGGATGAACTATGGACTGCATAAATTGTCAGTGCAGTGGGCTGAGAATTGACTGAACTGCTGCTCCAAAAATGCTGTAATGAGCAGCACAAAGTTCATCTGGAGGCCAGTCGCTAGTGGTATCTCCCCAGGTATCAATATTGATGCCTTTTAGCTTGATTTTTCAGGTGGATTCTCTTCCTAGCAGAACTCAATCCTCAAAAAGGTCCCATAGATGTAAAACCCAAAACCTTGTCATTGACACCTGCTGCACAAGCAATTGTGATCCCATAGTAACATTTCTCCTCAAGTCCTTGTTTGTGCTGCTCAAATGGAGGCAAAAACCCACCTGGCACACCTTGCTGTTGATCATCATCCTGAGAGCTGCCCAGTGACACTTGCTATGCTCCAGGTCTCACTGGTGCTCATGCAGAACAGCAGCAGGCTCCAAGGGCTGGTCTAAGGGATGGACAAATGCCAGCAGCCTCTCCACAATGTCCCAAATCCAAATGCCTCGGCAGGAGGTCTTGTCAGCAGATGGGGCCTCTGTACCAGCAGGTGAGAGCCTTTGCAGCTATCCCTTGTCACTTGCTCCCAGTGCCTCTGCCTAGCTCAGAGCCAGCTGGTCCTGGAGGCTTGCTGGACAGACCTTCCTGCCCCTCAGCTACAATGAAGACACTGACCCTATTCTGTGGCCAGAGATCTGTAGGTGGATCAAGAGCTTCCCTCTTGTTCCCAGAAGGCACAAGTTTCCAGCCTTCACCATCAGAGGAGTCCCCACTTCCAAACCTGGTAAGTACAGACTCTGGCTGCCTCTCCTTTCACTGCAGCTGGGGTTTTAGGCTCTTGTACCTTCATGCCCTCAGAGAAGATCTAGTCAATCTCTTCCTCATGCCCCTGATGCTTCAAAGCCTGCCAGCCTCCTCTAGCAGCTCCTTTACTTGTTGACACAGATCCTTTACCAGTGCACACCTTCTGCAGGCAAAGAGGAAACTTCCCAGCCTCAGCAAGAAGCTCTCTGCACTCCCTGAGACCTACATGGCTGTATCCTTCCATCAGGAGCTCAATTTGACTTAAGGTCTATGATGTATCTTCAAAATTTTCTCCTAGGTCTCCTTCCCACTCACTTGTTTCTCTATAGTCTTCCATTCTTGGACTGAATTTCTGAATGCTACAATGGCAAGATGTTATTGGCAGACTATTGGTGTTAAATATCAATATTGGCGAATGGAACGTGCCTGGGCCCGGCTGGGCCTTGCTGCTTGACCAGAGGCGGCAGCTGTGGTGGTTTCACCTCAGAGACACCTTTGGCTGGCTGTGTGCTGCTGGGCACTTGGGACAAGTCCAGGCATGCAGGAGCTCAGGTTTACCTCTGGAGGAAAGGCTTTAGGCGAGGTGAAGGAAAGGAGTCGGTTCTGCTGAAGGGTTTTGATCCAGAGCTTTATTCCTGGCCCTCAGGCCTCTGAATCCAGCAAGAGCTCCAACAGACCTCCTGAACCACATGGCTGCTGTGTCTTTTAACCCAGGGGAGACAGGGAGGGAAGGAGTAGAGATCCCACCGACCAGGTAAGGGGGGGAAGTCTCAGGGGACAAGTGACACCTGGATGGCCCAATGTCCCCCAGGGCTGAGAGGGATCCTTTGAACTGTGCCAATCACACGACGCCCTTGCTGGAATGCCAAGACTGACGGACAGCTCTCAGCAAGGGGGCAAGGGAGGGGAAGGGAGAGGTTGTTGGCACACCTGGGGAAGGAACTGGGATAGCTGAAAGAGGCTATTACATTGCACCACAACAGCAGACAGAAATCTTTTATGTTTACACCCCACAACCAGTTAGTAGAGTAATGGAAATAGATGTTGTTATGCTGTTTGTGAGGAATGCACCGAGTCATTTCACATTTGCTATTTTGCATCCTGCTCCTAAAAATCTCATACTTTTGTGTCACAAAAATATCAGCAAGGCAAGGTATCAGTGACTTCTTTAGAACCAGTCTACAGTGAGCATTTTGATAGAAAATTGTCCATCAAGTATTTAAAATTCTTTCCAGGAGTGTATTTAATGGAGGCAATTGGGCTTAATGTTCCCATCAACGCAACCTGTGCATTCAAGTTACATGCCAGGAGTCAGGAAACTGTTTGGCTTCTCATGTCAGCTGAGTGGCTGTTCTGCTGATGTCTGTGCTCAAACACTCAAGAGAACAAAATTCCCAATTTAGCAGTGAGGGAGTGCCCATGGTTGTGGGTGGGCTGGTTTGCAGCCCTCATAAATGCACTGCATTGATGCACTTGTGAAATTCACCTCTGCATGGACAGCTGCAATAAGAATCTAAGTGGGACAGAGGTTTTGAGTGCAAGTCTCTAGAGAAATGGGTGATATGTTTGGCACTTAACCAGACTACACAATTGACTGAGGAAAGGCAGAGGAATATAATCATGAGCAACTGGGATACAGACAAGAAAGTAAAAAAATAAAAGAAATAATAATAATAATTATTATTATATTGTTAGTTATTTAACAATTGCTGAAACAGAAATAAAAGTTACCTCATGAATTCCAAAGTGAGCATAGGAATCAAAGTAATAATCCCTGGATGTCATCTCTTCTGGATTGATGAGCTTTGCCATCTTGCCTCGGCCCGGGCAGCTGGGTTGCAATGGAGCATGGATGACAGACTGAACTGGCTTTGGAACAACAGCAGGCTGAGGAGGCTGGGATGGAATGGTGCAAACCTAGGAGAACATGGAATATTGTTAAGAGGCATCATTAAAATAAAATATTTCTCTCTATGTCTAGCACAGTGATGTTATTGTTAGTGTTACTATTGTAACTATCTAGTAGATAACAAGTCCAAAGACACCTGGCATATCATAAGTGAAATTTAGGCTGCCTTCTTTCCTGGATATTTAACTTACTTGATGTCCTGTAAAATTTCCTTAATGGATTTTTCCTAGTGTTTCTCTGCAGATACCTAAATTAGTGCTGAGTAATGGTAAATTATGGGAGTTGGCTGAAGTAGGTTACTGCAAACATTGACACAAAGCAGTAAAGTGCTACTTTTTCTCCATTAGTGTCCTATTCCATCAAACTTCCACAGATTTGTGAGAGGCAAGTTGCAATAAACACATAGTTCCCCTGCAAAGAAGAGCTCATGAAAAAAGGATTCCAGACACCGTGTTGCCAACAAGGGCAGAATTCACAATTGATTCTTAATTACCAGGTAAGGTGCCTGTTTATATTGATGAGCTAGGTCTGAGAATGCTCACAATATCTGAAAGTCCCTGATGCTATCTGAAAGTCTCTCAGCATGTCACTCAGGGAGCTGTGTGACATGTGTGGTCTCTTAATGCAGTTTCCTGTTGTTGGGAGATGCAGGAGTTATGCCATTCCAACACACCATGGCCCCAGCACCTCATTTTTTATTGAATACTGCATCTCCAACACCAGCATTCTGACAGCCACAGAATTCTCACACCCCCTTGGTCCACATTTGATACCTGTATCACATAAGACAGAAGACAGAATGTTTTGCAGATATGAGGTAAAATAGACCCTTTTCTGGCCCATGTGTGTATCTACATTTTGAATCCTTAATATGAAGCAAAATGCTGAAAACTGAGAAAGACTGAGCAATATCCTACAGCTTCACCTGTGCACTAAGTCACCTGCAAATTATGGGTCAACAACTTCATATATTAAGGTCAATCCTACTTAAAATACATCATATCCTTTTGTACTTTTGGGGGTTTTTTTATGACTCAGTAGTTTCTCAGTGGGGACCAGAGTTGCCTGAGCCTCTTCTCGTTACTTTCAGGAAGTTCATGCTGTCTTCTAAAGCTTAGTACTGTGAGGCATCAATCCCCTGTACTGTCTCTGAATAGCATCAATTAGCCTAGTTCAGTTTGCTTCAATTAAAAAAAAAAAAGAAGAAGAAAAAAAAAGCCCCCACATTTTGTAGATTTCTATGTCTCATCTTTTGATGGCTTCTTTGGTCCATCTGTTAAAAAAGTAAATGCCATTGGTTTATGTTCCTGTAACATTTTTCATCCCCAAAGATACAGAAGTGCTTTATTTATGAGCCTTTTTTATTTCTTGCATTTTTTACTTTATCACCTCACCCTGTTCACCTCACCTAGTTCACCTCCCACACAGAATACACTTGCTCCCAATTGGGGTTTGTATTTCTGTTTGGTCTAGTTTCAAAAATGTCCATCTGCAGTCAAGTAATTTCTCTTTAAGACATTGCTTCATTGCCTGTTCATTGTAAGCAGTAACACTGATAACTTAGTCTGTCAAAGCATTGCTCTTCATATTCAGCTCTTTCAAATATAATCCTGCTAGTTTTAATTACATACTTGAGGTTATATCTCAACTTTTTCCTCCATTGGCATGCACCCTATGCAATTTCTGCAGTTACCTTTCTCAGCAGTCCTTTCTGTACTTGTCTGCTGGATTACAAGGACTTAAACTGTAGGTGTTTGAAATTCTGTTTTATTATAATATGAAATTTATAATGTCCTACACTTTCCACTTACCCTCTGCATTTTACAAGCATTTTACAAGAAAAATACATACATTTATATAAATTACAAAATAAAATTGTCACTGAATTCTGTTCCTGTCCTAGGTAAGAATGTCTCCAGACACATGACAGTGCATCACGTGCAATTGCTTAAAAGATATGTAATGAAGAGAAGTTGTAGCAGTTTTTGTAAAGGAAACCAGGGGGCTTCTAGCATTTCTGTTGCTGTCAAACTACAAATTTAGATGTGGTTTGCTGTACAGCAGTGAGCACTTGCTACAGGAAAAGAGACTGATCTTGAAGGCAAATCTCCTATCTGGATGCCAGGCAGTATCAATTCTACTCCTGGCTGCATGGAAGGGTCTCGACTGGATTATGAGAACAAAGTTATTCTGACTAAAGATACTGAATGAAATTAAACCTAACAACTTAAGCCAGGAAAGTTGTCTGAATGAATTTCTTTCCTGAATTAACATCACTGTTTCCTAGTCAGCAACTGAATTCTGCTATGGCCAAGGGGTGGCAAGATAACTTTTTATTGAGCTACTGGGTCAGTATTGCATGTTTGACTTGCAATACTTTTCAGATGTATCCAAACTACCTGAAGACTTACTGCTCTCAACTGTGCATCTACATCCCTGCCAGGAAGAACATATCCCACCCAGCAGAAGAAGTAGAAGCCTAATAGTTCTGCTTCTCAGCTGCCTTAGTTTGTAGCCAAGCAGCCTGTGGAAAAATGTGTTGCTGGTGGCTGTTTGACAACATTTGGCTCTGAATGCCAATAGGTCCATCCTGTGCTGTGGGTACCAAAGCCTCATGCAGCAGGGGCAGTAGAAAACTGCAAAGGGGTGGTGATCTTCTCAGCCAACAGCACTCAGTCACAGGGACCTAAAACCAGCTCCTTCATTTCTGTTTTAGGCGTGCTAACACAACAATAACACAGCTACCAACACAACGTACTAACACAACACTAACTTCCTGATTCAAATGGTGAAAATCTTGCAGCATCTGTAATACCTCCTGCTGAAATTTCTGTGTGTAGCACTGCAATTCTGGAATCCCAAAACAACATCACAATTAGTTTTGTGAGTGGGGCTCAGGAAATCCCTCTTTCAGTAAGTTGCCATAGACTCTAAGAAGAATTTCACTTGAAAGCGACTTATGCCCTATAACAACAAATATCGGGGGAAAACATAAACACAGTGGACAACTGCAGAATAAAGAATTGCAATGAAAGCTATTATTTGTATCAGAAACAATAAAGTCTTTCAGTGTACACTTCTGAGACTGTAAACTAGACACAACTATGCTTTTAGGGATATGGTATAATTCCTTAAGGAGAAAACATGCTTTTAAGACAACAGCTATCAAGGAAAGACAACTTCCTATATTCTTTCCAGAACTGAAAAGAACCCTTGATGTGAATTATGTGAATTGCAAGCTTAGCATATATATATAGCCTACATGAGGAACAACTCATCTTTTGAATAACACCTGAAAAGGCAAAGCATCTGGGCTGGGGGTAAGCCTCACATCAGTGTAAAGAATCTAAAAACCTTTCTCTGCAGATCCCATGTATGGATTCTGGCCAGCTGCACACAATTCCAGAACACTGGCTTGCTGCTTATGCAGATGAAGTCTGAAAGAATGGAAGCAGCTGCTTCAGAATTCATTCTTCACTGTGCTAAACAGGCAGCCCTCTATTTTTCCATCTTCCATTGGTACTGAAGGTGGAGTTGGGGGTTCTGAAGGATCTGAGAAGCAATCTATCACCGCTTTGGACTGAAGTCCTACCTATGTGTACCATTTCAACATTTAAATCAAATTAAATTAGGGAAACACTTCCCAACTTTTAAAAATCAAATAAAATTTATTTCCTCTTTCCTTGTGGCCAGGGTTGGTACACTGCAGGTGATCAAATGTACTACCACAGGACTGGTTTTCTTAAAAGCTTTGAATTCTCACAAAAGACGAGATTCGTAAGCCTCATTGTTTCTCAAAATCCCACAACTCACAAGCTCCTGATGTAGGCATCTGAAACATATGCAGGCACTGCAGTGACACCTCTGTGTGACTTTGAGACCTACAGAGTTGCCCATGTGTGTCAATGGGTATTGTTGAAGTTCTTTGAAAACTGGACCTAATCCAACAAGGACCCACAAGGCTGTCTGGGTGTACAACTTCCAAAATACAAAAGAGAACTGGGTATTCAAAAATCATGAGCTATTTTTGAAAATTTGAGCCTTTTAGATATATCCATCTGTCTACAGAGAGACAAGATGGTGAAATATGCACAATTCATTTTCTAGGAGGTTTGTGACAAAAGCTGTGGTGTGTAGAGTAAAAATAAACTTGAATTTCAATTCTCCTTTCTTGATATTACTATGGAGACATCGGGCTGGAGGTTAAAATTCCAGTCCTTGCAAAACTGTTGTTCAAGCTGCAGTATTTTATTCTTGACAAATTCTTAGTTATTTATGGCATTTTTATGACATTGAAGTGGTTAACTTCTGCTTGGAAGTGCTGAACTTTTCCTTAAGAAACTAATTAAAATGGAATTACAGTTTTAACTTATTCAATTTCAGCATCACCTTCCTTTTAAACAAGAGGTTTTATCATATCTAAATGTCGATTTTATTTATTTTTTGAGCCAGATAGCTTTCTATGTCAGAACCACTAGAATAGAATGTGCCTAACACCATTTTAATTAGTCTGAATTTAATAATCAAGACTTCTGGAGTGCAAGAGATTATCAACTGGTATGCAATCACCATAGCGATTCCAACAATACAGCCTCTTCCTGCTGCAGATATGAAAGCACAGCCAAATATAAGAGGTATTTGCTATCCTCCTGCCAAAATTTAGGCTTCAACAAAAACTTCTTGGCAGTCATTATGCAAGTTAAAACCTCCTTTATCTTGTATTGTTTTGAAGTCTTTGTCCAAGGCTTATCTTAAGTGATCTTTGAATAGGGCAAAGAATCTAATCCATTATCAGAGAAGCTTTAACCTGATTTTCTGAGGAAATGAAGCTCTTACAGTATCTTGCCTATGCCTCTCATTAATAACTCCTGAGCTTGTCCAAGCCAGTCTGATTTGACAGAAGTGTGGAAATATCAAATACAATTACATTTTGGTACATTTCTTGAAAACCAGAAATTAGATAGAAGTATAAGTGATTTGATGATCCACTGAAATTGGAGCAGCTAGATTTCAGTTGTCATACTTCCACCTGCTCCAGGTCTATTAAGCCACCTGGTTGGTGTTACATGTGCAGTGTGAGGCCCCTGGACTGGATGAGCAGTAATGAAGGTGTACAAAGACGACCAGGCCTTGCTCAGGACTAAGTTAAGAGCTGGGGGCATAAAGAGCACATACTTGCAGGAAACCAGGCTTTTTTAGCTCCTCTGCACATGGGAAAACCTTTCCATGCTGAGGATGAGAAGTTCACAAGGAATGCAAAATGGCAGGAAATCAGGGAGTTCCAACATTCAACTACAGACAGATGTAGCTGTTGGAGAACAAGGATATATATATATATATATATATATATATATATATATTTTTATTTATATATTTTTATATATATGCCTATATATGGTGCATGCTTTCAGGACTAGGACCTCTGAAGACCAGTAAAGAACATTTACTTAGTGGAAGATTTACGTTGTCTCAAAATCAGTATGAAAGTGCCAATTCTTCAGCAGCTATAAATCTACTTTCTGCTTGATGAAAGTCAGGCTCAGTCTGTTTTAAGTTGCATGCAAGTATGAGTTCAATGCAAATGCAAATCTATCTAAACTCTAAAACTGAATCTAGTCAGGCAGACTCTGTAGGAAAACTGGGAGAGAGAACTGATTCTTAAAATTACTTGTTCTGAGGCTACCCCTTGTTCAGCCACCTCAAAGTGAGGTGCTGCTCTGAACTTTCTACACGGATTGTTTGGAATGACAGATCAACCTGTCACAGACAAACCTGTCCATTTTTTTATCAGCAGGAAATTCACTGTCCTTTATACAGACAAGCATAGCTCAGAGTGTATTACAACTGTGACACCCTTAAGTAATGATGATAGGAAAAATATTGTGAAAACACTGGTGCTTTAGAATAAAGCCTCTGTCCACAACAACTGAGACTGATCAGTTGTACAAGGAATTAGATTATACCTTCGATGTCCAAATCCTCAAAAATTCAAAGGAAAAGATGCAAGCTGGTCATCAGTATGATAAAGGTGTGGTCAGCACACTTAGGCTGCAGCAGAAATAACACCAAGTAGCAGAAAAGAATGTAAAGATTATAATGTTTGCAAAGTTGTTACTTTTTGTGCAAGAGCTAAAAAGAAATGTAGATACGTAAATGCAAAATAGGTGACGTGATGCCTTCATGGATCTGACCCAGGGTACTTCATACTGTCAAGATTTTTAATGGGGACTGTCTGTTGGGTAAAGCCAGAATTTTCTTAGTGACAGGTCACAAAATAAGCAATCCAATTTCCAGTTTCCTATATTCCTGGGTATGCAGGAGTAATTCTTCTCCCTAATAAAGTTTAAGCACTGAAATGAATGTTCTGTGGGGTCTCCAACTGTGCAGATTGCAGAACTCAGCTGGAGAATATCCTTTACCAGCCTTTAAAGCTATCTTTCATCCGAGCAGGGTGCTGGACTAGATGCCCTCCAGAGGTCCTTTCCACACATATTATTCTATGATATTAAGACATAGTTATATTTGCACTGTTCAGGACATACAGGTGGCAAGGTTTACAAACCTGAGCCTAGGGCAAATTATGAGGTAGGTTATAAATTTTGGTTGGTAGTTGTACACACAAAAAAGAACAGAACCTGCTTTCATGAGATTAAAGAATACACACTATAAGAAAATGAGGAAGTGTCACTCAGGAATGAAAACCTTCTAAAGCTACATGTAACAGAACAGAACGGAGATTACAGGAAATGAGTTGACAAAATTTAAGGACAGGAATGATATTAAGTATTTGTATTATTTATAAATGTGTGAGCAGTTCTAGACCGTTTTGTGTGCATGTAATTAAAATGCTCTTCATCCTATCTGCTCTCATGACTGCTTAGTACATGGTGCCATTGGAGAAAAAAACAAGCAACAAGTTACAGATGTTGACATTTAATTGAAAATGTGTTACTTTTCATAAAGATGGAGATTTTGCAATGCATGTAGAGTAGAATGTCCCATGCAGGGCACAAAAAGTGTAGTTCAGCACAGAACATAAGGGAAAATATGAGAGAAATGTATTAGTATTAACTGAAGTTTATTCTTTGCAAAGCACCTTGTGGAAGGATAGCAAAGCATTATTTTAAAAGTGTTGAGAGGCAGCTTTCTTTAGGAGAAGGTTGCATTTTGATCATCTTTGGCATTTGGTAGATTAATGCCCATTATTATTTTAGATTTAATATCACAGCAACACCTTCTTGATTTGCAAGATCCCCGCTACAAGGAACAGCTGGAGAAATGCCTTGTGTTTTCACCTGTACTCTGTGGTGTTGGGCAGATGGTCTGTCAGTGGACTCTGCTGTCCATCTGTTTGTTTGGAGCCCCCTGAGCCTCATTAGGAGAGAGGTAAGTGGCACAGTGAGGAGGCTCCCAGCGCTGGCTGCAGCCTCAAACCCCTTCTCTCCCAGGCAGGGATTCAGGGCTTCAGCTCAGCAGGGGACCGTGCTTCAGAAGCCTCGTCCTCTGGTGGATAACACCAAAAGCGAACTACAGCTGGCAGATGGCTAAACTCATTCTTCTTTTCATAGGCTACAGACCAATCTAACTGCTATCAATAATGTGGAAACAGATTTCCGTGTATAACCGTGCTGTGCCTCCACACTCGCAGCATGTGGATTTGTTGTGGTTTAATGGTCTCTGCCACGTAAGTCAAGAATCTGAAAGCTGAAGATTTAAATAAAGGAGAACTATAGATAAATAAAGAAAGCTGTGATGATCTGTGGCTAGATGTCCTGTGGTTTTCTTTCAATTTTTCACCATAATCAGCAATAGAAGAGGTGGAAATATTCAAACGCACTGGTTATTTTGACACAAGAGAGATACCTGCAAGTAAATCTGGCAGGCTGAGAAATACAGGCTAGACCAGGGCTAGGTGTTTCTGAGAGACACTCCAGACTTCTCAGCTTTTTCCTGACTCAGTACCATATATCAGGGCTGCCAGAAAAAGCATGAATTCTAACAGAGTTCTTCTGAATACAGTGCCTTGCTAAGATGTAAGAACTTTTTGGTCGGTTTATGCTACAGCAGCCTTTCTCCTGTTCCAGACTCCAGTCTGAAAAGTTTACTCTGGTGTGTAGACTGCAGAGCAGCACACCAGCAGCTTCACAAAGCCAGTGTCTCTTGCTGGTTGAAGCTTCTGGACTTACACAGATTTTCAGCTATGTCTGACATGGTAACACTGCAAGTCCCTGCCTTCTGTGGAGCATCCTGACCATTTTCAAGGACTCATGAAAGGCAAATAAAACCAAAAGATTAAAAAAAAAATCCTTCCTACCTTCTTGTAATATTAAGTCTCTCCTTTTGTGACTAAAGAAGATGAGAATTTAATTTAATTATTTATTCAGTTGGTAGAAGCTAACTTGGTAGTGAAAAACAGAAAGGTTCCCTAATGTGTGGTCCCAAGACTATCAATGTTGACTGTGAAATTCCAATATCACCACAGGAATTTTAAATTTAGAACTGAGGTCAATTGTGAGAGTTACGATTGTTATTGACAACCATATATTACATCACTGGTATCACTTCTATCAAGATTTGAAGAGCACCTAACACCTAAAATAAGTCAGTAAAGGCCAGGGAGCACTTAAATTGACAGATTACAAAAGTGTGACTGATCACACTTTTCCTCTTTCATTCAATTACCCAGAGAAAAACAAGCAGTAGGTATAAACCATGTTGTGTGTTCTCCTGGAACAGATTTTCCTTCTGAGATGTCTGGGTTTTGGGAGTTTTGACAGATCTCTTGCCTTTAAAGTGCTACATCCAAAACTGTCTAGAACAAAAGAAATCAAGATGCACAGATATAAGAAGGGGAAACAGCCTGTTGTTCTGGCAGAGCTATTAGAGGCTTATTTTTTGTGGTTGTTCAGAGGGAAGGTTTGAGCTAAGACTATTGCCTGTCTATTGTTGAACTGGAAAGAGGAAAAGCTGATAACAGTATTTTCCATTTGAAGTAGGCTACAGCCTCTGGGAAATAAAGAGCTTTTCCAAGTTTAATGTCATTTTATTTCTGATTTGCCTTTCAGGGAGTTACACAAGGGAAAGAAATATCTCTGCATTAATAAAATGCATCAGGTCTTCCAGATGATTTTAAAATATCGGTCCCAAATGGGAAGAATCTAAAAATAAACCATATCACTTTCATTCCTGGACATTCATTGCAGAGTCACCGCTATATTTGGTAGTGATAATTGTTAATGTTATATGCTTACTAATATACACTGATACTGATATTTAATGTCCCACCTGGCCTGACAGGACAAGTACTTCTATGCCATCAACAAGTAGCACACAGCTATGGGGTGCTGTTCAGGGACTGAACTCCCCCAAATCATTTCCAAGACCCTTTCAGGTTTGGCATGGCAGAGAGAGAAGGCTGCAAAAGTGTCACACTGCTCAAACAGCACTGGCTTAAAACTGCAGCTGTGAAGTCTTCCCCTTCCCCTAGTATTCTGCAATACAAGTAGTCAAACTGCAGCAGCCTTGCCTCGTTTTTTCAGACAGGATGGAAACACACTCAGCTTTATGTGTGGCTGAGAGGAGTCACCCAGACCTGTGAATCCAGCACCGTTTCTAGGGTGGCTGAGTACTGTGAGGGAGTAGCTGGAAGAAGGGTGAGTGGCTCTTCTTGTGTGCACATGAACAAAGTTCAGGGCTGCTGGTGAGTCATGTTCCCTGCTGCTTGGGTAGATTTGGCTATGCAATCATACAGAATGAAGAAATCATTCCGTGCTATGTTTCCCTGGGAGTTGCTCAAAGCCTATATCATTATTTACCCAGTCACGACTCAGCTCCTTCTTCCTCCTGTAATGTGGGGCTCAGCTTTCCAGGGCTGCCTTTGCACCAACTTGGACTAGCTGGAAGGAGGATCTGGGTTTCTCATTCCTCTGTCCTTCCTTCTGCATGCAACAGAGAGGACTCATCAGCATTGCCTGAATACTTCCACAGTGTAAACTGATTAAAAGGCTGCCCTTGCATTTCTCTGTGGAGTCCAAGATTCAGTATGCAAGGCTCTGTAGAGAAAGTTTCCATAATGTGTGCTGGGTCACCCAGGCAAGCTGATGTAATTCCACATGAATTCTGAATTACAGACAATTTATCATCATGGCTGTGAAACCATGAATGGTGCATAAGGATCTACAGTCAGAGCATTAGGGGCCTGTTAACAGATGGTAATTAGTTCTATTTTAAGGATGGCTAGGCAAGTCAGCTGTTTTTGTGACAAGGAAAAAAAATAAGGACAAGGTCATCTTCTAAGACATGAAACCCTAGCAGTTGTTTTCACTTTGTGATCAGCTATAACCCAGGGAAGACATGCTCCCGTTATCTGGAAGCAGTACACAGAAATGTAAATGTGACTGAAGGTTTTTATTGATTTTCAAGTGAAGAGAGATATTCATGTGCCAGATTACTTTAAAACGCCTCGCATCACAAGGCGCAGCTTGTTGTAGAAATAGCAACAGAAGTTATAGAAGCCTGCACTGAAAATATCAAAGTTGAATGCAGTGAAGAGGAAGAGTTTGTTGCAGATCATTGCATAAAGAGTTATGAAGATACAAAGCCGGAGAAGTGTGAACTTTCCATTGTGATTTTCTTATTGGTTTTTACTATCATTGCTGCTGCATAAGTGCCTGCCTTGCTGAACAGGCAAGGCAATGGAAATGAATGGAAAGGAAACAAAAAGGACCTGGTACTTTCAAGCTACTTTAAATCACCCTGGCAAGTGCATGAAAATCTGTTGAGGAGAGGTCAGGGGGA
This sequence comes from Zonotrichia leucophrys gambelii, assembly GCF_028769735.1. Taxonomy (NCBI): domain Eukaryota; kingdom Metazoa; phylum Chordata; class Aves; order Passeriformes; family Passerellidae; genus Zonotrichia; species Zonotrichia leucophrys. The sequence goes on from NC_088169.1 coordinate 88,302,053, forward strand.
GCATCATCAATGCTCACAGTAACTTTCTTGTAGGGAAAGTAGCTTATCAGTGACTGGCCTCTTCCCCTCCCCAGCACAATTTCGACTGACTCTCTAGTGATAAAGAACAAGAACCAGAAAGCGCTAATCAACTATAAAACCAGTTATTTTTAGGCCTTTTCTCAGTATCAGGCAGTAAGCTGAACTTCACATGAAAAAGTAGAGCTCCACTATTTTTAGAGGCTAATTATTAACAAAAATAACCAGAGTATTCTATCTGTACAAATTATTTTCTTAAATTAGCGGAAAATTTAATGGAAGCCCTCCTCTGCCTAGCAAATTTCTAAGGCACTGATCTCTGAAAGTCACTTTGCAGCTGACACACCAGTCTTTTCTTCCCCTCTCACTGAGTTTCAGCTGTTTCACAACAGCTCTGTGGGAAGTTCTTCAGGAAGACATGATACTCTGTAGGCTTTGCTGAGCCTTAGTAAGGAGGAGGAAAAATATCCAATTGACCACCTACTCCGTGTCCTAGCCAAGCCTCTGATCTACACTCAGCGCAGTTTCAGATGTACTTCAGCTCTAGAGGAGGTCTCTGCCTAAGAAGTGGCCAGGGTTATTATTTCTTATCCTCTGCAGTGGGTAAGTGCAGAGACAGAAAGAAGAACAAGACTGAGAAATGGCAGTTCCTGAGCTGAAGTGCCAGAGAAAATCAGCACAGTGAGTTACAGTTCAGTGCTGCTGCAGAGCTACCAGCAAACAAGCACCAACATTGAGTAGAAGTCCCACATTTGTCACTTCCATTTGTCAACTGGCAAAAAATAACATTTCCCTGCACAGAGCAATGACACCCTGCCACTTCCTTCGGAGCTGCAGCTCACTGGATCTTAATATGTTATAGCACAGACTTTCTCTTCATCAGCTGGCAGTTTTTTTGTCCTTTGTGTTGGTCTTAGGTCCATCTCACTGCATGACCTTTGAAGGAATCAGCCACTTCTTACTGTGGGTTACCAGAATTTTGCATCTTTTTGTGACAGATGAAACCGCTAGAGGTGGAATGTGGCTCTCTGAATCAACACTTATGATGGCTCACTGAAGATGAGCAAGGAAGAAGCGCCTGTGAAACTCAGGGAAAAATGCGGCTGCCCACAGCTGTTGCAAAGAAGCTGATTTTAGGTGAATCAACTGCTAGTTTAAATGTTTCTCCCTGAGTTCATTAAAATAACATGATCACTTCCCTGAGTTAGCCAGACTTGTAAAGGGGACAGTGCTGACATGACCCAACATAAAGTGTAAAAGTTGAAAAACTAATAGAATAATTTCAGTGAGAGCAATGGGATTGAGCTGCCTTCAACTCACATTATCCTCCCCAGTAACTGGGGAAACCCAGTGTCATGACCATGAACATATTACAAAAAACCATTTGTGTTATGATTTAACTACAATTCTTATATTTTTATAAGTTAAATTTTTGTTTATATTCCATTTTCAGTGTATTTTGTACCCCCTGCTAAATCAGAAATCCCATGTAATGTCAACTGTTTTCAAAAGAGACATTAATAAGACATTTGATATTTCACATTGCATCTTTCATGCAGGAATTACTAGAAGAAACTGATCAAAAGCATATTGCACTGTGATGCCTCTTAGCAATTACTATTTTCGTTTGTAGTCATTAGAATACAACTCCTGTGATGACATTCAAAGGTTTTTTTTAAAAAATCACATGTAAAGGGTCCACTTGTAGTTAAATCACTGGGTAGAAAACTGGCAGAAAACCATTTTAGCTTGTGCTCAGGATCCCCAGCTGCTAAAACTCAGTCAGTACTTTTTGGCCTCACAGACATGGTTGAGTCTATGAAAGGAGGAAAATTCTGACTCGGTTCTCTCTTGGGCACTTGAAGTCAGGGAAGACAGTTCCCCTGGAGATTTACGATGAAGAGTAAAGATGAGAGCATCTTCTCTTCTCCCTCCAGGAGTGAGAATGTATGAATTTTATACGGACGGGTTTCAGGTCAGTTAAAATATAACAAACAACCTACCCTGAGCCACCTCCATTTCTATTCACCAAGAGACTGTCTCCACCCTGGCTTTTGCTGCTGTAATTTGCCTTGCTTTTTTTGTTGCTGCCATTTTCATAAGGGATTGGCAGCACTTTCCCCTTGTGCCTCAGCACTTCTCTTGATGCTGATTCATAAGGCAGCATATGTTATTTTGAGATGAGAGTGGGTACACGCTTGGCTAAGACAGAATGGAAATCCTTGCCTGACTTATGGTCACAAAGCACAATGCTTTGTCCACAAAACACAACCTGTGACTGCCCTGACAGGGCCTCTTGTGCAACAAGCAAATGCTGCTTGCACAGCATGGGGTCAGCTGGAGTTGGGTCCTTCCCTCCTGCACGTCTCAGTCTGCATCCTGCTCCCCCCATTCTGCAGGGGCCACACGCCCTTCCACGCTTTTCTGTTGACATCCTTCCTGGGCTCTGACTGTTTCTTGTTGTGTGAAAAGATGTGGCCCTGCCAAGAGCCTCCACAGGAGCAGCTGGGTAACGAGACGTCCTTGTGCATGCATGAGTGGCTCATCCCTCCCTTCGCTCAGGCAGCAATAGAGAGGCAATGGAAATGATTGGTGTAGAGTCACTACAGACTGGAGAAGTGGCTCCACTCAGGAAAGCTGTAGAGCAAAAAGGAAATTACTAGCAACAACAAGAGCAGAAAATGTAACTGACAGCAGCAAGATCTGGATAACTGGGCTTCTGTTCAAATTAGTCTTCTGTTGATGCTGTGTAAATAGCTGGATGAGTGTGAAGACTGATGTTTTCTGATGAAAGTGCTTCTGACCCGTGAATTCCACTTATTCATGTGACTTTTCTTAACCTGAAAAGCTCAGAGAGTGGATCTCAGAAAGGTTTTTACTATTCACAGTTGTGAAGAAACCTTGAAAAGACTGAGTAAAAGTTTCTGGGAACAGAAAGGCCTATAAAAGTAACACATTGACGCAGATTCAGTGTCTTTTTTTAGCCAGTCTTATCACCTTTCCACATATAAGGTTGGCATTATTGTTCTTTAGCCACAGCATGGGCACAGCATGATGTACAGCAATGCAAAATGCACCAAGTCTATTTGTGTTCTGATGGCAGAACAGACCTTCAGATTTTCTTGCCTTCTGATGTGCTGTTGTACTGCCCTAAAAACCTCTGAAATTAAAAAAAAAAATAAAAAGCTGCAAATTGCTTAAGATAACTCGGGAGTTAAAGGATAAGACTGAAAGTTTCACTTGCTGCTTATCTGAACATTAACTTGATCTCAGACAATGGAAGAAAAAGAACAGAGAAATAACAGAAGTAAAAAATAGTGTTTCAATTCAAGGTGACTCAAGGTTTTATTGACATGGAGTGCTTTTTTTTTTTTTTCTTTTTGGAACATATCAAGCTTCATGGGATCCTGTTTTTTTTAAATATTTCTTCAGTTCATGGAATGATTGACAGTTGAGTGGGATAGAGGAGGAGAAGAAGCATCAGCTCTCACTTCTGAACTGGCTGCACATTCAGAATTAATGGGGAGGCAGAGCTTTCCGACAAGGAGAAGATTTTGAAAATGTAAAAAACACAGACAAAAATAATATTTTTTTATAGACATATAAATCAGGGGAGTATGCTCTCAGTACTGTCATAGAAATCAAAAGCCACTGTGTTTGGTCTGTTAATATAACTGGAGTTTGGCCACCAAAATGCTCTAGGCTCTGTCTAGGATCAGTAGAAACCACAATGTTTCTTTAAAGTATGGTTTGAGATGGGCAGAGTAGCCATTCAGAGGTGTTTGTCTCTGCTCCTTAGACAGGACAAGCAGGCCAGCAGCTCAGATGCCTTATTAAAGCATCTGAATTTGTGTGAGCAGATTCCAGATCCTAGCTGATCCATTCAAAGTAAAATAATAACAACAGAAAATAATAAAGATTTCTTGATTCAATGATGGAGAACATTAGGACTTTATCCAATGAGTTGTGCATATTTCTTAAAATACCCTGGGAAACAAATTACTGTCATCAAGAAGATCTCCTAAAGAAGGCTTGTAAAAATATTTGAGGTGGGTTTGTTTGGTTTTTGTTTTTCGGGTTTTTTTTTGAGCCACTGAATCCCTGGAGATAGAATCATTCTGCACCACATAAAAACAGCAGTTTTTATTTTTCTCCTTTTAGTGACAACACGGTGATTTTTAGCAGAACTCTGAAGCATGTTGTAAGTCAGAGGAATGCAAGGTTCTGCTACCAGCAGCAAGACACATAGATTGTATCCCTCAAACAATAATGTTTCTTTGGAAGACCATACCACGGAGAAAGATCTAAGTGGTTAAAAGATGAAAGAAGAACGATGGGAACTGGCAACAGCATCTCCCCTAACTCCTTGGGAAATTCCAAATAAATAATACTATCTTTATTCAACCTAAGATTTCACACTAAAACCAGATGATTAAGAAGAATTTTGATTTTAAGTTGATGTCAAAGATAGCAAAGTCATATCCAGCAGTCAAAAAACTAAAACCAATGCAAAGTGAAAAAAGCTAAATATAGAATTGTTGCCTAGCACATTAAGTTAATTGACTTGACTTCCTTTGTTCTGTACAGTCTGTACAATACAGTGACTTCAATAAATCACTGGTCCTTTTCATTTTATTGAGACCTCAGTTCATCAGATGTAAAAAAACCCATAGTGAATAGAGATGTGAACATACTCAGCATTTCAGAGGACTGAATATTTGAGAGAAAACAGAGGCTGTGCTCCTTTGTTATAGATTCCTAAATTTACCAGATTTTAAAATATCAGCAAAGAAGACAAATGTGATGTGTGAAACAGACATATAAACCACTTAGATTTCCAATTTTATTTGTACGTTGTGTTTGATTTCACAGAACCACAGAGCAGCTGAGGTTGGAAGGGACCTCTGCAGGTCGCCTGGTCCAGCCCCTGTGTTCAAGCAGTACCACCTCAGGCCAGCTGCCTATGTGCATCCAGGTGGCTTCTGATTATCTCCAAGACACTCCACAATCAACCTGGGCAATCTGTGCCAGTGCTCAGTCATGCTTGCAGTAAAACAATATTTCCTGATTTGAAGATGGAACCTCTGGTGTTTCAGTTGGTGCCCATCGCTTCTGATCCTGTCACGGGGCACAGCTGGCACTGGGAGACCCTGTGGTTGCCCATGAGCCAGGTGGGCTTCTCTATGAGCTATGAGATGTGTAGGTGTTACAGAGTTTAAGAAAACAAGACCAACTACATTTAATTGCTGAATCAAAGGTGTGAATGCTCGGAAGTGATCTAAACTCAAAGGGACAAATATATTTAAATTCTCCCTTTCTGCACTGGAGGCTTGTATTGCTAACAGCTCACCAAGTTAGTTGAATTTAACCTTACTTCAGCTCAGGTGGTACTACATGTAAAATATGAGGTTGGTTTGGAACTTGAAATGGAAGTGTTCACCTTCCTGTGATCCTCCACATCTAAACTGAATTTTGTCACAACAACCACACAGAGGAACATAGTGAATACAAAGAATGTAAAGAAATAAAAAGTAGAACTTTTCCATAAAACTGCTTTTTTAAACACAGAGTATCTCTATCAACATATAAATGTATATGTATACATATATATACCAACACTGGATGTGGTATAAAACTTTTACCAGGATTTCGTCACTTTACAGTGTTTGAGCCCACACAGGCATAGTTGCGTCTTCACTGACACAGTTTTAGTAAGACTAACACAGGTGCACAAAGAAATGGAAGTCATGACACAATATCCAGTTTGAATTTAATTTTATGTAAGTGTAAAACATTGTGAGTATATGTATGCACACACATATACCTGCTAAGCAATTTTGTAAGCAAGCATCTTAATGTGTCTTTAAGGAACTGCATGGCTGAAATGACAAATGAGCCCAATGTCAAGGCAGTTATTGAATTATGAAGAAGCATAGTCCTGTTCACTCAGAATTAGTGTTATGTATCACATTTGCATTTTAGTTATAAGATGGGGAGTGGAGTAACTTTCTTGGTTTGGAATAGTGTCAGAGAAGAAATTGTTGTGTGACTGAATATCTTATGGCAGTTCATTATTAATCAGATTTTGGAACTACACTGGGTATCAATGGTTTTTTTAATGGCGATGTTATTTTATAACCATGTTAAAGCAGCTAATTAAATTTAAATCTGAAGTTTAAAATGCCCATGTAAAGGAAAGCTACTTGTAAGTCTTCCTCCTGGTTTCAGCTGGGACAGAGTACATTTTCTTAGTAGCTGGTACAGTGCTGTGCTTTGGATTTAGTGTGAGAACCATACTGATGTTTTGGTTGTTGCTTGCTCAAAGACAAGGACTTTTCAGGGTCTCATGCCCTGTCAGTGAGCAGGTGCAAAAGAATCTGGGAGGAAGCACAGCCAGGACAGCTGACCCCAGCTGGTTGAAGGGATATTCCACTGAACATCAGCTCAGTGCCTAAACTGGGCTGAGATGGCTGGGAGCCACTGACTGCTGCTCAGGGATGGGCTGGGCAGCAGTCTGTGGTGAGAAACTATATTGTGCATCACTTGTTTTCTCTCTCTCTCCATTTTATTAAAATTATTATTATTATTATTATTATTATTATTAGTAGTAGTAGTAGTAGTAGTAATAGTAGTAGTAGTAGCTGCAGTATTAATAGCACTGTTGTTATTATTGTATTTTACATTCTTTCAATTATTAAATTCTTCTTAGCTCATGAGTTTTGCTTCCTTTTTTCTTCTCCTGATTCTCCTCCCCATCTCCCTGGGGAAGAAAAGGAGTGAAGGAGCAGCTGTGTGGTACTTAGTTGCCAACTGGGGTGAAACCATGACAGCCTGCTTAGCAATGGACAAAGAAATACTGATCTTTCTGCAGACTACAAAGAAAATGCTGTGTATTTGTGAGGCTAGTCCCCATTTATAGCAAGGACAACATATATGTTCCTAACCACCCTGTAAATTTAGCCTAATGAACTACACTTGCTCATATTTGGCCATTAAGTTATTTGGTGTTAGTTTACCCATTGTGAGAAATTTAATTGGAAGAGACTGAGATTAAAAACCTATCAATTCCAGACTTGGTAACACATTTTTTCCCAGGAGATCTGCAAATGCCATAATTGACTTCAATGTGTTTTCAGCAGTCATTTAAGAAAATGGAAATGTATCTAGCATGCAGAACAAAGGTAATACTTCTAGTTTCGGCAGAATTACTCTTGTTCCATATTATACAAGGTAGATGAGGAGTGTTTTTAAATACCCTGCTGGTATGGACTTGATTCTACAATGAATAATCATGCTGAATGCTACTGACACACATGAGCAAACCAGTGTGTTCAGCATTTCTTGCATTATTAATCAAACATTCATTGAAATGTTCAGAGATGTGCAGTGATTTATGTTAAAAAGGTATCTACACTGTGTATTTCAAAAGCAGCAATTGATAATGGTGTTGATATAAACAAGGCTTTTGTAGCTTTGTGTTAATGATCAAATAAGCTTTTGGTATCTTACACCCATCTTTTAAATATGGTTAAGAAAGCAATACAAAAAAGTATGCTCTTAACATTTTTATACAATTGTGAAACAGAATGATGAAAACCCTATTCTTGAGCAAAATCACTGGTGATTCATCCTTTTAAATATAATTTTATATATAGACGTGAGCTGGTTTTGAATCTATATAAATCAAAAATAATTCTGCTGAAATTGATGGATTTACATGAGGGTAAACCTGTCCTGTGCTGAGAATACTTTTGTTTTTTAGTAGGCATGGTTAGAATACTCATTTTTACCAGGTGGAGATAAGTCTTGCAAACATAAATACTTTTGCCTTCCCTTTTACACAGTGACAAAGAGATATTTTATGAGCACTGAGAAGCTTATTGTTTTTCTGTCGAGAAAGGAACAGACGTAAAAAGATAGAAAGATGGCATAGAGATTTTATCATCAGTAAATCAGTGGTATTGAGGCTATGAGGATAGTTTCACATCTTCATGAAAATCTCACAGTAATAAGTGCGAGCACCTTCTTTACTTAAAATCCTTATACATCTTTGCCTTCCATTAATTTTGTCTGATGAAAAATGTCTCTTAGAAAAGCAGGACAGAAACTGAATGTCAAATACGGAGAAAAAATAAATATAAACCCATTGGCCTAGTTTTACAATTTTGTTAGGCAAAATATACTTCATTAAGCAGTATACACACTGTCATGGTGCTGGTATTATTAGTCATTAAAGTATGTTTGAAAAATCTAAGAAGTGTGAGATGGAGTTTGGCACTGGAGGCTTGAATTAATCTCCTGGTGCTGAATAAGAAATTCAGATAGGTAGCAGGACACATGCTTTGAACAGCCCTGGAAAGTGCAATCAGCTTTTGGATTTAAAAGAATATAAAGATTCAGCAATTTAGATATTAATAGCAGGGTAATGTAGTTGAACAGCGAGCTAGGAAATGATCTTTGCAGTAATATGTTAAGTTCAGCGATGACAATGTGCCTGTGAGGTGAGATGAGGTGAGCTGGAGCTGAGCTGCTGCTCAGAACCCTGGCATGCAGATGAGTGAGGAATATTGCACTTTGTCCTGGTTCCACTCGATGGAGTGGAGATTGGGGTGGGTCTCAGGTGTGTGTGCAAAGGTGTAAGAGCTGGTGACAAGTTTCCACTGGCAGAGTCTCACAGTATTGTAAATCACTTATTTCTGAGATTACCAATTGATTTAATCATTTGTGAGACAATGCTAAAGGCATTGATAAAGGCAAATTTTAATGGAGGATTTCAAGGAAGCTTTAAAATACATACTTTGATAACTAATTTAAAAGAGTCTTGTTTTTTTCTGTTATGTTCTTTCTTTTTTCGTGGTTGGTGGTGTGAATCAGAGGCCTAGAACTACATACTGTCTCTTCTTATTTCATAACTGACTAATTTGTCAAAGAACAGTGAATGTTGGGCTTATTCACTTTGACAGAGAAATTGAGATTTGCATTAGACCTTACAGGCTATGGCAACCCCCCCTGCTATTTCTTTATTGACAGGCTGTAAAAGGGTAAATTGATTCACTCCTCTGAAGGCCTCCTGCTACCTCTGCCTACATCTCCTTGATTCCTGACATTTGTTAAACCTGACAATGAAATAATGATCTGCAAGTACACAGGCACCAAAAGGGAGGCTAAGGAAAATGTGGGCCTGAGGCTAAATGGAGCAGGGGCCCTGGGGACAGTGGATGAGGAAAAGGCCAAGGTACTCAGTGCTTTCTTCACCTTGGCCTTTACTGATAAGAACAGTCTTCAAGGAGCCACAGAGTGATTCTGTGACTTTTTGATAATGAATTTAAGTAATTCTACTGTTCCTTTGTTTCTCTGTATTTTGACTCTATTTCCCCACCTCTCCTTCCTTCCTTCCTTCCTTCCTTCCTTCCTTCCTTCCTTCCTTCCTTCCTTCCTTCCTTCCTTCCTTCCTTCCTTCCTTCCTTCCTTCCTTCCTTCCTTCCTTCCTTCCTTCCTTCCTTCCTTCCTTCCTTCCTTCCTTCCTTCCTTCCTTCCTTCTTCCTTCCTTCGCCACTTCCTTCCGCACTTCCTTCCGCCACTTCCTTCCGCCACTTCCTTCCGCCATCTTCCTTCCTTCCGCATTCCTTCCGCCACTTCCTTCCGCCACTTCCTTCCTTCCGCCATTTCCTTCCGCCACTTCCTTCCTTCCTTCCTTCTTCGCCACTTCCTTCCTTCCTTCCTTCCTTCCGCCACTTCCTTCCTTCCTTCCTTCCTTCCCATTCTTCCTTCCTTCCTTCCTTCCTTCCCTCCTTCCTTCCTTCCCTTCCTTCCTTCCTTCCTTCCTTCCTTCCTTCCTTCCGCCACTTCCTTCCTTCCGCCACTTCCTTCCTTCCTTCCGCCACTTCCTTCCTTCCTTCCGCCACTTCCTTCCTTCCTTCCTTCCGCCACTTCCTTCCGCCACTTCCTTCCGCCACTTCCTTCCGCCACTTCCTTCCTTCCGCCACTTCCTTCCTTCGCCACTTCCTTCCTTCCGCCACTTCCTTCCTTCCGCCACTTCCTTCCCTTCTCTTCCGCCACTTCCTTCCCTCCGCCACTCCTTCCTTCCTTCCGCCATTCCTTCCTTCCTTCCGCCATTCCTTCTCCGCCACTTCCTTCCCCTTCCTTCCTTCCGCCACTTCCTTCCTTCCGCCACTTCCTTCCTTCCTTCCGCCACTTCCTTCCTTCCTTCCGCCACTTCCTTCGCCACTTCCTTCCCATTCCTTCCGCCCCTTCCTTGCCACTTCCTTCCTTCCACCACTTCCTTCCTTCCGCCACTTCCTTCCGCCACTTCCTTCCGCCACTTCCTTCCTTCCGCCACTTCCTTCCTTCCTTCCGCCACTTCCTTCCGCCACTTCCTTCCGCCACTTCCTTTTTTTCACCCTCCCTTCTTTTTTCCCTCCATCCACCTGCTCACCCACTTTCCTGTCTGCCTTTTGTCTCTCTTGCCTTTTCTTTTCCAGCTTCACAAAATAATCTATATAGTTTGACCTCCAGTAAATTTGCAAAGCCTTCTGTTACGTGGCTAAATATAGTAATACATAAATACAATATTTTCCAGAGCAGGGCTTTTACTTAAGGGTAACTTTACATTTGCCTCTTCTAATCCAAAGAATCTAAGAAATCAGCAAACTTACACAGAGCTGAAAAGGATTCAGCTGAAATTTCAGTCTGCAACATACTTTCTTGCACACTAAAATCTGTTCCCTTTCTTTGTCCAATAAGTGTTTCATATCTCAGTTTTGCTATTTTGCATCCTTGGTCTGCTTCAGGCTCACAGAGGATTTACTGTGTTTTACCAAAGCCAATGAAACCAAAAGGGTAATGATGGCCCTTACCCTTTTTTAAGGCTCAACAAGAGGCAAGCATCCCTAGCAACTGTGGAACACCCCCTGCTCCTACAAAATTTGGCTAATCTTAATTTGGTTTAAAACACTGTGCTTCCTAAGGAGACAACTATATTGTGGTGTGGTTAACTCTATCTCTTTCATTTCCCCCTGAAACAGCTGTTCCACATGCACACTTAGACCAGATGCAAACTGTGGGTAAGAAGCAATTTGCAATAAAAATGTTACTTTTTACATTTGACCTCCCTTTCCAGGGTAAATATGAAACTACTGACCCAAAATTCTGAAGTAAAACATGCCAGATATACAGCTGGGCTCTGTAACAGGGGATTTCTGCAAAATACACTTTGCTGGCACTACTTGGTGCCATGTGCATTAAGCAGTTAGTCTTCTATTACGTTTTTTCATTTAGGAAAATATTCTTCCTTTCCATTTTCATAACAATTTCTGCACAGCCTTTGGTTAAAAAGAGGTAAACAAGAAACTATACAATGCAATGGTCATGGGCCTCAGAAGAGGACCTGCAAGCAGAGATTACCATGTGCTGAACTTGATTTGTGAAAGAGGACACGAAGGGACAATCTAACAGCAGCCTGCAAGTACTTGAAAGATAGTTACAAAGAATATGGAAGAGAACTCTTCTAAATAGCAGCAAATGAGATAATGAGGTGAAAAGGTCACAAGCTGCAATTGTTGAGGTTCCGATAGGACAATAAGAAAAACTTGTCCTCTGTGAGGTCTGCTGAGGGTGAAGCACTGGAAGAGGTTACCCAGAGAGGCAGTGGAATCTCTGTGCTTGGAGATTTTTAAGAGTTGGCCAGAGACAGCAATGGCCAACATGGTCTAATGCTGGTGACTGTTGTACCCTGGCCATGAGGTTGCATTAGATGGTCTGCAGAAGCTTGTTCAAATCAACACATCTGGTTTGCCACACCACAGGGATCCCTATTTACATAGGACTCACAGGTGTTACTCCTGATATATCCTAATGTAAATCACATTAGAGTAAAATAAAAACATACAAATCCTGTACTTCAGACAAGTTAATGTCTACTATGGGGCAAAATCATGAGATCTTTGGTCCTTCAATAGCAGTAGTTCAGAATGAGTTATAGGAAGGATAAATTACTTCCCTGTTTGTGACTAAGGAAAAGAATATCAGTAGCTGGTCTTTCTCCCAAGCTGGGGTCAAATTTCACAATAGATTGATGAACAGCACATGGACACAACCAAAAACTGAAACAGATGGCAACATCTCCTCTCTTCCTATCTAAATGAGAAATTAAGGTCCAAAGCAGAAATAAGTTTGAATTGGTGGACTGTTCTTGGAAGGCCCTGCCTAGGTCACATATTATTCTGGTCTCTGAGACCAGGTCTGAGCCTTCCTGGTCCCATTGGAAGCAATGAAACATAAGCTGTCTGGCCAAAAAAGGACAAGCAGGACAGGAGAACTGGGAGGCCACCCATGACCCCAAGTGTGCTTTGTGGCCACTGAGGGAACACATCAACACTACTTCTTGCAGTATTACAACCTACTACTGCTTCCCAGCCAGCAGATGTTGACTTTCACCACATTGGCATGAGAGACAGAATTGCTACTTTTTCTTTCAAAAAGGGGGACTGGGGGGAATTGTGGCAGAATGTCTCAGATGCACATGATACCTTGGGACAGGACAAGGAGAGCACTAGGAACTGAAGTGTGTGCTCTAGACCAAAGAGAATGCTGAATGGGAAGCTTGCCAGCTGCACTATGGTGAAGAGTTTGGTACCAGGAAAAACTGAGGAGGACAGTGGTATCAAACAATGTCTTAGAAAATATCCACCTCCATGCCCTTCTTCCAAGGTGGGCTCCCCCTCCTCAAAAAAAAAAAAAAAAAGGAAAATTTTAAGAGCTTAAGGAGCTGCTTTTTTTTTGTGAGCAATGGTTAGAAAAAGTGGTAATGGCTCTTTTTAAATAAGAATTCACTCTGTGTGGAAAGGAGCCAGGTACAGTCCTCAATACTCACAAACTTCCAAAAGCATGTACTGCAGGACAGGATATTTTAACTGAGGGAGAATGGTATCTCTTCACCTTCTTTATTTTTTCTCTGTCAAAAATTTTGGCTAAACAATTTTTGCTCACTTTAATATCCTTTCAAACGTTTTATTACTAAAATATTCTGTTCATTTTGGAAAGAAAAACATTGAGATTTTATTTATGATCACCTAGTATTTCACTCTCAAAATACCAAGGAAAATTATCTTTAATTTCTGCACTTAACAGAATTTTCAGAAAAGTGAACTTGGCAGTGAGTGCTTTTGAAAATGAGTCTGCCTTATTTCCAATTCTGGTCTTTAAATCTCTGAATTGTTGATGCAATAAAATGAAGATAAATAGATTTTCTGTTCCAGATTTTTAAAGTGAGTTTCCATTTTTGCAATTACGTAGATCATGGAAAAGACAGCATTATACATGCCTTTTAAAATTTTGGGGTTCTTTATTTTTCAGAACTGGGACTTAGCAAATCTAGCATATAAGAAATATGTAAAGCTATCATCCTTGACCTTACTGTACCTCTTAAATCATAGAATCAATCACAGAACTGCAGAGTCATAGCATCATAGAATAAGCTGAGTTGGAAGGGACCCATCAGGTCATCGAGTCCTGCTCCTGGCCCTGCACAGGACATCCCCAAAAATTGCACCATGTGCCTGAGAGCATTGTCCAAACACTTCCTGAACTCTGTCAGGCTTGGCACTGTGACCACTGCCCTAGAGAGCTGTTCCAGTGCTCAGCTACCCTCTGGGTAGAAAACCTTTCCTGATATCCTGATATCCAGATATCCAGCCTAAGCCTTTCCTGACTCAGCTTCATGCTGCTCCTTCAGATCCTGTCACTGATCACAAGAGTGAAGAGATGAGTACCTGCCCCTCCACAAGTTTACTCTCAGCTTAAAAGTTAAATAGTAAGAATTAAATAGTGCCCATCCTCTCACCGTCGCTGTGAAGTGACTCAGCTCCCATGCAAGACCCCTAAAGAAATAACATGTCAAAAGACTTCATGAAGCCAGCCAGGAACTGTTCAAGAACACAGGAAGGATCCAGGTAGGCTGTGATTAATCAACAATTGCTCCATTCTGGCAAGGGGAAGACACCATTGTGGCCATCAACTCAGCCACTTATTGGGTAATCTCCTCTTTGCTTCCTTGAGGTGAGGGGTTTTTGTTTCTGTTAATTAGAGGTTACTCCCAAAGAAAAATATGGAAAAATATGGAAAAGACCCATTTTATCCAAGACTTCCAGATCAAAATAAAGACAGAATCAAAGCTAGTGATGAGGGCAGCAGGTACACAGAATTCTCTGTGGAATCAGAGGTAGGAGCAACAAATTTCATTATACACCCGCTTAAACTGTTCATTATCTCACCTGACAAGGGACTGAACTTTGTTGCAAACTCAGAAAGGCTGAGACAAAATCTTATGAAAAGAATAGGTTCAATGCTTTTTTAACTTAAAGTATTTCTATGCTCTGCCTTTATCAGTAAAGGCACAAGCCTTCAACTTTCACAATCAGGATGGAGCTCTGGAAGGCATGTGAATCACTCTTGTTAAGCTCACTTTTTGTATGGATGTAGAACAATTACAAAATCTATCATCTACAGAATATCTTGTGCTCTTCTGTGAAGAATTTTGTGCTTTTCACAAACTGAGATTGAAAAAAAAGTGTCACTAAAGCCTGCTTACTAGCATGGAAGTTCTCTTTTAGCATTGGCACAAGGACACAATGGGATTTGGCCCATGATGTCACCAATACAAACCAGACCCTTTCTAAAAATCCCAGTCTTCTTGACACTCACTAAAACAAGCCTATGCTGGCAGAGGATGAACCATGATAAGATATCTTTATCTGGAAACTCTGCTTTGAGTGATTGCTGTTACTCTTTACTTGAGCATAAGTGTTTCTTCATCCTATCACTATTATTAATGCCAACTAAAATCTATTTCGTCAATGGGGCCAAAATATCATGGTCAATACCTTGAACTTTTAGTATTAAATTTGAGAAAGGAGTGCAATGCACTTAGCTCTGTCTTCAGCTGAGCTAAATTAATGTTCTGCACAGCTGAAGTTGTAGAAGGTGGCTCAGAGCCGTATTTCTGCTCCCCCCACTCTTGAATTGGCTAGAAACCAAAACAAGCCCCTATGACTAGGCTAGAACTACCTTGTACTAGTACCTTTTACTAGTCTAATAGCATGGGCAACTCAGCTCTAGTTGGAGCATTGTAAAGGATCAAAATATGTTGGGAGGTGGAATATGCCCTGCTTTAACTCAGAGCTGCCTCTGTATCCCTTGGGAATTTGGCTACACCCTCAGTGAAAGCCTGACATCCTGGGTCAGCTTGCTGACTGCCCTGTCAGCAGCACAACACCTCTGGATCATGAGCTGGTGGTCTGGCCTCTGTAGCTCACCTACACCCCTTATACACACCCACAACCTTTCCTGTTCAAAGTTAAGTGACACAGGCATGTGGGCACCCAGTAAGGTTGAAATTTGTGTTACAAACTGTTTCCTCAGCTGGCTCTGGGACACCAGGCCAGACCTCTTGTGACTTCTGTTAGTACAAGGTGTAGACCAAACAGCAGTGCCATTTCTCTCTTGGGTAAACCTCACCCACTCATTAGTGTTCATTCATATATGCTGTTCTAAGCAATTTAATAAAACCAAATAAGAAATTTCTACAAGACCTCTCACTAATGAACCATAGATTCCACTAGAATGAAGGGAAAAGATTAGAGAGAATTAATTCTGTCTGCAACACCACCCAGCACAATAACCAGGAGCAAAACTTTGGTTTAGAGAATAAATTCAGTCCAATTTTCTGTGTTACACACATTCCTGCTCTGCTTCTGTTAATTTCTACTTTGGTAGCTTATTAAGGAGAAATCCCTCTTCCTACTCATAAATCACAAATAGAAGCTCATGGTTTCAATAGATTCTATAATATCTTTTTTTTCTCCCTCAGTAGTGGTATGACTGGATTTCATGCAGATGGAACACTTTACCTCCCCACTTCTGACAATAGAACAGTCAGTAACCTTTGCTGACCCACATCACATAATCCTGAATCCACTTTATTCATCTGTTTAGGGAAGGACAACTATTAGGCATGTTATCCCAAATCTAACCAAAGCCCAAGGTTTGCATAATAGGTCATTCTGGGAGGACTCAATTATGCCACCATAAATAAATTAACTGATCTCTCTATTCTTAGCAATGAGACAAGAATCTTTTCTCTCTATAGACTCTGAAGTCTTCAGCACAAGAATAGTTTTTTATGAAGCTACTGAGCAATTAGATTGTACAAAACCAGATCAGTTTCAAGTTCGAGGATTGTTCCAGTCAGACACTAGCCTGTCACAGGTACATATCTTTTGGATGTGCACAGAAACCCTGGCACTTGGTGCTATTGCAGCACTTTGTGGTTATTGCACATTCTCAGTACTTAAAGGGGCCTATGAGAAAGATGGGGACAAACTTTGCAGCAGGACCTGTTGTGACAGGACAAGGATAATGATTTTAAACTAAAAGAGGGTCGATTTAGACTAGATTTAAATATAGACAAGACATAAGGAAGAAATTTTTGACAATGAGGATGGTGAAACACTGGCACAGGTTGCCCAGAGAGGTGATTAACAGTCCATCCATGAAAACATTCAATGTAAGGTTGGATGGGGCCCTGAGCAATCTGGTCAAGTTGAAGATATCCACCCCATGGCAAGGTAGGGGAGTAGATGTTCTTAAATTTTCCTTCCAACTCAAATTATTCTATGATTTTATGGTTGCTTTCCCTTCACCTGGCACAGGTTCACAAGTTACAGTCAGGCACACTTCTTGTGAAATCATTTTTTCTCCATCACTGATATCAGGCCTACTATTGATTAGGATTTCAAATAACACATTTAAAATTTAAAAAACCCAGAACCCAAAATCTACAGCAGGTCAGCACCATGAATTTTGCAGAACCTTTGTGTGTATGTTCTACAAAGAATAGTTTCTCTTTTCTTTCTGTCAGAGTGTCTTTAATTATTTGCAGAGAATGCAATTCTGCATCTGTTATTTATGCAAACAGTCTTGTTTTATTTAGACAAGCCTCCTTTCATGACTAAAGATACAGAGGTTCATTCTTGTATCTTGAGGAGAGATTCTCAAGCTTTTGTTCTGGTGGAACACCTCTTAATATTCATGCAATGGCCATGGAGTGTAAAGATTTTCTGCATCTTTTTTCCTTGTGTGCTACAACCATGGATCTGAAACCATTCTGGCAAGTTTCCTATTAGTGAGACCCCGTGGCATTTAGTGAGGGTCTAAATAGAAAAATCTTAGGCTTTTTTTCCCCCTTGACTCTTATTTTTATATAAAACACTGTGTATTCTCAGGATACTATAAACACATACATCAAACCACTGGTCCTACGTAAACTCTGGCAGATAGACTGATATCAGGCTGTTATCTGTGAAATAAACTGCAAAACCATTTTGGTAGTTCTGATATTCTGATCCAAGGCCCAACAGCACCTGTGGCAACACTTGGACTCACTTGACCATGTTTTGTATAGAGATTTAAGGCTGTGGGGATACCAGTGATGTGAATGTCTGTACATCTGGGACCATGGGAGCACACCCCTCTAAGCTTCCTGGTGACACGAGATGTCTTCCTTGACTGGAAAGTAATGCTAGTGAGCAATTGCTTTTCTATTCTGTATTTTTGCTTAAGGAAACAGTGAGTGCTGTCTTACTGTAGCTTTGTTTTTTCCTTGTCTGTGCCTGTTCTCATCATTTCTTGAAGCTCTTTAAGCTGAAGAGGTAGCATGGGCAACAGAGGGTAGTCAAGGGAATACAAAGTTTTTCATGCAGTGTCCATGTTCCTTGACTTGATGGATTGTTTTAAACTGCCCTACAACTGAAAGAGTTTACTCACCATATTTGACCACAACTTTGAATAAATGCTCTCAGTTGTGGTTAATTAAAAAAAAAACCAACCCTGAAACATGAAAAATATACTATGAAGCTGTAACACAAGTAAATTGGGTCAAATCAATCTAAGCAAGAACCAGAAGGTCTTTGGAATAATTTGGTAGTACGGCATTCTGACAAGTTGTTAAATGTTTTAATTCTTCATCTCTCATTACTGCTGGTTCTGTTTACATCATGCCTATATGACTGTGACATCAAAATTCTTCAGGAATTTAATATCAAATAATGAGTACTACTGGTACCCCATTTATTTCAAATGAAGAAAATTTATACCAGTTCCTGATTTTCTCTGACACTGTGTTAAGTCCAAAAGTGAGATATTTTGTCCTGTATTCCTTCTGTCACACCTATTTGTTAACTTCAGGAGAAAGTTAGAGAAATACAGGTTTGAAGGTCAAACTGGTATCATATGGCTTTGCTAAATATAGATGCTTGACAAGTAAAAGAGCTTCACAGGTCTTGGCATATTTTGCTTGGTGCACTTCTACCTCTGCACATATGCAGACAGACAACTGCTCTCAGTCCATATCAGAAATATGAACATTACTAAAATAAAAAATATCCAGGCAGAGGTTACAAATGTATCCCTTCTGAAGGGATTTTCTGAAGGTAGAAGTGGAGCAGGATATGCCTAATCTGCAATATTTTCACTCTCATTTCACAAGTCTGTCACTGATGGATACTCTGAGGAGACGAAGCACAGCATTTTAATATTCTCCTAACCTGTATGCAGCATTGGAATGAATCTGTTTTTATTTTAAAAAATCTTTCTCCATAAAATGACATTGCAGCGTGCAGCATTACACAAGCAGGAAAAATTGATTAAACAATAAAAATGTGCTAAGAGTGAATGAAATAGAAGAGGAATCTTTAAAAAGCTCTTTTCACCTATTTTCCCTGGCTAAAAACAATTTCCATTGACAAAAATGGCTTTGAAAGGAACTGTCTGTGCTTGTACATTTCTTGTTGCAATCCTGTCCTGGGATCCTGGGACCTATAATGCAATATGTGCTGTCAGGACTACGACAGTTTACAGATGTGCAGCCAGACTTCTTGCTATTTATAGATGCCTCTCTGCAAGCAGTACTCTATGGGTTGTAGTGCAGTAGCAGGCACGTTCTTAGATTTAGTGCTTACATCATATTCATTTAAGAAAATTTGGCTCTTCACCTGGCATGGCAAAGGAGGCACATTTATGAAGGTCAAGCAGAGAGAACACTATTGTGAAGAGAAATGTGGATGGAATTCATGAGCGAGCAGGACACCTACTGGGAGGACTAACTGAAAGAAGGAGGCATTAGGCAGAGATGTGGAAATAATAAAGAATGGAATAGTCATGTGTTCACAGTAGGTTTTGCTCTTTATTCCCTCTGTGGGGTAACTGGGGAGAAGGTTCAGTGCTGCCCCTGCAAGGGCAAAGCTGTAAAGTTGTTTGGGCTGCAGTGTCCCTGGGGTCTGTACATGGCTGTGCTGCATCTTGCTAAAGCATGTGTTAAGTGTTCAGTCAGAGTGCTAGGCACAGTCTATTAATAGAAACAGCGAGTTTGGCACACGCTCGCACTTTCGCCTGTCTCCTTCTCACATGCTCGCAGAGATGCTGGGACTGCATCCTGCATCCTTCTGCTTTTCCAGACCTGAGACTTCGCACACTGCTGTATGCCCTGAGAAGTCTCAGTGAGGTCAAGACAGCCCCAGACAAGTAAACAGGGGCTGCTCAACCCCAATGTTGAGGAAGCAGAAGGTAACGGGTGGGGGAGCGGCGGGGATGGGGTGGATTTCTTGCAGAAAACCTGAGACCTCGCAGGGTACCCTCCCGGCCTGAAGGCAGTGCAAAGCTATTTTCGGCACTGCCCAGGCCAGCCGGACAGCCCCCACCTCGGGCAGCTCCGCTCTGGTAATATCCAGGATGCTGCAGAGACGCGGATGCTCCCAAAGTGGCCCCAAACGATCCCAGCCAAGGCTGCCGGCGGAAAGCACGGGGAGCTGGCCAAGGTGCTGCCGCAAGAGACGGTCTGTCCCTTTCGGCGTGCCCAGCACCCGAATCACCGCCGCCCTCCCCTGCTGCCCCGGAGCCGGCGCTCCGCACGGCCGCTCAACTTCCCGGGAAGCGGCGGCCCCGGGCGGCCCCGAGCGCTGGCGCCGGGCAAACTTCCCTGCCCAGGGGGAACGGAGGGAGCCGGGGGGCGAGAATGGGGGGGAGGGGGGGCGAATGCAGGAAACCACAACAGCACGGCAGGCAGGAGCTGGCGGAGGGGCCGGGAAAGTTGTTCCGCACTTCCTGCTGCTTCTGCCCGGGGATCAGGGCTCGGGGCTGGGGGAGCGCGGCGCCGGCCCCGGCTCGCATCCTTACTCACCTCGGTGCTGTCGGCAGCGTTCTCCGCCATTTTCCTCCTTAGGAGCAGGCAGCGGGAGGAGTGTTTCATTCCCATAAGAGCTAGCCAAGGGGTTGGGGCTTCGGGGCTGGTGTTTTGGTTTGTGTTTTCAAAGATCTCCAAACACTGGTGTGCGCCAAAGGACAGGGAGATAAAAAAAAATATGGAAAACAGCAATAAATCAGTCAGCTTTGTCCTTTCTGCGTCGTCCACAGGAATTGTTTGTCTCCTCTTAGCATCGGGAGCTCCTCAGGCACTTTCAAGTCCTCCTCTTTCTCCCCTCTCCTCCACCTCCAGCGAGTTCTTGGGGTGGGCAGAGAGAGGCGGCACACACTCTTCAGGTTAAACTAAAAGGCTGTCGGGCTATGAGTCCTCCCCTTCAGAGAAAGCAGTCAGGCTAAACAGGAGAGAAGCACCAGCTAAACTGAACTTGGGCGTGCAGTGACCAGCTGGGCATCTTTGTGTCCTGTGGCTACTCTTCCAGAGGCAGAGGGAGCCAGAGACAAAGCAACAGGACAAGGAAATCATAGCCCTTTATTTTCCTTCTTTGGGCTTCTTTCTTTCTCTCTACGTCCCAGGACACTTCCTTTAAAGACGGTCACAGAATTTGCCACCCTCTTTCTATGAATGTCTTCTGAAATAGAAATCCCTTCTCCTCCTCCTTCTCCTTCCCTCCCTCCTCCCCCCCTCTCCCCTTCCCTCTCCTTTTCCCTTCCCTTCCTTCTCTTCTCCCTTTCCCTCTCCCTACCCCTTCTGCTCTTGAGCAGAGCTTGGTGCCCCTCACTGGGAATTGCATTCACGTGTCTTTCGTAGAAAAAAAAATAAATAAAATTTCAAGCTCCCCCCACCCGTCGCCTACACCCTCTCACACACAAGCACGCATTCACACGTACGCGCACACACGTTGTCTCCCTCTCACACAGACATGCACAATTTTTTTTCTCTTCCCCATCCCTCCTCTTCTTTTGAATCAGCAACACTTCTCTTTGCAAGGACTCTCGGCAAGGCTCTTAGAGAGCAACCGAAGAAGTCTGCTCCAGCTTCTTTCCTCCGAGTTAAGTAGCAAACCTGCTTTCTTAATATATCTCCTCGTGTGTGTGTTCTCCCAGCTCCTGTTTTACTTGAAGTTTTTCGGGAGGATCCACGCTCCGTCAGAGAGCCGTGAACTGTAGGAATATAGTCCCGATCCGGCGGCAGCTCCTGCTGAAAAGGGGGGAGGAGGAGCTGGGGGGAGGAGAGGGGAAGAGGCGGAGGGAGAGGTCTCGCTGGGGAGGGAAGGGAAGAGGCTAAAGGTGATTTGAACTTGTTTTTAGCCTTTTCCTAATGACATCTTCCTCTGTAGGAGTGCATCGCCACCTTCCCCACACGTTTATTTTGCTTTCACTCCTCCGGGCACTTTCTAGTTCTGAGTTGTCAGCTGGGAGGATTGGGTTTACCTCACTCGTGTTGCTGTGGGTAAGGGCGGGAGAGGGGGCGTATTACATAATTAATCCTTCCAACTTCACTTTCCGCAGCTCCATCTCCAGCCCACTGTTCTCACGTTTCTGTTTTGTTTTTATACGGAGGAGGTGAGAAAATAATGCTGGTGTGTGGGTGTGTGTTGCTCGAAGGATTTCAAGGACCAGAACAGGATTGCTGCTCTCTGAACAGTCTGAAATTATTTCCTCTGGGGGTGCCAATGGAGACCTGAAGAAGAGGTTTGAAAGATTACTTTTGATGCATATTTTAAGGACGTAGCCAGCTCAGATGCTTCATTAGTAGCCGATTTTGATGGATTTGGGATTTTGAATTTTTGTCCCTTGCAGCCTATTTTAATATTTTTCAATTAGAGTTTATCCTCAGCTGACCTCTGGAATACTGACATACCATGAAGTACTGCCAAAAACCAGGAGGTCCCTGGGCACACAGGAGGTGGAAATATTCCTGGGGGTGGGGGAATGGAAATAGAGTATATGAATTAGAGAGTAGAGAGCAAAATCATTCTCCTGCCCCATGGGGATGAGGAGGTGGGGCCAAGAAAATTAAAGAGGTGAATTCCTCCTTTTTACTTGAACGACCCTCACAAATTCTTGCTCAGAAACAGATCAGTAGGTATACACTAGATTTCAGGAATTTGTAATAAGTCGCACAGCAATAAGTAAGAAACCTAGGGAAGCAGAAGGTGTGTGGTATGCTGAAATGTCAAGTGGCAATGAGAATATGCCATGTAGGGCACAATGGAACCATATGAAGTGGTTTCAGAATATCAGAATATGTTTCAGACACGCGTTCCATACAGACTGAAACTGGACCCCTGTGCGACACTTTGCAGAGCCATTTGATCATTCAGTCTTTCAAAAGCTTCTGATTTGCCCCTATTCCTTTCATCTCACATTTATTTTGACACCTCAAGTTCTTTCATTACCTCCACATCACTGCTAATTTTTTCAGTAATCATCCACACCTCCTGTGTTTGTATAGTAAAATTTAATTTCCCACCTTCTAGGCATGAGACTTAAGTAATGACAGAGGTAGAAGCAGTTCATCTCCCCCTTTTTTTTGTGACATTCACAGAGCTTTTGAAAGTCTTAAAACCCTTCAAATATGAAAACATCTCTAGTCATTGCCAAGTATTCCAAAGCTACTCTCATAATCTTGGGCTATGGGCCTCTTCCTCACCAAGTACTTCAGTTTCTAGGTGAAAGGGTAAAGAGAAAAAATAATCTGTAGATAAAAATATAATGCCTCTGCAATCTTTGTCACAATGTTTTTCTCTGCTATGGTGTAAATATCTGGTGGTTAGTGAGCCCATGAAGTTTCAGTCAGCATGCATTTGGACTAACCTGCATAGTTTTAGTGTGTCTTTTCTATTTTCAGGTGATACACACAACTAAACTTAGCCTAATTAAACATTTTAAAATAAACCAGTGTTCTATATAGAGAAAAAGAATTTGATTTTGAAAAACTACTCCAGAACATATTTTCCAGTTTTCTCTGACAGCTGGGTTTGTATTTCTGGTACAGCTCGATCACTCTTTAGTCAGCTAAATGAGGCATCAGATTTTCAAAAGCACTCGGCAACTAGCAAAGTTGGCAGGCAGAGATTTAATATATCCTTCTCCCCTAAGCTTCAGATACTGCATGACTTACCCTGGCACCTATTCTTGTCCTCCTCCACCTCTTTGTCAACACAGATGATACCTGACTGCTCATCCTTGAACGTGGTGCTGATGTTTTAGAGATACTGGGAAAGCCTTCCAGTCTCTTAGTTTCCAGCATAAGCATGAATGTTTTGGTCCTGAGCTCCTTTGGAAATCTGCCAGATGGTTGGTGTCTTCATTTATGTTCTATGTGTGATTGAGGAAACTGCTTTGAAAACATACACACAGATTTCTCTGATCTGCTTTATTCCAAAGGGAAGGTGACCAGTCCTACTGGAACCTTTTTTTTTAACCAGGTAGAAGTTTTTTCTTGTAATAATTTTTAAGACGCTCAGAGCAGTTTGTTTACATACACGGATGTCTGTGAGCACACAGACACTTGGCCAGTCCTTCAGTTTGAATATGAGGCTCAGTGCAAGTTCCTGAACTTGCAACACTGAACTTGAGGAATGTGAGCTTTCACACTGTTTAGGGGACAAATTATACTCCCATCATATGAATACAAATCCTGCTGTCATCACCCATTACCCAAGGGTGATTACTGGTTATTGGAACTATCATGGGAACATATTTCTGAACCCCTGCTCTGTTAGATCTTGAGAGAAAGAAAACTGTCATGAAGAAAATGTCATGGCAATAGAAGTGCATCTGCAGCAAAGCCAGGAGGTGTCAGAAGCATCTTCTGAGTTTAAATATAACATGTGTAAGTACATGTGAAGGTCACCAAGTATTAGGATTTGAGTAGAGTGGTGCTGAAGGGAAAGTGGAAAGGGAAGCATTTATTGCTTCAGAATTCCAATAATAGCAGCTGTGGTTGAGGCTGCTGTGCTACTAGCTGAGTGTGGCAGTAACACTGTGCTGGCCCTCAGAAGAGTCAGACTTATTGCCAGCTTTGTCATCAGCTTGGATGAAACCCAGATATCTGCATTTGAGGCAGGGTAATCCTGTGCACAGGAGCAGGCTGAGGAATTACAGAGCAGCCCTGCTGGAAAGCCCCTGGGCTTGTGGGGGTTGTGGGGGGCAGCCAGGCTGGGTGGGACTCATCCCGAGCTCTCGCTGCGTGACAGGCTGCACCATTCATCTCCATCAAATGGGAAGTGGCCACTGGGGTGAGCGAAGTGTGACTCTCTCTGCTTGGAACTGCTGAGACTGCACCCTTGATTCTGTGTCCAGAGCTGGTCCTCTGGTTCAGGAAGGTGGCTGATACACTGCAGATGGCTCAGTGAAAGACTGCTACAATGGTCACTTAGGAGCTAAGCTCTAAGGAAAAGTGTCAAAAACTGCCTTTTAGGCCGGTAATGTTTTATGACTAGCTCTAAGGATTGTAGCTAAGATGACCCAAGCTCCATTTGGTACAGTCAGATCATTTGAAAATGGGCAACAACTGCGCATTGTGGCTTTGGAAGTTCAGATTGAGTATTAGCCAATTCTTGGACCATGAATCCACTTCCTATTTGGATGACAAAATATCGTAGCAAAAATCTATTCCAATATCCTCACCAAATTTTGTTATCTAATCAATTTTGTTCGTAATCTGATTTGTTATTGGAAGGATCCTTCTGTAGCATCATTTTGCATTGTTTTTTGTTGCTTAGTAAATCACAGTGACTTCCTTTGTCTCAAAAGATACCTTTGGCAATCTTTCCTGTCTCTTCATGCACTTTTATCCCTACTGTGTCTCTTGAAGTTGCCAATACTTTAAATATTACTCTTATTCCTGAAACTTGCCCATGTTAATTCTGAAGAATTTGAAGTGAATTCAAATTCACACTGCAGATTTAAAGATCTCATTTTATTTATGCTCTTCCTTCCTTGTCCCTTGAGGCTGGACAAGGGACCAGCCCTTGGTTTTCCTCATTAACTTCCCTCTCCCTAGTTTTTCATCTTTTCACCCTGCTTCATTAACACTGCATATTCCAGCATTCTCCTGGGAATCATTGCAGTTTTCAACCATTGATATTAGGTTTGAGTGAGGAAGGGTCTGTCAGAAGCTAAGCTGACCTGAGATACCCACTGCTGCAGGCCAAGAATAAGTGTCCAGGGCTCAGACCATTCAGTCTTAAATTACGGACACCTTCTCACAAACGAACCCTTAGCTATACTTACAGATAATGGAACATCCCAGAACTATGTCTGCAAGATATTTTAATTAACTTTTCTAAGACTTTAGACTCCATTTTATTTAAAAGCAGAAGCTCTATTTTGCAGTTGCAAACCTAAAAACTTAATCTAAATGTAACCAAAATGTTCCTTCATTTTTGTTCTTCCACGGAAAGTGCCAAACTCTGAATAAGTTGTAACTGGGTCAGTTGGAAGAAAGTTGTATTCTGACAGCTTCTAAAAAGGTCACCAAAGCGTGTCCAGTCCTCTGTGGATTGGAGGAGCTAAGCAGGTTTTTGAGAATTGTGATTACTACAATGGCAGACAAATGGACACAGTATCATGATATCTTTTTTATACACTGACCTTGTTCTGTTCCCACCTAACTTTTTGAGCATTTACAAATCATGTACTCAGAAGAGACAGCAAAACACTTCTGAAGTTTGATGTCAAACTTATCTTAAAGTTATTAGGTGCCTAAAAACTCTGTTATGCAAAACTTTTCCCCTGGTAAGAAAAATGTGGGTATATTGGAGTGAGTTCATTGAAGGAGCTGCAACAACTACTAAATAACTCTCACTTGTGAAGGTAGGCTCAGAGTGCCTGGTGTGAGAGGGGGTAAAAAAGATGAAGCCAGACTTCTCAGTGGTACTCAGCAAAAGGAGAAGAGGAAATGAGCATAAATCCAAATGAAGGACATGGAAACATTAAAAACTAATACTTTTTTTTTACTGTGAAGACATTGAAAAATATTTTGTAGTCTTGTGCCTTAGATGTGTTAAAAACCTGGCTACAAATGGCCCCAGCTGTAGCTGACAGTCCTTTGAGTTGGGGCTGGACTAGATGATTTCCTGATATCTTTTCTAACTTCAGTGATCATGTAATTCTGTGTGGTTGTGGAAGAGCCATGAAAATCACTTAGATAGTTCTGCCAGATCTAGCAATTGGGCATCTGTCTTTTTGCTTTCTCTTCTGTATTATTCCTGAAGCCTTGAAAAGAAAATATTATATATGTATAATCTCATACCATGGTGATTTGGTATGTGCAGCCAATATTTTCACAGGAAAAATATGCTGAGAGAAATGACAGACTGTTGCTTGTATTCTATTCTAGAGTTCTCACAGGAGAGAGAAGGTGTGTAATGTTGTTTAGAGAGCTAAATCTCATGAACTATCTCCCATAACTATCAATGGGTGCAGAATATTGTACCCAGGCACACAGCTCATCAGAGAGACAGTGAAGTAGTACTCTCAGAGTCATGAACTCACTGAAAAGAAGTGCAAATCACTTGAGTCCATCCTACCTTGTCACTTCTCCTGTGTGATATCTTTAAGAAACTGTCTTTTATGAGAAAAGCTCTGCCTTCTACCTTTTACTGTTTGCTGGAATCTGAGATGGAATTTCTACACTTAAAGACCCATTTCTTTTTCATCTGCTCTGCCTTTCTCTCCTAGTGGATCACAGCATGATTAAAAAGTCTGAGATGAAGAGCAAATATGGAAAAATGTCAATATTCATTCAAACAAGAGGTTTTTTTTCTTTCTAAATATAAAATCTTACTTATTTCTTTGGTTCTAAGGGTACAGTCTATGCCTGAACATTTGAATTGCTATGTCACATGAGGTTAGAGGAATTCAACTGCACCACAGATGAAGGTGCAATAATTGAAATTACACCTCTTTTATTTCTTTGCCCAATAGCAGGCATTCTGTCATCTTGGTTTCTGTCGCTTCCTGTTTTTCAGAAAATGGATGAGGCATTTTTTTGCCTCCTTCAGTGATACACATAATGCTTTGGGAGCACTCCTGTAAAGCATTTTAACTGGAAGATCTATGAAAATAACTTAGATGGCTCTGTCAGGTCTGGCAAATAGCTGTCTGTCTTCTTGCTTTCCCTTCCATAGCTGTCTTATACAGCAAGGCATTCTGCTATGTTCCTCACGTTTCCCTGTTGTGAACAATTTTCTTCGTGTTCAGCTGTCACTGTTGACAAGCAACCAACAGTAACTATGATAGTGGGCTGGCAATTTTTTTCTCCCCAGTTTGGTATTTTCCTTCCTCTTCCAATAAGGAAAATTGCCAAATCCTGCTGCCTCCCACTAAAACATGAAAAATATGAAAGTGTGATCAGTGCTGTGTATTTCATGAGCTGAGAACAATGTAGCTATTTTTCCAGAACTGTCTATAACTTAGCAAAAGTGAGGTCATACTTCTTCAGAATGTTGCTTGATGATGTTCCCCAATAAATTAAATATAATCGGGCTTTGGCCAGGTTACAGCATGGAGTCAGCACTCTGAGGTGCCTAAGATGATGGTTTTTCTGGCTGCAAACAGAGCTCAGTCTCTTGGTTTATTGATCTGGTAGTAGACCTTGGCACCTGCTGTGGCTGTGGACTTTGGCAGAATGGGGAGACTCTGCTAATTCATCTGTGATCGCTGCCAGGGAGAAGATCAACTTATTTATACTGAAATCTGCATAATACAGGTATAATTGCATGACCTAGGTGTTAATGGTCTCCCTTTCCTCTCTTTCTTCAAACTGCATAAAATAAAAAGGGGTGTAATAAAGGAGCCAGTATTGAGAATTACATGGACTTTACATGTGGGTATGTTCGTATTTTCTTTCAGGAGGAAAAAAATACTGAAGTAGTATATAATGGTTTTGCTTGTAGTGTTCAGAAACCTCCTTGATACAATAAAAAGCCTCTGGAAATACAGATGTTTTAGGCATAATTTATCAAGCTAGATAAATGTAACCCAGTGTAGCAGGGTTCACAGTTTGGGCGAAACTTGTTTCTGAGAACATTGCTAGTACTTTTAAAGGCAAGGTAAAAGAAAGAGTTCTCTTCCTTAAGGAGAACTTGCACCAGTTATTTTTGTTACAGATGTGGCCTGGAGAAGCCCATCAATCTTCAAATCCCACTGCTCCAGGTATTGCCCTTCAGATCCTGCTTTGGTAGTTTGCCACAAAATACATGACAGCAAAGCATTATTTCCCTGATTCTTGCTTTACAGTTCTGCCACAGAGCTCAAGTGAATTACATGAAACATAAAACAAATTCCAGGAGGGCTGGGGCAGAGCCAGCTTTCAGGTCTATTTCAGTAGCTGACAGGATCTTTCTGTCCATAAACCTAAGAAATGGTATTCTGGGAAAAAATTGAAATTAAATTCAAGCTGCTCGATCAAAACAGTACATAATTAAAAATGGAGGATTTAGAAAAAAGAAATTACACAGAATTAGAACTCTTCTTGTGACTAAGCTAATTTGTGTGATCCATTCCTTTTCATTGGGAACACTACCTTCTTCAGTGTGGAAACAACAATAATAGAATAGATGACTTTAACAAGAAGGGTACACCACTGCAACTCCAAATGAAAATATGCTAATCTTTACTGCAGTATAGGAGCCTACAAGAGATTTGAAAAAATATGTAATTTCTCAATGACAGAAAAAATATAAGAAAGTGGCACATTCTCTCCCTTACACCTAATATGTTCTGGAAATACATAAAAATGATGACTTATAGGTAGTAAATCCATGTGTGTATATCTTATAAAGAATTACCAGCTTGGTGAGGAGGAAAAGGGAAATTACAGCAATCTAAACTTCAGAAGACTTAAATTATAAGCAAATGTAAGGCATGTTTTTAAAATGGCATATGAAAGGTCATGTTCATTTTGTAGGAGTATGAGCTCAGTATGAATTTGAGCTGTTCTGTCTTTTGATGCCAAGATAAATAAAAAACTGAACACCAACAACCTTAGGCCACAGTGGATCCCATAATGGTTCCTGGAAATTATGGTCAAATAGGAGTATAAACCTTGAATAACATTTTTTATGAGAAAGCATATTGAAATTTCTAATGCCTGTTAGAAATACACACATGGCTAGAAGCATTAGATTTTCTTTTCCCTATTGTCTCTATCCCAAAAACTGGATTATTTTATTTTCAAGATTTGTGATCTCTTATATTAATATTTAAGTTAATCTATAATACTACCCTGCATTTTTAGGGTGTGGATGATCAGCTAGCAGCACATGTTTTGTCTTGCACATGTTTAGAGATAATATAAAATCTCCCAAGGTGCGAAGTATTACTTAAAGCACTTCTTATATGTGACACAAAAATGGGAGAGACCACCTGGATTGTTATTTCAGGGAGTGGATTTGTCTAAATAGGTATTTTGATAATATTTTTAATATTATTGTATCATATTACAATGATATTTGGAATATCATTACAAACACACATAGACTTCAAATCAAAATTATACAAATAATTTCATGCACTGCAAACCAAAATGTTTCATTATCCAGTACAATCTTAAAATTTACAGTAACAAAGGACAAAAAGCTCTCAAACTGTGGTTTGCAGGAGGAAGAGAACTAAAAAGATTGAAGATATGGTCAAGTCCAGAACATTGTCAAATACAGCAGCCTAATCATGGTTACTCCATGGGGATGAGCGTATTTCATATATTTTATATTAGATATTTTAAAAATTATTTTGTCTCTCTGAGTGATTTTGCCTCTGCTATATTTAGGAGCTATTTTATCTTCAGTACAAATATAGTAGTGAATGGCCAAAAACCTCTCACATCTGAGAATGCCCCAAAAGAAAAGCAATCAGAATTCCCCTTGTGGAAAGAATTATGGATTTTAAGTTTTAATTGTGATGTAAGATTGAACTTTGCATTTGGTCTATAATTTGGGATTATTGCAGAGGCCCTTGAAAACAATAACATATAATTGTACTGATCAGGATATTCCAATATGGCTTGTACTGTGCTCTCAATCCTACTCATCCTGACCTCTGAGCCATCAGGTCCATGTGTACTCATAGAAATTTAAAATACAATTATTAAAGACTTAGAGTTCTGTATATGAAGTGATTATGATTATGATCAGTATAAGAGAAGTGCTGACTGTAGCCAAGAAGTGAATTGCTGATGGAAGAATTTAGAAAAAAATCTGTTTTTCTCATTTAAAACTGGAACTTCTCACCCTGATCTCTCAGTTTTCTAAACATTGCCATGCCAGCAATTCCTTAACTGATATATAACATCCAGATATACTTATTTGTGACCAGTTGCAGTCACAGTGTAGCTGTGTATCCTGGCTGTGCCAATGTGCACACTCAGCACAGTCACAAATTCCCTGGGTGGCTGAAGAGCTCTGCAGGCTGATCCTGCTGTCTGAGACAACTCATTTGAGATAATGGACTGGCATGACATGAGGGGGGAACCAAACTCCTAGCTGCTTTCACAACAAAGTGAGAAACCACTGCACAAGCTCTCAAAGAGAGAATTTCAGCTGGTCCTGGAGGTGTCCTCAGGCAGCTCCTGGTGTTTATAAGCTAAATGGTGGCACTATTATCTCAGAGACGCTCCCAGGTAATTGATGCTGCAGGATTGGCCAAACTGTACAGAGATACTTGTAACCAGTCTTTAGAACTCCTCCTGTAGTCACAGAAATGGTCAAACATAACACTTCAGACATCTAGACTAGGTCTGCACATAAGACTGTTTGCCAGCTGTGTTATAAGGATCCCGCAGAGAAGCAATTCAGCGAGTCTCACTAGACTCAGCTGAAGATGCTGTTACAAAGACACTTGCAACAGAGACTTACAGGTTCTCTGTTTGGATACCAGTTCACCAACCTGTTTGAGAGATTTGATTTCCTATGTCAATATTATCTTATGCAAAAAATGAATTTTTTTTTTAAACAAACAGTATATCTTATGATTGTATGTGCACCCGTTCTCAGGTACATCACCTCCGATGGAACCTTTAGGGGGAGGAATTGACAGAGGAGGGAATGTGGGGTGCTGAAACCCAACGAGAAACTGGGACTTGTCTCAAAAGCAAACTTTCTTATGGAGAGATAAATCCCTACTGAGCTGACCTGCCCAGAATAATTAGATTGGCGTTGGAGGCCCAGAATTTGACCTTTGATATGCTGCTGTGGTGTTGTTAGGCAAAATAACTTTTATTAGTTAAATTGTAGTTAGATAGGTAATACGAAAACACGTGCAAGTGGAAAAATAACAACTTAACTATTCATATTTGCCTGGCAACCTACTACATTGATCAGCATATAACACCTCAGAACAGCCCATCAATAACAGCACTAAAAGTACAGAATTTGCTCATACACCTCTATCCAGAAGGGGGAGAATTTTACCTTCTGGAATGCCTAACTCTGGATCCACTCCAGGGATACCTGGCACCAAGCTCATTCAGCCAGAAGCTACCCTTAACAGCCTGCTGCTCCAGAGCACAGAGCATGGGATTTTGCTGCACTTTAGATCAGGACAGTCAGCTGCTGTTCTTGTCAACAAGGAGAGGGGAAATAGAAATAACCATGGCTCTGTAATGTTGTAGTGTTTCATGCATCAATAACCACTCTTTCACAAAGGCAATAAGTTCCCAAACTCCTTCATGTGGATATAATTATTCCTTAATAATTAAAACATGCTTTATTCTGTCCTGATCTAAAGTGCAGCAAAATCCCATGCTCTGTGCTCTGGAGAAAGTGACAGCTTGGGCTTTTGTGTTTTGTTTTTGCAAAATTTGAAGACTTTCTGGAGCAGCTCTTTACCGACTATTTAGGGAAGATCTGTTTTCTGGAGAGGTAAGAAATTGCTTCCATTGAGACTCCTATTTCAACATCACAAGGATCAATTTGACAGTGACACAAGAAGTTATTAAAGGAACACAGTTTTAATCCCAGATCACAGAACTAGAAATTTGCTGAAGCTGGTAGTTATAGAAGTAATTGTTCTCTAATGAGCATTTATGTGTACCAGTGTATGAAATTACTTGGTGAATTCGAGATGCAGCTCAAGATGGCAATTTTCTCAACAGCAAGATCTGTTGCCAATTGTTGGTTTTTTTTTGTCTTTGTTTGCAAACCCACTTGTCTGTGTGGATGCAAGTCGATCCAGATCAAGACACTGATTAAAATTATGAACCAAATTTTATAGGGAGCGTGACATTGTTCTTTTGGAGGGCTTACTTTTATTCCATTTCATTCACTGAACTAATTCATTGTATAGCTGAAAAAAAGCTGAACTAGCACAATACTGAGGCTATTGGAGGGCAAGTCCAAAGAGAAAGGGACAGAAATTTTGCCTTTAGCACAAAAAAAAAAATATTACTAAGGACACAGCTTCAGTCTTGTGTTTATGGTGGAGGTAGTGATTCATAAATGCCTGTATTAGCAATTTTGGTATCACAGACAAATATATGCCTCTCCAATCTGCGGTCTGACTCCAGTTGTTGTTCTCAGGGTTTCATACCAGTGGGGCTAATGGCCTGCCCCAGGAGAGGACATCCATTTCAGACTAGTCATTTGTAGAGAAGGGCCTTTGCAGGGCCGCTGACTCTCCCTGCCAGAGAGGCCAGAGGCTGTAGTGAAAACTCTTTATACTTGACAAAGTATATCTCTAATGTCACTGCTGGTCTACACTTTCACAAGCAACACCTTCTTTACAACTACTCCTCTATTAATAATTGTAATCACTTATTGAACTGCAACGTGAAATATTTTGAAGGGGTAATCAAGAGATGTGATGACCTCCTGATCAAGAGATCATGTAGTGATTCCAGCTGAAAGGACGCTGAGCTTGCATGCTGGGCATGGAGGCAGCACAGCCTCAAGGAGCATGGAGCACATTGCTGGCCAGTCAGGCATAGGAGCTGAGGGGGTCTGGGACACTCTGCCATGCCCTGAAGACATGGCAGTCTCAAAGGGAACTAGCCCACCTGCCAGGCCAAGGACACTGGGCAGCTTCCCCTAAAAGGAATTGATCCAGAGACAGAGCAGCCTTGAGGGAGGCAGGACTCCTTGCTACAGCCTGGAGAGCCTTGGGGGACAACAGGGCTCTCGGATGGAACTCAAGGCAGGGCATCCTGAATGGGAGCAGGACACCTCTCCAGCCCTCCAGACCCCAGAAGCAGGACAGCTATGAGGGGAATGGGACCACAGCGGGACTGGAGCACTGTCCTGGCCCAAAATGCTCAGCCTTGAGGGGAGAGCGGCACCACAGCAAACCAGTGGGTCTCAGAGGGAAGGTTCCCCGAGGGGCAGCAGAGCACCATGCCAGGCTTCCCTGGCCAGGAGGCACTCTGAGGGGAGCAGGGATCCCACTGCCCTTCCTGGTGCCACAGGTGGGAGCTGATCTTGAACCTGGAGCTGAGCTTGTTCATAATTACATGAAAGGCAGTTTAGGAGGATGACAGAGCAAAACTCTTCTCACTTAGGGGAGATGATACAACAAGGGCCAGGGGCTGCAAATGGCTTGGGAATTGCCAAAAACATGGGGAAAGCTGTTTTTATCTTAGAGGAAATGAAAGCATTCATTGCACAGGGCAGCGCTGGAAGATGTCTCAGAGAGCCTGGGTAATCTCCATGTCTGGGCACTTTCAAGATTCATCTCATAGAGTGTTGGCAACAGTCCCACTCCAGTAATGAAATTTGGATGGAAACCTCTGAGGTTCATTCCATTCACTGCTTCTCTGGTTCTGTAATTCTTGAATCATTAGCTACTGTCTAAGTGCTTCATTTTTCCACTGATTCTTCTTGTTATATAACATTTATTATTAGTTGCTTTGAGCTTAACATTTCCTTACTTTGCATCACAAATTCTTGACAGAAGAATACTAGTCCACTGAGCTTAGCCTGGCATGAAAAATCATATTTGGTAGGCAGTGGTATAAACAAATTTCATTTATGAAACAGAAATAAACAGAAAAACAAAGGGAAATGTTTAAGTTTTGAAGCGTGCATGTGAAGGAATTTCTGAATACTTTTGACTATTAGGAAGATCTGGGCTACAAAACAACCACTATTTATACATTTTAACATCAGGGTCTGGTGATATTTAATTTGTGTGCCTAAGCTTTCTTCCTGGACTGAGTTCTCTGAATCAAGGCTTAAAAAAAACCCCCAACAGTTTAAGGGTTATGGACTTTATCCTATATTACCTTATTATGAGTTTAACAGGTTTGTAAGTGAGACCCTATTGGGCATCAGATTCACTGACCATGAGACCAATTTAATAAATCACCTTGGTCCTATTGTCCACACTCAGTAAATTGAAGAACTTGTGGATTAAAATAAAAGCATGGACACTGTAATGAGACATCTCTTTCAAACTGTTCTGCTCATCTAACAAATTATTATGGAATACCATGGAGACTAGCTTTTAAAATATGGCTAATAAAGCAAGATATTCCAATATGATTTTAAATTTTGTTTTATCCACTTTGGTTTCTTGACACAAAATGTTTTAAAATTTGGCTTTTTGTTGTAGAAGGTTTCACTATCAAAGGTTTCTAAGTGAAAAGAATAATCAGATCCTATGACAGAATAAAAAATCTGCCAATCTCACTACTTTAAATTTAGGAGTTTTCTCTGCCAGGTTGCAGTTTATATTCCATATTGCATCTTAAAACTCGTGATTTGCATTTTCTTAGCTAGACACACTCTGCTGCTAATGTATGTTAAGTAATGTCAGTGTATATTTACCCCAAGAAATAATACCAGACCACTAAAACTGAATTCCCAGAAGTGATGACAAGTCAGTTTGCACCTTAACAAGAGAACATCACATTCCCAAAAGCAATGAAAAATTAACTCTGCTCATCGTGCCATGTGCACTGCAAAGCAGAGCTGTGTCATGGCAAGTCTTGTTATACACATTATCACATTATTTAATGGTATTACTATGATATTTTTCTTGATTCGGTCCAAGCCAGTAGGATATGGTTTTATTACTGAATTTTGATGCAGGCCCATTTTCACTTCCTTCAGTCCTGCCTCTTCAGTTTAAGACCTGCTAGGTATTTTCTGCTTGGTGTCAGCCTCTGCTCCTTCCCTTTCTCCAAGCTGCCCTTGTTCCTTGCAAAAACTCCAGCACCTGCAACAGTTTCTGTTCCAAAGGTCAATGAAAGTGGGTAGCCTGACCTTGAACAGAAATTGAAGATTAATAACTTCTAAGAATAATAAATGTCAATTTTCAGTCAATTTTAAATAAAAAAGAGACAAATGCAGCAATCATAGTTAAACACGACGGGCCTGATTCCCAGATCCATTGTGCTAAAGATCCAAATTACAGGTCAGACAGGAACAGAATTTTTCAAAGACAGCAAGCACTCCTGAGGAAATGGTATAATTGCAGCTAATAAGAGGTAGGGCTACAAAAGCTTTGCACTGGAGGATGGTGGGAATGATTACTCTGTTTCAGGCTTATCCATTTTAATGCAGTATTTTAAACACTGACCGCTGGTTAAGTAAGGCCTTTTGCATCATAGGGAAGGTGAGGGAATCTCTCAGTATCTTAAAAATTACAAATTAGTATTTCTTTCTTATTTTACTTTTTGATTACTTCTATTTTTACTTTTTGATATTTTTGACTTATACACAGCTTATAAATCCCAAGAAATCTGTTTTATCTACTTATAAAGGGTAATATTTAAGTCTATGCTAGAGAATGGAGATTAATTGATGGTGTCAGACATAGTAGATCTCTGTTCTGCTGATATGGAAGGGTTTAGTTCTGGGAAGGCTTTTTTTTCCTAGGAAACTTCAATGGGAAGATGTGTTTGAAGGAAAAAAAGGTCTAAAAATAAACTTAGGACTTGTTTACTCCTGGAAAAAAGTGTACATACTTCTGTCCCTTCTCCTTTTTAATGGTGTCTCAGTCAAGCAAGGCATTTTTATATCCTTATTCACATATTTTTCCCCCATAAATTAATCCCTCCAAACAGACCCATCAGATTTTTTTTCTTTCTTTTCCTTCATCTTTTCTGGGATTATCCATCTTTAAGGACATGCCCAGAGGACAATTTTGTCAGCACCAGGGGAAGAGGGACTACTGCTGTGTGTTATCAAAGTTCAATACCATAGGCCTTTTTCACTGGTATATTCCTTTAAAAAAAATCTCCTCTTCTCTAATTCCTCACTATAATATTCTCAAATTTAACAACGTTAAACACTTTTTTTTTTTTCTGAATATTTCCTACCCATTGGGCATCTGCCTTTTGTTTTCCAGAAAACTGCGGTTTTTTAAAACATATTCCTTATCATAGTTCCAACAACTGTAATTCCCTTTAAATCTTGTGTTTTTATCAGTATCTTGCAGCACCTCATAAAGCAGATCTACTTTTGAATTTGACCAAATCCATTAACCTTTTCATACAAACATTATCAAGGATAATGAAGAATTTAATCACAGTAATGAAAACAAAGTCACTCTGAGACTCCCTTAGTGGTCCTTACCATCTTTGCTTTCAGAGTCTCTTAAGTTTCCTTCCCACACTACTACAGAACTTCCTTTCTGTATTTAAATCTCCATTTGAATGAAGATTTGCTTCTTAAATAAGAACAGTGCAGAAGAATCTACCTCAAAAGGACAACACAGACATAGCAGAGAAACATTTTAGAGTCTTAAGGGTTCTACACACTACTGCTAATGATAAAGCTTTGGCAACCAGTGCTCCTCCAGTGAGCTGGGAAGATACACATTAAATTTCTCTCAAATCTATGCCTTCATGGGAATGAGGTGACATATCAGTGGTTGATCTTCCCAGGTCTTTGAAATTTGTAATTTGCACTCCTGACTTTATGATTTCAGCAGAGGAAGTCCAGCCAATATTCCCAGTCTCAGTTAGGTGCTGAGGAGAGCTTTTCTTCCCACAGTTTGAATACACAGTGTTGCAGTGTACTTGAAAGGTTCTCTCTGCTCTCTCACTCTAAACACAGCAAATGCTCTAGGTTGGGATGATTTCCAGTCTGCTCCCTTTTTTCATGTCAGAAATCATCACTTACTCCAGGTGAGTGAGAAAACATGAATTTTAAAGAATTTAACGTCTAGTTCTGCTCCAGAAATGGCTATTGGAAAATCGCTTTTTCATAGCATATTCTTTCTGATGATGTCACAGAAAAGAATGAGACTGTGATACTTTTGGCACAGATGTAAGATAAACAGCACAAAGAAAACTATCAGAGTTTCAATTCCTAAGACCCTTCAAGCCCTGTGTCAGAATCATTAGTGCCTTGGACTATTTTAAACTCAAATAAACCCCAATATAACTTCAGCATTATTATAAATTTGCATGTTTGACTACAAGATGAAATTTGAATTCTTGGTTCTGAAAGAAAAAACAAGCTTACCCAAAAAAAGCTGAGTTAGTTCTTAAACTAAGACAATATGCTAAATAATATCTGAGACAGAGCATTTTTGTTTCTCAATAGCATCATGGTACTGTGGTCTGTGTGAGGGTTGTGATACACAAACATGATTTGTGTATCACTGTCAGTGGGATGACTTCTGCAGATGATAATTGAGCACAAACTCGCCTTTGCACATGCAACTTACTGTGCTTTTTGAGAGTATGAGTTTCCATCAGATTGTTCCATAAAAGAAAGCACATGACCCCAAAGGAACAGCAATTTCTTAGTACAGCAAATGAGCTAATCAAATTAGACACACACCCACTTTGACGTATTCAAGTGAGTCTCGGAAAATTTTCCAAGCACTCTGCTTGCTCCTAATGCAAGTATATACATCTTTGCTTTCAAAAGCACTGTGAGTTCTGTTTAAAGAGCAGAAGTGCAATCTGCAGTACTTAACATCCAGCAAATAAATAAACAACAAAAATTAACCTACGTGCCATAAAAATCATCAGCTTAAGAGAGGGAAAAGCTGGACAACCATAATAGAATACTTTCCTTTTTCATGTTGCTGCAAATGCAAAGTTGCCCCTAGTTACAACTTAGTTAATAACCTGGGTCTACATAAGCAAGTTCTGGTGCTCCCTTTCTGAAGGAGCTTACAGAGTTACCCAGCTGCCTTTTGTCCTTGCTGCTAGAAACTTTGCCCTCAACCGCAGAAGAGAGAGAAAACAACCTCTGCTTTTCAAACTTTCCAGTTCATGGCTTGATATTTTAGACCAAAACACTTTTCCTGGCAGAATGTGCTGCGTGACGAGATTTTCGGCTGCAGTGGTTCATGTGGAGGCTCGTGTTCCCCGTCATCTCCCTTACTCCCAGAACAGACACAAGCAGCACAAGAGGGAGAGACACAGGCAGAAATCTCTTGAACTGCAAAACAATAGTCAGCAGATTGTTCTGTCGTAGACCTTAGACTCCCCAAAGACTCGTTTCTGGAGTTTTTCAGCTCATGTAATGCCAAGTTCAGTGCATATTCAAAAACAGCAGCCTTTTACAAATGCATGTATTCCTTTGTTTTAAAGAGTCTGCTCCCAGGATATATTATCAGACA
The DNA here is from genome assembly GCF_028769735.1 of Zonotrichia leucophrys gambelii. NCBI lineage: Eukaryota > Metazoa > Chordata > Aves > Passeriformes > Passerellidae > Zonotrichia > Zonotrichia leucophrys. Next base: position 88,340,849 of record NC_088169.1, read on the forward strand.
TAAATCTAATCAGTTTTTTACCTGGAGAGTTATTAGGAGCTATTTGTGACTCCAAACACGCAAGCATTAATTAATGCGAATCAGAGAATTCTATTTCATTTGCAAAAACAAATTAATCAATTAAAAATCAACTTTCGTGGGAAAATATGTTGGGAAGGGCTGTCTTTTTCACCAAAGGAAATTTTGCTTTTGACTATGTGTGCATCCCTAAATATGTAACTCTTTCAATTGTTAAAGGAAAACAATTTCACAAAAGTGAAAGTCGGAAACAAAATATTAAGATTCTGTCAGGGAAAAAAAAAGTTGAGATTATATAATCCAAATATTGTTTTGCTTTCAATATCATTAGAAAATGCATTTTCTTTTCAGGTGCAACCAGGCAAATGAAGCATTGATCCTAAAAATTCACCCATGGCAGTGGGGTTGGAATTAGATGGTCTTTGAAGTCCCTTCTAACACAAACCATTCTATGACCCTGTGATATGTTTTCCAGATTTAATTTTTGAATATGTCCCTAAAAATAAAGTCTGAAATTAAATTTTTCTTCATGAGTGTTATGTTCTGCTTATGAACCTTTTAAAATGAGATTAATTTTCTCATCACCTCATAAAAATCCATCAGAGCCAGTGATGATCAGATTTTGTGTAGAGTGCTTAAATGACAATGTACTATTCATGTGTCTCACTGTTTTCTGCTCAGGTTTCTCCTTTTCCCATCAATCCACCAGTTGCCTTTGGCAACTAATTCTGTATCTTATGGATACAGAAAGAGCACTCACTTCATTTAGTTTGGTTTATCTGTGGCTGCTTGATATTTGATTCATCCAAAATGGAAAAACTGACAGATGTTCCAAAACAACAACAAAAAATAGATCTCCAAACCTAGTTTTTTCTTTTGTTATATCAGACCAGAACAATTTATTTCTATTCTGTAACTGTAGCTAATAGTTATCTTTCTCAGTAGAAGGATTCTTTTTCAGTGCAGGAAATTTGATAAGCTACTTTATTCTTGTATAGCCAACATCTTTACAGCAGCTTCACTAAGGAACAAAATCAATTAAAATCCTTTTGAGTTTTGAGTTGCACTCCATTTCTTTACAAAAGCCTGCTTAACCTACACAATGAATGAGAAAGCTTTTCATCTACCAAATAGGAAAGTCACCATTTCTAAAGACAATAAAAATGACAAAAGTAGGAATCTGATTTGCGTGCTTCATTAATCATGTTTTAATGCACAATTGATTCAGCAAATTTACAAAGGCAATGTCTCATTTTGTCTAGTGAAAGGACGATATTATACAAATTTAGAAAGAAATCATCTTTATAAAAGAAAGCAGCTAAACATTACAGAATGAACAATACGATCGTATGAATCAAGCTTTCCTTCTTCCAGATACTTCAGACATACTCAAAATGAATTGTTTGGTTTTCCTGGATTTAATTTATTCCACTCTGCAAAACAAGATGAAACAGTTTTCTTTACAGATCTCACTAAAGTGGTCTGAAATTTATCTATGTGAGCCTGTTTATGCTGATGCAATTCTTACATGAAGCAAATTTGACCATTTGTAGCTGTGGATCAGCAGCACTGTTAGATAGAAAAAAAACATGGTAAAATTGGTTAAACCTCTTTAAGATCTGCTTTAAGCTTTCTTTGGGAAGATCAGAAAAGGCCAATAAGGTTCCATGTGCAGACTCCTGATAAATCTGTGCAACAGACACAGTGGAATCAAGGATTTGCACAGGAGTAGGGGCTAAATTTAAATTTAACTCTTGATTCTTATTAAAGTTTAAAACAGTAATCACTCACAGGGTAAAGATGGATGAAAATCCCTTTGTGTGTTCTCAGAAATTGCATACTGCTTTATGTACAAGGACATAAATATCTCAGCAGCAAACTTAGCGCTCTCTACTCCCTGCTTAAGTCATGTGCTTAAGCACAGCAGGAATCCTTACGCTGACAGGACTAGACCTTGAGTAGTCATCAAAAAAGCCTTGCATGAAACAGGCTTGGAGAATGAATGGAAGCATCTTGGGAGAGCTCTGAGAGGATAGAAACAAAACACTTTTGCAGGAAAAAGGTAGGGAAGTCTGCACAGTTGCTTGTTTATTATTGAGTGATTTCAGTCTCCAGAGCTGTCAGGCCAATACATGGCACAAATCCTAAATTCATTTAAAACAGCCAGCTGATTTTGATATAAGCATGCTTTTCCTTGACTTGCCAAGAGTGCTGAGGGAGTCTCTTAATTAAGAGGCACAGTTCATTTGTTTTATAAAGACTCCAGTGTTTTTTTACACCTGCTTTGTAAAGTATCTCTCTCTAGGGAAAATCCAGCCAAAGCATTTTGTTCATTTTGAGTTCTACTTTAACAGTTTCTGTATCACCATGCTGCAAAGTAACTTTTTAAAGACTTATTGTCTTCTTTTCAACTCCACTCCATTCACTGCACTTAAAATAAACCCGTTTGGGTAATAATTAGCTATAGATTTTATCTTGGCATTCAGCATTCCTACTTAGTTTGCTCAACATTTATTTTCTATTCTCATGCATGCATTCTCTATTGTCATATATACATGTTTGATATAAGCATGAGAAAATGAGGATAAGGACCTCAATTTTTTCTTTTCATAGTTCCTCCAGTTTTGGTAGGAATGTGAAAGCCATGAAGTAGTGAGCAACTGTTTAACCAAGAACACTCTCTACTGTGAGAAACCTCCCATGTTATCCTCATTAATAGAACCTCTTCCACATATTTGAGGGCTTTGGGGTTTTCTTATTATTTCCTTTTGCATATTCAATTCTGATGTTCTTAGGAATTCTGAAGTTCTTAGGAATTCTGAAGTCATTATCTTTTAAAACTTATTTTTGAGATGCACCAAAATTTCTCTCCCAAGGACCATAAAATTTTGGATTAGGAGTCAAGAATCTTAGCTTTAAGGACTCTCATCATTATCTAGGAACAAGAAGTAGTGGAAAGATGATAACATTGATATCCAGAAGTAAACCCATCTAATCGAAGTACTGTGCCAACGATCTTAGTTAGAAAATGCATACAATCTGTGTCTTTCATTAAGCACTTCTGTTCAGAAATTCTTAGGTATTTGGCCTTAGTACACGGACAAAATAACAAAAAAACCCTTCTGTAATCACGCCTAATTAATAATCTTAAAAGTTACAGGATAGCATACACAACTTGTCTTTTGTCATATACCAGAATTTCCACACTTATGTAAAAGGATAGAAAAAATCCCAGTGGTTATTTACGCCTCAGTGCCTTTGAATGAGTCTTTGTGGGCTGCCTTGAAAGTTCTGCAAAGTGTCTGAACTTATGCAGTTTTTGCTATTTCAAAGAATATTTTAATGCAAGGTCTGGAGGCAAACATCTCCTGTTATTGACAGAATTTAGACTGGATTGATTTTGACTAAAGTCAGGTTTAACAAAAGAGAACAGAACAATTAAATACAAAAGGAAAGTACTTTTGCTTACTTCTTTGAACAGATAGTATGAGAGAGACATGAGAGGCAGAACTTTAACTGTTAGAGACAGAACACATGCTAAAATTTAAAATAAAAGGCACACAAAAGATCTGTGAAATACTTCTACGGTGTGTGACTAGCAGAAGTATTTATTATGTCTAAACTTTTATTATTTGCTCCCCAAAGTTTGTTAGAAAAAACTGAAATGGAATGACTGATGTTGTTTGTTGTGTACTATGCTGGTGGACTCTCCAGCAAGAAAGTGATCTCACAAAGACAAAGCCAATGAATGTTTAGAGAATCCCCAAAATTCTAAATGCATAATTCTGCAGGATATTACTGCAAATACAAAGACCTTTTAGATGGTGCAACTGTTTGAGGGAACCTCTAGTCACCTGTATGTCTCGCAGACTTTTGTTGAGCCTGTAAAAATATCTGAAACATGCTAGAATAAAATAAACCTTGCTCGCTACTCTTTTGGAGTTTTCCCATGAGAACTTCTTGGTGTGCAGTAAGAGAGAAGAAAAGCCACACAGGTAGCCAGTACCAAGTGGAAGCTGCCTGGAGGCTCATCTGATGCAATGGTTCTTCTGTGTCCGAGGAATTTGTGTCCAACACAAGCCTGAAGGCCACTCTGTGTGTGTGGCACACCACAAACCTGGCCCTATTCAGGAACCTGTTGTGTGCATCACTAACTCCTCAATGCATAGCAATCTCACTGTCAAGATCACTGCTGTAGAAATATATATTTTTATGAGACATTTATAAAAAAGATGTATTAAGATATGCTTACCTGAGGTTATCGCCTTCTTAAATTTACATCTCTTCAGTTACAAATACAGTTTACATAGCTGAAATTACCATAATCACATTTTACTTGCATTTTCCTCCTGGTTTTGAATTTCATAATGCATCCATAAATACGTGTCATTTCATTCTTAAAGTTACCTCTGTTCTAATATCTGGCTACTCAACTGAAGTTAACCTCCAGTCATTTCACAAGTAGCTACACTTGGAAAGGACAAATTGCTTCCTTCTTGAAAGGCTAAAGTTTTATCAGAGATAGATTGTCTGATTTGGATGTATACTGAGTTCCCTTTACGACGCTTTGACTGTGAAGGAATCATAAAAGCAAGTGCAGATACAAGAGACTTTCTTTTACACTGCAGAAAAAACATGAGAATCAAAAGATGGTTCTTACTCCCCACAGGCAGAATGAGTAACAAGAAATTTGAAAAGAGAAAGGGAATAGAAAGAGGATAAAGCAAAAACTGCATTCATGAGCAAATGAAAAATAAGGAATTGATTCATTAATTGCAGTCTACAGGCAGACATTTTGACACTTCCAGGAAAGCAGGGTTTAATGACACAGAAGGGTTACTTGGAAAGACGAAGACAGTAAATCTGAATGTCCACGCTCCCTCCTTTTCCCTGGATTTTTATGCTGAGCATGATGCCATATGTATGGAACATCCCTTTGGTGACTGGGGTCAGCTGTCATGGCTCTGTCCTCTCCCAACTCCTTCCACACCCTCAGGCTACTCGTTGGCAGGGCTGTGTGAGAAACAGAAAAGGCCTTGGTGTTGTGTAAGTGCTGCTCAGCCGTAACAGAAGTTTCATGTATTATTGACACTGTTTTAGTCACAAATCCAAAGCAGAGCACCACATAACCTCCCAGGAAAAAAAATAGCTGTGTCTCAGCCCAAACCAGCTCAGTGTGCCAACAGGTACCTGAATGTACTTTCCATGGTCCTCACAGTGAATTGGATTGAGAAGGTAAAGGCCAACTAGTTCCCAGAAAAGGCTCTGTCAAGGCACTATCAGTCATGGCCATGTGGTCTTGGAGCCTGTGTAATTTCTCCAGTCTGCTAGGGTCCCTTTGGAAGGCAGTTCTATCCACCATCATAATGCTCTAGATAATCCTTGTCCAGGTTATCCACTCATGAAAGCAAAACTAGTGCATGGGATTTTAAAAAACCCCATCTAAATAAGAAACAAATAATTGCATTTACAATTTTAATTTATGTGTGTTTCACAGTGATTCTAATACTCTTTGCCTACACATAGTGATTTTAAACTGTATAAATGATTTAATTTTTCCCTCCAGAGAATTACAGATTCTTTTGAGTAGACAGCAGGATAGATCAAAGGTATTTGGAATGTTTCATCTGGTAAGGGCAGATCAAGAAAGGAATGGTATAAGCCTTGTTCACATTAAAAAAACCCCAAAAACCAACACACTAAAGATACTGGTTTGTTGGCATAACATCTGCTGGAGGAGAAGGAGGAGGAGGAGGAGACAGAAGAAGGAGAAGAAGGAGAAGAAGAAGAAGAAGAAGAAGAAGAAGAAGAAGAAGAAGAAAAAGAAGAAACAAAATCAGCAGCAGCAGATGAAGCAGAAGCAAAAGAAGCAGAAGGAGAAAAGGGAGCAAAAACGCAGCAGAAGCAGCAGCAGAATAAGCAGAATAAGCAGGAGGAGAGGAAAACGCAGAAGCAGAAGAAACAAAATAAGTAGAAGCAGAAGATATGAAGAAGAATCAGATGCAGAATCAGTACATGAAGCAGCAGCAAAAGATGAAAAAGCAGAATCAGAAGAAAAAGTAAAGGAAAAAGAGAAAAAGAGAAAAAGAGACAAAGAGAAAAAGAGAAAAAGAGAAAAAGAGAAAAAGAGAAAAAAAGAAAAAGAAAGAGAAAAAGAAAAAATTAAAAAGAAAAAGAGAAAAAAAAAGAAAAAATGAAAAAGAGTTATTGGAAGTACTCCTGGAGATTGTTACATACTGGTTTTCATTTTCCCTTTACCAGACTAAACATGTCCTTTGCAGATCATGTGCTCTAGGCCCTACACCATTTTAGCATCACTCTGCCAGACCCTTTCCAAGTTTTTCCACATCCTTCATTTATCATGAGTTCTTCAGCTCAAAGCTGTCTGATGTTTCCCCAAGACATTTCCCTAATTAGATATATTTTAGGTTGTTAGGAAAGCTAGGCAAGATCCTAGGGACCTAGCCTTCCAAGAGATGGATGTGGGTGCTGTACTTCATCCAAAGCAATATGATCAAAAGAAGTGGCTTACCTCTTATAGGAGGGTTCTAGCTAATAGCTCAAGATTGCATTTTCATAGGCTGATAGTAGCTAAAAAATGCAAAGTGGTGCCTTGCAGGGCTGTCACAGTTTTCTATAGACAGATCTGCATGTTTTAACATACGTGAAAGAGACTTCACTTTCAAGATGATTTTCTTGAACCAATATATGCTCCAGCAATTAAAAGACTCTGTCATGGTAAAATAGATTTTTTTTGGTCAAAAGAGAATTCTCATTGGATTTTCTTGCCTTTGTAGCTTAACTAACCATCAAAAGATGAGGTTTTGCATAATTTTCCCTTTCTTTCAAAAGCAGTATGTGCAGGAAACATGGACCCCAATGTCTGGATTTTTATCGATGCTCTGAATTTTTGATGGCACTGTCACAGATTAACACATATGACACAATACGTGTTGTACAAAATAAGAGAAGGAGGTGGAGATGCGGACCTCTTAGGAGGATTGTTGTGTTCATATGCTAAAAGTGAGTTCTGTTCCCCACCCTAGTTTGTCTATTTTGACTGTAAATTCATCAGAGCATAGGCTTTCTCTTACATGGGGACAATGTGCACTAATAAAATCTGATCTTCTTCAATAAAAATTTAGAATAAATAATAAGCATAAACAAGTACACTGGTGTGTCACAGTGGTCACAAGGGTTGCAGGATGAAGAGAGAGACGAGAATGTTGACCTCATGTTCAGAAGGTTTGATTTATTATTTTATGATATATATTACATTATGACTATACTAAAAAGAATAGAAGGAAAAGTTCTCAGAAGCTAGCTGAGCTAAGAATAGAAAAGAATGAAAACAAAGGTCTGTGTCCCAGCAGAGAGTGAGACCCAGCTCTGCCGTGCGTGGTCAGTAAATCCAAACATCCACAGGGGACCAATCATGGATCCACCTGTTGCATTCCACAGCAGCAGATAACCATTGTTTACATTTTGTTGCTGAGGCCACAGCTTCTCAGAAGGGGGAAAAATCCTAAAGAAAGGATTTTTATGAAAAGATGTCTGTGACACTGGTGTAAAGTGTAGCTTGCTCAGGAAACAACAGAGTGAGTGTTTTGTACAGCATGTGCTACTCTTTCACTGACTACTCTAAAGAGGTGCATGATAGACTCGGAGAGAGTCCAAAGACACATGTACTGGCAGAGGAGAGAGATTCCTTCCATTCTTAGCTGTGTGAGGGATAACCTGGGAAGTTACTAGAGTATGTATGGTCCTTCTGATCCACACTGAGGAGTGTTAGAGGGAAACATCTCTGGAGAGGTAGCAAAGTTTTGGTGTCAAGCTCTGCTTCATTGATTACATTTGCTACTGACGTCAAAAAGGGAGTTTAGAACTTTTAAATCAAAATTCCTGTAGGACATGGCTCAAAAAAATCAAACAGGAGCACTTCACAGGTTAAAGAAAAGGATGTTACAGTAAAGAAGAAAAAGCAGAAAGGGGAAAATGGGGAACATTTGGAGAACATCTAGCTAATCTTAACACCTCGAATTTTAATTGGTGTATGATTTATTGCATTCTATGCTATTTAATTCTCAGAACAAAGCTGGGACATTATAAAAAATATCATTACTCCTTACAAATACTCCATGGACACAGAAACCAACCAAACTATATTCATGAGTGATACGTAAAAGATTTTGTGGACAGCAAATTGATTGTATGCTTGAAATATAAGGGGAAAGGGATGAAAGAATGTAATGCTTAACAGCATTTTTCAACATATTATTTCTTACACAGTTATGGGCTATAATTCTGCCAAGTTCATAAATATATGCTTAGATTACAGGCCCAGTGTAGCTTTGACTAGAGTGGTATGTTAAGGTTTATCTGCAGGACTAGGTGCTGCAGTTTATTCCAGAAGTAAGGAATCTTATGCAATTGAAATTAAACCAAAGTAAGAAAATAAACAAAATAAATATTTCTTAGTGAGTCTAAGATCAGAACCCAGACCACCGCACGACCAGATAGACACTTCATTATAGACACTTCATGCTTCATTCTTGTATAGTTTTGTAGAATCCGTAAGGGGACTTTTTTGCAGACTGATAAAAGAAAAGTGAAGCTTGAAGCAAGGCTGACATCACATGATACTGATCATACTTGTCCTAAAGGTGCTAGCTGCCTCATGACTCCTGTTTCAGATGAAAAACAAAATAAGATAAACCAAACAAGAAACCCAATACAGATGAGACCAACAAAACAAACACCTAGACACTCTCTTTGAAAACATCAATGTCACAATAACTTGAGGTTCAGAGATTCGTTTTTCAAAGCTGATACCACATGAACAGAGAAACAGATGATGTGATGTAATCTGGTTAATATTTGTTAAAGCAATGAGACTCATGACATTGTTTGAAAGAAGTATGAAAGATCTGACAACTGTGAGAAGGTGGGACTTTGAAAATATGCAAATTATCTGTCATGAAATATTAAATTTGGTTATCATCTTTTGAAAACCTCTGCATCAGTCAAGAAAAATCCAGAGAATGTGAATTTTTGATTCTACAAAAAGCTAATATTCTAATGTTTTGCTTTAATTAAAACATTAAGCTGGGCAGATATCCCCCACTCATACATCAGTATGTCAAGATGTTTAATGTAAGATTTCTTTTTGGCAGTTGTTTGTCACAAATTATAATGGTTAACAGCTCTTGCACTTTACTGCAGCAAAATAGGGGCAGGCATACATGAGTGTCAGTATTTTTCCAGTTACAAAAACACTGTTCAGTGAGAGGAAATTCCATAGGACATAGTTGCAAATTTGCATTTAAATGAATGCCTTCTATTTCTGCATTCTAAATAAAATGAACCATCTGCAGCTAGACAATATATCTAAAGTTAGCATGATCCAAAGAGTTCCAAGGTACAGTATAACAGTTCTCTTTGATTAAAACAAGCAGCAGACTAGGTTTGGTCAATAGTTAATATCTTTGATAGAAATGCAAAATCTGTTTGTCTATTTCCCCTTTTGGAATGGGAGAAAAATTTGAGTCTTGAGAAACTGCTTGAGAAAAGTCCACGATTTTTATGAATATTCATTATTTACAGATGTTCCACTAGCATCTAATAAGATTAAAATTTTATAAGTACTCATTGTTTGGGCTAAGGGAGAGTTAATTTTCTTCATAATAGGTCACGGTGCCATGCTTTGGATTTGTGACCAAAACAGTGTCAATAATACACCAAAGTTTTCAATACTGCTGAGCAGCAATTGCATGATATTGAAGCTTTTTTTGTTTCTCATACGGCCCTGCCCATGAGTAGGTTGAAAGTGTGGAAGAAGTTGGGATAGGACAGAGCCAGGACAGCTGACCCCAATGACCAAAGGGATGTCCATACCATATGGCATCCTGCTGAGCAGTCAGAGCTGGGGAAAGAAGGAGAAAGAGGAAAGATCAGAGTGTTGCCATTTGTCTTCCCATTATGCGTGATGGAGCACTGCTTGCCTGGAGACGGCAAAATATTTGCCTGTTGATGGGAAGTAATGAATGAACTCCTTATTTTCGCTGTGCATACAGCCTTTGCTTTACCTATTAAACCATCTTTATGTCAGCCCATGAGTTTTCACACTTCTACCCTTCCGTTCATCTCCCCCATCCCACTGCAGGGGATTGAGCGTGTGGCTGGGTGGTGCTTAGCTGCCTACCCGGGTTACACCACAACAGTACATTTTTAGTTGTCTCTTCCCCCTCAACACCAATATTTCTTTCATAACTGTTCCCAATCCTGCATTATGTTCTTGCACCAAATATTCTTGGTATGCCACATATGCTTGGATAAGGACACTCATAAATACTAATTAATTAATCAGTTAGCTGTGCTATTGAAATTTTATCATGAAAACAAGAATCCTTCCAAATCTTCCTTCCAAGTTTATTGTATTAAACACTGTGGTTTCACAACTCCTTCTACAACTCTGTCTCCTATGACAAGTGGGTCTAGCAGGTTAACTCCTCATAAAGGAATATTCAGCCTGTGGTCCTCAACTTCCCATTGTTTTTATTGCATACCTCTAGATACTGTATATGTGCTATTTTGGGGTGACTAAATATTTCCTGAGAAATGTACACCACCATATTCCAAAGACGCACTGTTGTCTCCAAGATGATCTTATAGATCACTCCTGATTTTATGTCCCTTTGAGAGGGCGGAAGTACAAATTTCACTTGAAATACTCTATGATCCTACATCTCCTATCGTACTGATTCCAAACCCTTACATCACATATTTTTACACCTCCTAAACAGAAATCCAAACCCATGTTCCTGTCATTGCCACTCAACTCGCACAAAAGATGAATTAACCTTATTCACCCTCACCTCGCACTGCTGTTTCCTCACCTTTCTATCCTGTGCTTCCCTGCTTCCATGTCTAGAATACTGTTGTGTTTTAATTCCAGCCACACAGTAAGTATCACACAGCCACCTGCTCCCCCCTATCCCCTCAGCAGGATGAGATGGAGAAGTAGAAAAAGGTAAAATTCACAGGTTAAGAATGCTTTAATTATTGAAATAAAGTAAAAGATTGATGATTATGATGATGATGATGATGATAGTGAAAAAAAATTTAAAAAGGGAAAAAAGAAAACAAGTGATGCACAATACAGTCACTCACCACCCACTGACCAATGCCCAGCCCATCCCTGAGCAATCCGTGGCTCACAGCCAACTCCTCTCCATTTAGATATTGAGAATAACATTGCATCCTATGGAATGTGTCTTTGGCCACTTCAGGTCAGCTGTCCTGGCCATGCTCCCTCCCAGCTTCTTCTGCACCTGGTTGCTGGCAGAGCAAGAGAAATTGAAAAGGTATTGATTTAGAGTAAGCACTACTTAGCAGCAACTGAAACATCAGTGTGTTATCAATATTATTTCACACTAAATCCAAGACACAGCACTGTGCCTGCCAGCTACTAAGAAGAAAAGTATTTCTATCCCAGCTAAAACTTGTACTACATCACTTGTTCCATATAATGTATGTCATGCCGCCCTTCCAATACCCCACCTATCATCTTTCCTGTTTTTGGGTATGTGCACACAGATATATTCTCTTAGAGAATGGACAATTTATTGAGTTCATTTGGTCCATGAAATTGGGCTCCATCTGTCATAACAATCTTTCACGGCAGCAAAGATGGTGTGTGAATTGTTGCATGTTGAAGTCAGTTCTGATTCCATCACTGCTGTGTTTGTCCAGTTTCATCAAAATTCAGTTTTCATTAATGTGACAATCAAAACGAAGTGAGGCTCAAATCTCAGTGTGATGAGCATACAGCCACTGCCCAAGTAATAATATACAGTGTTACCTAGCAATTAACATCATGCAATTTAATTGATTTGCTATTCTTACCCGAAAACAAATTCCCCGGAGGCATGCACCAGACCTCCCCATCCTCCCTCTTTATCCACCAAGGGCACTCAGGCTCCTGAGCAAAAGCAATCCTATGCATAGATCAGCCTTTGCCTGAGCAGGAATAACTCAGACTGTTTTCCCTGGAGTATTTTTTATGTCCACTATAGCAACTTTATCCCATTCTACAGTCATAAAAGTTTAGGGAGGGCTAGATCAGTGGGCAGATTGCCTAGTGTTGACTAACCAGGTTGCCTTTGTAACCCAAAGTTTGAGGGTCCCCCCAATCCATTGCTTTCAGTGTAGTTTTTATGAGTCCATTGCATTGTTCAATTTTTCCAGAGGCTGGTGCATGAGAGGGGATGTGATACACCACTCAATGCGCTTTTCTTTGGACCAGAGGTCTGTAAGGTTCTGTTGGATGTGAGTCCATTGTCTGGAGTTCTTTCTGGAGTACCATGTTACAGGCATTTGCTTAGCCCTAAGCAAGATCTGAACCGAATTCAACAGCAGGCTGAATCATAGCAGAAGGAGCAGGTTTGTTTTGAGGTAATTCAAAGGATATTCAATACCTTTAGAAATCCCACATGCTACAGTAAACAGCCTGGAGGGAGGGAGGAAGTTTGTCCCCTATATTGTCTCTGCAAGGAGAAAAGGTGGAGAGTGTAGTTATTAATAGTTCCCAATAGATGGCTCCCGAAACACAGAGGTGACAGCAGTGCTGAGCACACAGATCACACGTACCAGATTAGTTTCACAACCAGTGATTCCATCTAATCATAAGCCAGTATTGCATAGAACAACAAAATGACAGCCTTGGCCCAGACCTTGAGAAGGATAGACAGCACAACAGGGAACACACACATCAAGTGAAGTATTATATGAACACACGTGCAGAAAATCTGAGAGCAAATAAATCAGCAGTGTGGCCTGTGACTATAGAGCTAATAAAATGAATGCTTAAAACAATTCTGTTTTAATGTGCTGTGGTCAGATCTGTTGTTTCCTCAACTCTTTTTGCCCCACACTGGGCACCAAGAAGGACTGTCGTGGTTTAACCCCTGCTGGCAACCAAGCACTACACAGCCACATGCTCATGCTTCTCCCACCCACAATGGAATAAAGAAGCGAACTGGAAAAACGTAAAACTCGTGGGTTGAGAAAAGAGCAGTTTAACAATAACAGTCACGGTAAAAATAATTTTAAAAGGAAAAGGAGAAAGCAAATTAAAACCCAAAAAAACCAAGTGATGCACAATACTCACCACCCACTGACTCCCCAGCCTACACCTGTGCAGCATTTGGTGGCTTCTGGCAAAACTCTCCCCAGTGTATGTACTGGGCATGATGTTCTCTAGTACAGAATATCCCTCGGGCCAGTTTGTGTCAGCTGTCCTGGCCATGCTCCCTCCCAATTTCTTGTGCATCTGCTCACTGACAGAGCATGGGAAACTGAAAAGTCCTTGACTTAGAGTAAGCTCTTCTTAGCAACAAAGGAAACATCAGTGTGTTATCAACTTTATTTTCATACTAATTCAAAACACAGCATTGTGCCACCTACTAAGAAAATAACTCCATCCCAGCTGAAATCAGGAAAAATATCCTCCTCTGCCTGAATATCACCACTCTGTTCTTGCCCAGATGTTCAACACCATCTGAGTTCCTGCAGAGGCTTTAAGGGATTTAGAGATATCAGCTCACATTGTGAAAGATTAACAATGAGCAGTGACACCTTGTCTCTGAGCAAGGCAGCCCCTCCACTACAACAGCTGATAAAAGACAAGGTGATGTGGGACATGTATGGAGGTTTTTGGTGGCCTTTTCCAGGAAAAATACGCTAGAAACAAACCAGAATTTACTGTACAATAAACAACTACATGTTGATTGCAATATTCTGCCATTTCCCCTTCCTTTCCACTGGCACTGTTATCCTGCACATGGAAGACATCAGTTAAATACAAATTCACTACATGTCTTTGAAATTTCACACCAAAAAATAAACTAAAACCAACCCAATCCAAACCTTTACAAGAATTTTCTGGAAAATAAATACTGGGAAAATTTAAATATCTTTCCTAACTAAGCCACTGACTAATATTTTACGATTTTTAAAAAATTCCTGATTTGATATTTGGTGCAAGAAAGTTTTGGGCTGTTTATAGTGAAGGTAGGAGGTGTTAAAATTGGTTTCTGTGCTGAAACTCACCAACTACAGAACAAAGGATCTTTCAATTCCTAGTAAGAGTTGCACTGTCAGAAAACTAGAGAAAATTCACCCAGGTATCCCTGCATGTATTGGCAAAGTTAGGAGTAAGGAAATTGATTGGGGTCCATGTGAAAGCCTGAAAACAGACTAGAAGTTATGACAAGAGCTTTATGTTGAATTTTGTGAAGGGAAAGCTAAAACTCCATTGACAGTTTATGCAAATTAGACCATGAAAATCAGTTAATGTTGCAGTTAATGGAAAACAGGTGAAGTCAGCCAAGTGTAGAGAAATGAGGCAGACAAGCAGATTCCAAAGAGGAATGTAATATATCTTTGAGAGTTGTATGCTTAAAAAAATAGATGCCCCAAAGTTAAATATGAACAGTTTTTACCTGTCAAATGTAGTGGGAAAGAGGAAGAATTGCATGCAGTGGTGCACTCTGGTTTTTAACTTCTGGTCTAAGGCCCACAGATTAGAGAAGGCAAGTGTAAAGAGTACTTTAAGAACACAGGGCTCTCAATCTCAATGGCAGTTTGTTGTTCTGCATGAGTTATGTGTTGTTTGAAAGACATAGTGCATCTTCAGTGGGCAAACAGAAACCAGAGAGCAAGCCAAACAAAGGGATAAAGAAAGAAGAAAGATACACACTTCACATTAGACTCAGGAGATGAAGAGTCTTGAGAAGCGATCAGGAAGAGAAGACAGTGCTGAAGTAGTGAAACCCTAAAAAAGTTGACAGCAAAATTTAAATTTCTAATGTAAGAACAACAAGATATGAGATATGATGTTTATATTGAAAGTTCAAGTGGGAATGTTGAATGTATTATTTTACAGAAAAGAATTTAAATGGACATTAGGTACTTAAAGTCAGATTGTACTCACTTAACTAAAAACTGGGTAACTGGATAGAATATTGGAAGTTCTATTCCAAAAGTGATTACATAAAAATTGCACCTTCCTACTCAACAGATTTGATTGCTGTGTTTATTCAGAGTCAGATCTATTTACCTCAAAGACAAAAATATGCCTTTACAACTTTTATTCCTGTCCTGTCTCCTAGCAGAACCCACACAATTCAGCCAGGGGTCTAGATGCTATTCATTCTTGTGCAACAGCTAAATTACTTCACATCATTCCACCAAATATAAGAGCAATCAGAACAGATTCAGTGCAGATATCAGGGAAATAAGTTTTACATTCTGCGTTGTGAAATAGACCACAGAAGATTTTATTGGTTCCTCCTAGTCTTAAAAATCGGACAAATTTGACTAAACATTATTTTAAAATACTGACTTCCCTAAAAGTCATGGGTTTTTCCACTGACTTCAGTCAAACCTGGATCCATGAAGACATAAACTAATTCTCAATCATTTTCTGTCTTTTATTGGTGTGAATGCAATTGGCCTCTAGGAAAAAAAAATCTTTGGTTGGTGCTGTTGCTGTTAAAGAGGCTTCATCCAGATTCTCAAATATTCGTCACTTTTTATAACATACAAAGGTACATACATTTATATACGTTTATATACATTTGTTATATAAAGACACTTACAGAAAATACCTAGAATTGACATCACAGCAAGGTTCTTTAATTCAGATTGTACTCTCATATTTAACTGAAAACTGGATAAGATGTAAGTACTCCAACTACCTAAGCAATGTGAACCATAGAGATTCCCCCCTTGATTCTTTCCATTATTCTCTCTTCTTCCCAAAGTGAAAAGTGAGGTTTTTCAATTCAACTTACACAAAGTTCTGGTAACGTGATATAAGCTGAAATTAAATGTGAACAAATTTTGGCTCTTTCAAACAAAAACTTCTGCTTAAGTCAGAACAGGTCAAAAAGAGCAAATTGAGCAAATATCTGAAAATACTTCTTCCAAGAGCTATAAAAAACCAATAGAAAGCAAATCTAAAAGGCAAACAACCTGTTCTCCCTCAATTTTACAGTAGAATTGTGCTTAAATGCAATTGATAGCCAAAAATATTGTAATTTAAATGGTAAAGAAAGTTTAAGAAAATTTCAGTGAGTTTCCAGAAATAGCGATCTTTAAAGCAAAGTGAAGAAAAAAACTGTATTAAAAAACTTTCATATAAAATGTGGCTGAATTTACCTTTACAGCTATGTGAAAAGACCCTTGGTCACAGCCTCAGTGATGTAAACTGGAATAGCAATACTTGGAATCCAATCCATTACTATTTTTTTAACTACCCTATGTAGCATGCTATGGTCTAGGACTGGTAAAGGTTTGGGCTATGTATAAAGAAGGCATATGCATGAAGGGACCATGACGACCATAACACATTCATTAAAAAAATGTCTTATGGCTAATAATTTCTAGGCTTTTTAAAAAAATAAATTATATCATTAATGAACTCAGAGAATATTTTAGTTAAAGAAGAATAGACACAAGTTCTACAGGATGGTGCCAATACACACCACAACTAAACAGCAAACTTTGCCAGCAATGTGTAGGGACACTAAATATTGTTGAATGGAAACTCTACAGAAGCAGATTAAGAATATATAACAAATATAACAAATACCATTGTGGTACCATAATCAAAATGGAATCTGATAATTTTTGTAATATCCTAAGATGAATTTGGGGCAAAAAAAAGGGGTGATGATTTTAAACAGTTATTTTTAGTGTCAGCACCAAACATTTACTATTTTCATAGCACTCAGCTTAGACAATAAAAACAGGGCAGTGAGTCAGTCTTTACCTTCAGCCATTCAATGATGCAATAGTTCTGTTCAAAATGCCTACAGAAAAAGCCTGAAATTGAACAAAACATTGCTCTTTAGCTTGATTACATCTCTGAAAATATACACCTTTTTAGAAACACAAAATCAGATGAAGAAAAAGAAGAGAAAAAGAAAAAAGAATAAAACCTAAAAATATTCCTATCCTAAAAATGCAATCTTTACCTTTTTAAAGGTTATTTTTAATTGACTACCTTAGCAACTGCTTTCATTTCATAGGGACTGAACTAGGAAACATCGGGGTTTATATGCACCATGGAAGGTATGAAAGCAGGATGTCTTTAACATACAAAATTATTGTGGTTTAACCCCAGCCAGCAAGGAGGTACCACACAGCTGTTCTCTCACACCCCAGCTGCCTTGGCCCCACTTTCCTCTTGGGGGAGGAGGATCAAGAAAAAATGAGATCGGAAAAGTTTTATAACTGAAACACAATGAAATTTAAATATTCTACAAGCGATCCACAACACAGTCATTCACCACTGCCTGACGGATGCCCAGCCCATCCCTGGGCAGCAATCAACAGCTGCTGGCCAGCTCTCCCTAGTTTCTTTGTTGAGCAAGACATTCCAAGATGTGGAACATCCCTTTGGCCAATTCAGGTCAGCCGTGCTCCTTCCAAGCTTCTTGTGCATCTCCTTGCTGGCAGAGCATGGGAAGCAGAAAAGTTTGTGATTTAGAGTAAACACCACATAGCAACAACTGAAACATCAGTGTGTTATCAATGTTTTTCTCATATTAACCCAAAACACAGCATGGTGCCAGGTGCTGAGAGGAAAATGAACTCTTTCCCGCATGAAACCAGGAGAAGAATTCATTTACTAAATGCCATGCACTTCTGTGGTGTTGCTGAGTAACTGAAGATATTTAACTAATAACATAATAAAGCTGAACACTCCACAGCATAGGAATAACTTAAAGGAATTAGAAAAGAGCATAGCTGCAATCAGCAGCCTTTGGGATTGGGCAGTTATGAGTAAAGAACGCCAATTTAGTCTAATACTTAAAATCCTTGCAAGTCAATAAATAATGGTCAGCAGTACTGAAAACAATAATAGGAAGTATACTGCAGAGAACAAGGCTGAACACTGAAGAATGGAGGAATGGAGTAATCCTCATGGTTTAGGGTTTTTCCATGTATGATTTGTGGTATTCCATATCAAATTGAAAAGTGGATTCTGGATTCTTGGCCTAGAGCTGCAGTTCCTTGTAGACAATTCACTGACACAATATAACTGCTTTTCTCAACACATTCAACTCCCGGTACTGACTAGAAGGTCTCCAAGATGCCAAGAAAGCTGAGTCTTTCTGGAGTCAGCCTGTTGCCACCCTCACACAGCAGCTCATCCAACAAGGATGAGGTAGTTGAGAATGCACAAGCATTTTTTGAATTATGAGGGTGCACCAAGCTGAATATCACACGCTAACAGCTGCCAGCTGCCCACTGTTGACCTTCTGAGATGTGTTGACCATGTGATGTTGCAGCTCCCTATCAGAAACAGTTCTGATGCAAGCTGACTTAGAAACCATGGTAGAAACAAGATGTTTTCCCTGAAGAGAGATCACAGGGAAAAGACTGCTGTTCCTTCCTGCTGTCCCATATGCTGCAATCACCTCATTTTGTCAGTTATCATGTTCAAAATCACGCTTCCTAGAATCATAGAATCATAGAACCATAATGGTTGGAAAAGATCTTTGGGACCATCAAGTCCTACCCAGCACCACCACCATGTTTATTTATCAAAACATGTTCTCAAGTGCCATATCCACACGTTTTTTGAACACTTCCAGTGGTGGTGACTTCACCACTTCCATGGGAAGTCTGTTCCAGTGCTTTACAACCCTTTTGATGAAGCTTTTTTTTCCCCCTGGTATCCAATCTAAACCTCCCTTGATGCAATTTAGGGCTGTTTCCAGTAGTGGCAATACTTGCCAAAATTGCTCTTCTTCTTTTTTTAGTTCTGCTGATTTGCTGTTTCATTCTTTTGCTGGTCATAGTTAAGCAAACTGCAAAAACACTCCTTGCAGGGCTCAGAGACCTTTATAATTTACCCTGCCAACAGTGACAGTAAACAGATAGCTACTTCCTGTCAGCACTCTCCCTGTGCCCTCTCACAGATGGAGCACTGTTTTCACCACACAAGGTATAGAAAATTCACCATATGTTAGAAAGTTTTCAGGCATGAATCATGAAGTCAGAACAAAACAGAAGAAAAAAAAAAACCCCACCACCACCAAAAAACAAACAAACAAACAAAAAACCCCACCAAAAATAAAAAAAAGCTTTTGCTCTTCTTTTTGTTTATTAGAAGCTTGTATGGGCAGGAACAAAATGGGTAATTTCCACTACTAGATGTGTCCAAGAATGAGCTGTCTGCAAAGGAAATTCCACCTGAATATGAGGAAGAACTTCTTTGCCGTGCAGGTGACCGAGAACTTGATTGCTCAGAGAGTTGTGGAATCTCCCTCGCTGGAGATATTCCAGAACCATCTGGATGCAATCCTGTGCCATGTACTCTAGGATGACTCTGCTTAAGAAGGGGGTTTTGACCAGATTATTCACTGTTGTACCTTCCAAACTGACCCATTCTGTGATTCTGTGAACCCATGTCATTCTTGCGAAAGAACTTCTGGAATGTTCTTCTTTTGCTTTTCCATTGCCAAGCAGAATGGGTTGCAAAGGTACAGACTTCTCTCTTGGACTCTGTAAAGGGCTATATGTATTAGTAATATGATACATTACCCAGTATTCACAAGAATTGATTGATTGAACCATCCTTCATAAAGCTTTGTTGTATTCTAATTGCGCAAAAAAATTATCAAGTACCAAGATTAAGCTTTAGGTGAAAGAATAGTCAAAACAGCTTATAGTTTAGGTGTCATTTCTTGAAATACGATCTGGACTCTGAGCGAAACTGAGTTTCCTTTCTATCGCCACAAGCAAAAAGATTCTGCAGAATAAATTAGGATGCTCACTGGAATCTATGTAAATGTGTTAAAGAAATGTCTTCACCATAGGTTTCCCACAGCAGAGTCTCAGATGTCTGATACCAGGAAGAAATAATTTAGTATTTGAGTGGTACAATAGGATTGGCTCAAGCTGAGTACTCCAAACAAAGGAATCCATAGGAACTATGCTGTTACCAACTAAATTTCCCACCCCTTATGTGACAGTTTGGTCCAATATTTGCATTAGGGTCTGAGGTCTTCTTGTTCTCTGCTGGTTGTCTTCACTGTCTCTAGGCAGACTATTTCTCCTGCTGTCTCTAAGACTGCAGCCTCTGCTGATGGAGGTAATGACCTTCCTTGCTTCCTTATCTTCCACTGTGAACTAGCTGTGGAGCATCCCTTTATCTAAGTACATAAAAATCTCAGCATATTTAGGAAAAAGTTTACAATTTGTGGCCTGAGGCTTCAGCGTGTGCACCTACTAATGCTAGTAAGGTACACAAAGTGACGAATTCCCTTTCTTCCTTTACAAATCTACTGCCTCGGTCCTGCTCTTGTAACAACTCCCAGGGAATTCTATTTAGTTTCTGCAGTAAGTGATTTTCTACTAGATCAAAAAGACTGGTAACATGAAAGAAAGCATGTCATCACTCTTTCCAAGTCTTCTCGTTGCTCTCTTCAGGCATTGAAAGACAAATAGAGATAAAAACCAGCAGTAGAAGATGCTGCAGTAGAACCAGGGAGGAAAGGAATATACACAGGGAACAAGTCCATTCAACAAGAAATCACCATCTTCACATAGACATTTATCACAGTAGATTTGCTACCTGAAAGACTCTTACAATAATACAACATAATGAGGCTGCTGGGATCTGTGGAAATACAAAAAATTAGAGAGTTCTGGAAAACTGTCTAATTTTATAAATTCCCACTACCTTGCACCACAGTAGGTAGTGATTTGTAGAGTAACCAGGATGGATATGAGCCTCAGACACCCATGTCCCTGGTCTGGTATCACAGCAAAAATCCATTTTAAGCTATATTTTAAGACAATATGCTAGATCATGAGACAAAGTGACAAAAATTGTGCCCATCCATTTCTACAGACTCTGTCAGAGAATGTTAATGTCAGTCAGAAGGGCATCATGTGTAACAATTTACATGTCACAGCTTGTTCATGAGAATTAGGAAAGGATGGTTCAGTCTTTCTTATCTTGACAAGGTAGTAATTTTAGTTAGATCACACTTGATGGGTGAAGCCAAAGTAGTGAGAATTAGTCAGAGAATTACTTCTGGAATGAGATAATTTAAAAAGTATTTATGATGTCTGAACTTTTAGCTGCTATGTGCAATGGAAACTGGGGATAGATTAAGTATTAAAGAGGATAATTAATAAGGAACCTGCAAGGTATACTGACAAGTGATGAACAGCCATAAAACCAACATTATGTTCCAAACCCTTTAAACAAAAATCTTATAAAGTGAATTTCTTTTTCACCATTAACATGGTGAAAGGTAGCTCTTTAGGCAGAGATTACCATTGTTTTTTTGTAAACAATCTCATATTACTCTTAAATTTCATGCAAACACAAAAAAACCCCATTTCCCAATCCTTTGAAAAGGTTTTTTAAACTTGTGTACTGATATTGTAAGTTCTTGTAGGATCTTAAAGAACATTTCTTTCTATATCAGTCAGGCCAGGGTGCCTTCCTCTCCGACAGTAGTCACTGAAATTATTCTCCTCTGAGCAGACACCTTGCACCACCAGCTCCTCAAAGCACATATGAAATTTTTCAGAAGACCCCCTTGCCACTCTCTTGATACTCTGCTGTGGTGGGCATTGCAAGAGTGGTCCAGGGTTCCATTAAGACTTCATAAATGGGAACGCCAGTCCCTTATTCAGCACTGATTTCATAATCATCCTTAGCACAAACACTTCACATAATGAACCTCTTTACAAAAACCTTAAATGTAAGCACTATGATTGCAAAGCTGTCATGTTCCTGGAATACTGACTGCCCCCCATGTCTTTAAAAATAGTAAGGGAAGCCAGATGCAGTCACATTCCCCTCTGAATTTAGTGCTTGATTAAATCATAAGCAAATCATCAGACCATGATGAGCAAACCACCCTCTATACCAAATGATGTTGTAATCATCAAAGCAATGCAAAAAATTAAAATCTCAAAGCAAAGGCTGGCTGTTTCTAGTATTTTCTAAACATGCATGGATTGTTGATTAATGTATCTTATACAACCACAAAAAGTAGACCAAAGCATATGATTCATTAAAGTTTGCTGGCTGGAACTGCTGATTGATTGCGCTCACATCCTGAGGATCACAAACATTCTGAGGATTTATGGCAGCTGACTCTAACTCACTTTTTAAGTGATAATATTACAACTTTATTGGGTCAAGGAATGAATACTCAATAGGCAGAAATACCAAAACACAGGCATTGACATCAAAGTATAATGAAGACATATCAGCATCAATAAAGGTACATAAAAAGATTTTTAAGCAACTGAAATACATAAAGGTAGTAAAAAAAGCTAGGCAATTATTGGTGGAAAATATCAGTTATATGGCTTTATGACAGCTGCCTTTCAGTCACTAGACCTTCAAGAAGTTACATTAGAATAATATATATTCAGACCTATATTCAGTGTATTTCAATTGTTGCAAAATATGAATTCAGTGTAATCAAACTATGCTCTCCAAAAACAAACAATGCAATAAAGGTTTATTATGCCTCTGCCTATTAGGAGTCATGTATATAAAGATCTCTGGAAAAGGAAAGATTAGAAACAAAAATTTGACAGTACTTAGGGTAGGAGTAGACTGCAACCTTATTGGTCTGGCTAGCCAGGTTTGCTGCAAGCCTAAGCAATAAAAGAGCACCACAATGTGCACACAATATTATATTTTTTACAAATAAAATTTTTACAGGTGAATAAACTGAGGAACCCTGAATTTTTGTGGTGGCACTAGATCAAACAAGCAAGTGATCAGAGAGGAAATATAATGCAAGATTTATAGCACTCAATTTATTTAAAGGCTTCTTTATTGTTCCTCCTTTTTCTTCTCAGATAAACTCTTCTTTTGGTCTTTCATCACATACTCATAATCATATT
The DNA here is from genome assembly GCF_028769735.1 of Zonotrichia leucophrys gambelii. NCBI lineage: Eukaryota > Metazoa > Chordata > Aves > Passeriformes > Passerellidae > Zonotrichia > Zonotrichia leucophrys. The sequence goes on from NC_088169.1 coordinate 88,363,823, forward strand.
CATGTAACAAACATACATTTGTGAATCACAGCATTCTGCACAGCTGCATTTGGGCACCAGCTCTTTCATGCACTGCACCAGAGCAGTTGTTGGTGGAGATTTGTTCATAGAAGCCTGCGTTTTAAGCTTGGTTGTTTCGAACACTCCTGCTAAAGAACAACTGCTAGAACTACCACAAAAATAATAAATATTCTGTATTAATTTAAGCCTGCAGTCTAAATTAATTATTATAAAATTAGTAATGAGTAACAATAATTTATTATTAGTAATTTATATATTTGTATTAATAATTTATTATTACTAATTTATTATTTACTAATGTTAATTAATACTAAATTAGTACTTTATATTAAATTAAGGCCTACAGCAGATTCCCAACAATGTTGACTATGTAACATTCTTATATCGATAGGACACCCATGCTGTCACTCCTTGTTCCTTTCTTTTGTTTCTTTTTGGAACCCATTGATGTAAACTGAATTTTATCAATGCCAGTATTTTATAAATGCTCCAGTGTTTCATTAAAATGCTTTCTCTGATCCCCTGTCTCTTTGCACCTCACTCTGCCCTGATTAGGAATTGCCCAAGCATAAAAAGTAATAGTCAGCCCCCAGGTCTTGAAAGTCAGGGCAGGCTTCAGGTTTCTGCTGAGCTATAAAGAGCAATCAAGCAAGGCAAAAAATTAAGCTTGGGGACTTTTTAGACTTTTTTCAGATGAGCTTGTGGCAAAAATCTTCCTGCTTGCTGTGCATCTCTCTTTTACCCTGTTGAGTAAAAGGGAAATGATACCAAACAAAAAGGAAGTGGAGTGTGAGGATACAGTACTATTCTTTCCTGATTTTTCTGAAGTAAAGCACAAGGGGAGTGTGGGAATCAGTCACGTGGCACTTTCTGTCTAGTTGAAATGCTGCAGGGATTAAAAGGAGTTAACAGCTGTTCTCAAATTTTTGTTTTTAAGCATACCATCCTGAATGAAGGAAGCAGCAGCAGGGAATAAAGAGCTACATCAATACACATGGGGAAACATACTTTGCTAAAGACATGGAGGCACAGTCTCCTCAATGCACAACCCTGCATAAAAAGTATGATGGTTCTCTTGGCTCCAGAAAGCAACTATTAAGAAAACAAATATTGAAGCTACCAGGAGAATATCCCATTAGTGATGTGCTTAAAATTAATTTTAAGTGAGGTCTCTGTTTCACTTGCCAAGAGAACCTAAGGCACCAAATGATCCTTTTGTTTCTGATGAATGCCTTTAATCTCATGTGGCCAGGCAATTGCAAACTGCCAATGCTAGAGAGCACTGAGTTCTGGAAGTCATAAAATATTCCTAGCAGTGATGTCTGGAGCTTTGAAGAGGATCAAAGTACAGGTGTTTTCTAAACATCCCCTGGGTTAATGGATCTGAAGCAGAACACCATGGTTTTCGTCTTCCTTCACTGCAAATTGAACATGGGATATCCATATAAATGTGGCAAGAATAAATGCAATTCTGCAGCAAAATGTGCTTGGCCTTTTATTAGCTCATACTTTGACACCTAAGGTGTCAGTTAAGACAGTATATTTTTGCTGTAATTAGGATGGTAAAGTATTGGAATATGAATCCCAATATTACCAGTTAGATTGTGCCTGGGCCAGTCTGACCCTCGCTGCTAGGCCGAAGGCGGCAGCTGTGGTGCATCACCCCAGAGACACCTTTAGCTTGCCAGTGGTTTCAGCTGGGCACTAAACAAGTCCAAGCTTGTTAGGGACTCCGTTTACCTTAGGAAGAGGCTTCAGGCGAAGGTGAGGACAAAGGAGGGATTCTGCTGGAGGGTTTAATATCCAGAGGTTTATTTCATGGTTACAGATGTCTGAATCTTGGGAAGAACTCCAACAGAATGGAGAGCACATAGCCTGCTTCACCTTTTAAGCTCAGGGGGAGGGGAGGGGAGGGGACAGGTGAACCACCAACCAGGTGGGAGGGGCGGGGTCTCAAGGGGCGAGGGACACCTAGACAGGCCAATGACCTCTGGGCCTGAGGGACATCCTTTGAATTTGACCAACCACACGACGCCTTTGCTGGAATGTTAAGCCTGATTGACAGGACTCACTGAGCAAGGGGGCGAGGGGGGAAGGGAGGGTTTTGGCACACCTGGGTAAGGGACCTGAAAGTTTGAAACACACTGCAACAGTAAAGGAAGAAATGCATGTTTCTTCCACTTTTCAAACCTACAGCCAACCAGAAAGAGTTCATTACATGCTAAGGATAACACAGAAGTAGTACACTGGCCCTGAGGCCAATGCCTGTGCTTCAGAAGGAGATGCAAGAAGCCTCAGATTAAACAGCTACAGAATGACTTTCTCAAAGGGAAAGCCTGCCCTGCAAATTTTCTCTCATCCTGGATTAAAGATGACTTTCCTCCAGAAACACGTGGGCTTTTAACTCTTTTGTAGCTTCTGTTTCTTAAACCCTATACATGTGGTAATCAAAGCCACTGCTTGTTAAGGAAACAAATTTAGAAATCTTGTAACCCTTAATGTTTTGCTTTGGTGGTTTGGGGTGTTTGGGGTGGTTTGTTTTGTTCTTCATAGTTAAAGTCTATTTCTGCTGGTCACTGTTGGCTGCAAATCTTGTGCCTTGACAGACCAAATTTTGTTTCCTGAGACACGATGCCTCTGACTGCTCCCTACAAGAGCTGCAGCTGCGCACAGTTACACACCTGTGAGCAGGTATGTGAATATGTAAGCACATTGGCTCTGAGGAACATGGTCTGTTTTTGTAAACATGGATATTGTCTTTGTCATCTTTTCATGATTCAAAAATAATGAAACACGGAAAGAAATTCTCCGTTCACTATCAATGTTTGTGCTCTGCATTGGCATTAACATCAGCTTGACCAGACTGCTGACCTGAACTAAAAACAGTATAGACAGCCAAGGGAAGAGACTTAATAATCCTATCTGTCTGACTGTCAGATCTTCTTGACAGAATGTCTGACTGAGAGACATAATAGGTTGTTTTATTTTATTTTAGTTTTTCAAATTAAAGTGAGAATTATTATTTTTTTAATTGATGGGGGCTTGTGAAAAAATACCTTCCATAACTGGGGAAATCAATAAACACTTCTCATCTGAGACCTGAAAAAGAAACCAGGCATACCTGTGCTCTGAAAAACTCAGCTAACATGCAATTGGCTTTGATTTTGTTGCCATTTGGTCCAATTCAACTTCTCTTCTATATTTGTCTAGGGGAAGACAAATTCTCCATTTGTTGTGGAAACCAACGGCATCAACAAAATGACTCTTAAGTAACATCAATAACAGGAGAAATATAAATCTTATTTGAGTTTACTTCCAAGGTCTTTAGCCCTGTTTTACTTGTCTTTGTCAGCCAGACAATTCAGAAGGTACACAGAGCACATGTGTGACATGCCTATAAGATTTAATGGCTTTCAGATAGCTAACTGAGGAAAAGCCAAAGCAAAGATTTTCTTGGGTTCTTGAACTCATTCCTCTCCAGGGCTAGCTTGCAGCAAACATTTCTAATGGCTTAATAGCATAAATCAGTACATATGAATAATTTTATAAGTCTCAGGTTTCTGTGAATTCTCTGAATAAGTCCATCTTGTTTGAAACCTCAGGAAGTCATTGAGCCACCATGTGAAAGATCAAAGACCTTGTTCTGAGAAAGAGAAAAATGAAATGCAGTAAAAAACTAGCAGAAAACTGAGAAAAGAGAAAGGAATGCTGTTTTTTAAGAATATTTATAAATATTCACTAGGAGCATATAAAGACTGGACATTATATGAACTGACCCCTGACAAAAGCTGGATAATGTGCAGTAGTTAAAGTAAAGGGCTCTGTTTACTTGGCCAATTTTTGCTCTGAGTTTGACAAATGTAAAATGCATGCTATGAATGCAAGACATGGCAAACTACCCATCTAAGCATGCTCTACCTGTGACTACTAATAACAAGCTCTGGGGCTAAGTGGTAAGTTACACCAAAAAATCATTGGCCATGCACTTTGCCATGCAGATGCATTTTACTGGGAGAGGTGGAAATACAATTATGCAAAATAAGTTGCTTTAAAATAAAGATTGAATAGCAAGAAAAACTTTTCTTAATTGGATGGTTTTGAGTTAAGTCCTCTCTTGCTATGGACTGCCTCTGGATCAGAAGGTTTTTGCAGCCTTGAGACTAAGTTTCTGTGATCAGGCTCAGTCCTATGTTAACATGTATAAATGGTTTTGGGAGCAGATTTTGTTTCGTGTCCTGCCAAGAGTACAGGCAAGCCAAGATATTTTTTGACCACTTATACACAGCTGTGCAGGAAGCCACAGGAGTTTCTATATCAGTAAAACACCATCCTACTCAGAGAGCATTCAGAATGCCTCACATGATTAAAATTTTGTTTTGTTTACAGTTACAAAGAGATCCATTTTAGCATCCAGGAATGGGGAAATAAGTAGGATAACAGAATGTAAAGGGAACACTCCAGAGACAAGCACACCAAAACATTACCACATTCATTGTCAACTACAATAAAACATCATAGCAGTGCCCTTCAGTATGCCCTGAAGCTGCAGTATGCTGCACAATAAAATATTTAATAATTATCACTCTTAGTTAAAAAAAGGCTAGAATAACATCATGTGAAAACCTGAACAGTGAGAGCAACTCAAATAAGAAAGAGCTCTGAAATCACAGGATGTGATCCAGAGAGTATTTTTATTCCAAATACATTAATGTGTTGGTCAAACTGATTAAAGTATCATCTTCCTGCCAATTACTTCCTATGGACCTCAAATAACAGAAGTTCTGCCTGGCGTGTTGGGTTACAATACCATATAAACCCAATTATAGGACCTTGAAATCAATTCAGAGCTGTAAAGAATTGTGCTGTCCAATAAGAATGATATTTCCAAGTCCCATGAGCACTAGCTCTTAATATAGCAATAGAGAGAGACAGGAATAATAAATACCCTCGAGCTTGATTCCACTGTTAACTGGCCTGCACTTGCAGAATTGCAAATGGAAGTTTTGTCTCCTTCACAAACTGCTTGCGTCAAAGCATTGCCTTTCTGTATCTTTTTCGTCTGACTTCTAAGAGTGTTATCTACAACTTGCCTGTAGAGAATATAGACTAGCTCTAAATAGTAGCTTTGCAACTCAGGATGCATGCTAGGGCTCATACAGCTTTTATACCTTAAGATCACTCCTATCCTGAAGACTGAAATTGCATTGAATTAAAACTGTTGTAATGTTTAAGAAAATACACTGTCCTTTGGAGAACAGGGAAAAATGTCAAAAACTGTGTCAATCTTTTTTTCAGTGAAATTCATAGCAGAATTACATAGTAGTAGTAGTCTGTGTCTGTAAGACTATGTATGAACCAGACTTTGTGAATGGGATGCTCTCCTTATAGTAAATCCTTCCCCTCTGGGGTGCAGATCATGAGATGCATCCCAGAGAGGAAGGATTTACTTTTCACTAAATTCAGTGGATGCAGGGGAGCTCCAATCCCTTAATCATTTAGGTATAGTGAACAACCTTCACTGTGCTCCTGTTAACCAAGTCATGGAGCTTGAAATAATCTCATAAACAGACTCTGGGGCTTGGAATTGTGTGGACTAGGATAAATGTGACCTAAATAAGATTGTATAAAACATTTGGTCTGTGACACAGCTGTTGAAGCCATTATCATTTAGCAATTATATCATCATAAAGCTGTCAACTGTGCAGCGCTTACTGGTAGCATTCCAGATTCTGGAAGCCCATGCCAAACACTTCTCTGCCTCGCTTTGCCTCTACAATGAAAAGAATTTTATGTTGAGAGACTCTTTTCAGTAGTTCAATAGTGAACTGCCCAAAGAGACTTTTCGAAGAGACAGTGAAAAAAAAATATGGAATAGCAAGGATCAGAATGGTTGAGGTAGGATTTTCATATCTATTCCCACAGAATCTTTCCTTCAAACCCTTCCTGGTTTCCTACACACTGGCTTCAGGAAGCAGTGAGATGGATTCTTCACAGCTCTGTTCTCTGTAGGAACTACAAACACTTTCAACTGTTTTTATTTTCCTCAGGCATTTTAACAAGATTAAAGAGGGAAAAATGCAGAAGAGAAACAGAGAGGTGAAGAAAGAGAGAGCTGCTTAGTGAATGAATGGTGGCCCACAGGATAATTCTTTTTCCTGCTTAGAATTAATTTAGCTTTAATGGTTGTTAAGTGGGATTTGTATAATAGGTTGTGTCTTTTAAAGTATTTAATTTACACAAGCTCAGACATTTCAGAAGGACCATTACAGATCTAGCTGTCTCTTCTGTTTAGCTTCTTCAAGAGAAAATAAAAAGTAAATTGGCATTATGATTTGAGGGGAACCTATCACTTGAAGTAGTCTGGGCTTAGATAGGCATAGATTCCAAAATTTGAGGACAGTTTGTATGTCTGCAGGGTCAAGGAAAAGTGAAGTTTTTACTTTGCAGTGGTCTGTGTCATTTTTATAGAACTAATGGTGACAGAAGTTATAGTCTTGCAGCTAAAATGGCGCATAAAATCTCTCCTAGTTGACTTTAAGTCAGAAAATGGAATGTATATTCCTGGTAGCTTCAGCAGGTAACATAACTATTCCAATGAGACTAGGACTAGGATTGCCTTCTTCCAATTTATTAAGAGGGCTAGGAGTACAGAACCTCAATCATAAACCTATACAGTTTAAGGGAATAACTTTATTGTTTTTAATGTATCTTAATTCAGTGCACTCCAGGCAGCATCAGTAACTTCCAAAAGGAAAGTTGAAATGTAGTGCAGGTACAAAGAATCAACTTATTTGGTACAGCAAAACATATCTTCCCCTTTCCCGTGTGTGTGAGAGTCAATTTAGAAATTATAATTTATTTATGCAAACATCTCAAAAATTAAAAGAATATTTAAGACTCTTCAGCTTTGAGATTCCATTTATGGAATCACAGTGAATATCTTGAGGTTGGAAGGAATCTCTAGAGATTGTCTAGGCTGACCTCTGCTCTTGAATAATAGTCAGCTAGAGCAGCTTGCTCAGTATTCAATCAGATTTGAAACATCTCCAAAGATATTAAATATCCAAAGATATTCAAGGGCTGTACAACATAGCTGGGTAACCTGTTCCTGTGCTTGACTATCCTTACAGTAAAAAATTAGGGGGATTATTTTTAAACAGAATTTTCTGGAACTGAATTTATGCCTCTTACAGAATGGAAAATAGCTGATACTGTTTTCTTTATTCACACATTTATACCCATCAATAAGGTTCTTCCTGAACCTTCTTTTTTAAGGCTAAATAAACCCAGATCTCTCAGCCTCTCCTCTTATGGAAGGTACTCCAGACCCCTCTTGATCTTAGTGGCCCTTTGCTGGACTTGCTCCAGCATGTCCCTGTAATTCTTGTGCTGGGGAGTCCAGAACTGAATACATATCTCAGATGTGATCTTCCTGGTGCATAATAGGGGTAATGACTTCCTTGATCTGGGAATACTTTTCTTAGTGCAGTCAGAAATGCTTTGGACTTATTTGCTGCAAGGGCATGTTGCTGACTCATCTTCAACCTCTCCTTGAGGACTCCTATATCCCGTTTTTTTTGCAAAGCTGCTTTCCAACTTTGGTACATGAGGTTATTCTTTCCCATGTACAGGATGTTCCCTTTCTCTCAACAGGTGTATCAATCAGTCCTCCCAGTTTTATATCATCTGCAAAATTGCTGAGGGTGGACTTTGTCCATCTGCCCAACTCATTATTGAAAATGTTAACTTGTGCTGTACAGGAGATGGATGGCATCAATCATCATTTTCACATCATTTTCAGCCACTGCAGTGAAGAATGATATGTAACAATAACAAAAGTTCTCCACAGCAAAGAGTATTTTAGCAAATATATCATCTATTTCACTGGCAAACATGTCTGCTGCAGTGACAGAGTTCTCTTGGGAACAGTCTTATAAATAAGAGCATCTTCCTCTCAGGAAAAAAAACAAACAAACAAAAAAACCCCCCAAGAAACAACAACAACAAAAGAAAACCACCCCAAATAAAAGCCAAACCAAACAAAACCAAAACAAACAAACAAACAAATGAAAAAAAATTCCCCAAAACCCCACCAAACAAACTGGTGGGTGCAGGACAAAGAAACTGTGATAAAGTACTGACTTGCAGAAAAAAAGGAGTCAGCAACAACTTTTCCAGGCGCTGATACCCTATGCCTACTTAGGTATCTACACCAAAAAGGTATAAAATAGCTAATCGCTTACTTTAAATGAATTCTCTGCAAGAGCTTCATTGCATGAGATTTCCCTAACACGACAGGAACCTTGCTGGGGAATCCTGGCTGACTCCAGACTCTGTGATTTTGGTAATCTTTAAAGTGAGATTTCTGCTCTTGATTAGCCTTACTCCTGAGAGAATTTTCTTGAGTGTCATACTAGTAACACCTCATATAATATATAGTAAGTAGAAAGCAATTGTCTGAGTTTTAATTCATAGTCCTTAGAAAGCTAATAAAACATTTGGGCAGAGGGAGAAGATAGTGAAAAGGCCTCACAAATCCAGAACAGTTTTCTGAATTAATTAAAAACTTAGGAAATTTGTCCTGCTGGAAATCATCTTAACCTCTCTGCAGATTTGTACACTATAATAAATTACCAGCTGCACTTGAAGAGTTCCCTCTGTCTCTACAACTGTAAAATGACATGTTATAGCTTTGCTGAAACTGAGACACCAATGCTAAGTGTAAGGTCCACAAAACCCTTTCACCTTTAAATTGTATTGAAACCCAAAACATTTCTATACCACATTCATTTGCTGGTCTAAAGCAAGACAACTGGCTAATGAGGAGGGATCAGTCATGGACGTAAGAAGAGGCTGAGTGAGCACCATGAGGGCTAAAGTGCTAAACTAGTGACCCAAAGATGTGATGGGGGACAAAAAGGGGCTGGGACTACATGGTCTTTAAGGTCCATTCCAAACCCTTAACATTCTGTGATTGTGTGATTGTATGCTTCTGTAATTTTATGATTCTGTGTTGTGTTTCACTGGAATTGATCTGGTTCTTGATTTCAGTCAAGAACCATATTTTCAGGCCACCATTTTCTGAAAGCTCTAGTTTTTGCATGCCATAAGTGAGCTGGTGACTCACTTACATTATCCTTCAGAGACAGAGGTTCCCTTGAAGCTCCTGCAGGGAAAATGCACATGTGCTCCTCCCAGTTCAGATGCCGGTGCTCCTCCCAAGAGGATGGATTTTTAAATCAACGAAATGTGTTTCAATGAAAATCTCCTGGACGCGTTACTTGATGTGCATCTCATAGAATGATTTCGCTTTGTATGTGAGCTGCAGTAACAACAGACTCTAATAAATTATTTGACTCTTGTCTTATTGGCTAATGAAAATGATTGCACAGCTGTCAAGAATTGGAACTTGGACCTGCCTGTTCTCTCATGAATTTCAAACACCAGTGTTACCGGTCAGCAAGCACACACTACAGAAATAATCTAGTATGCTGAGATGCTGCAATTATTATTTGTAGATAAAAGCATCACGTGTTCCAGGACACTGGCACTCTATAAAAATTTAAATTTCTGGGGAAAAAGCAAAATTATTCTTACTCTGCTTCCTAGGCTAGGAAAAAAATAGTTACATTTCTTTTGCAACATGTAAAACTAGTGAAAAAATTATCTGTCCCTTCAATAATTAAGGGCAAGATGGATCATAGACTCTTTATCATTACTAGGTTGATAGTACATCTACTATGTCATTAGCAAAAAGCATTTTTGCCCATTAGCAAAAAGCATTTTTGCCCATTTTCTGCATGATCTGTGTTACTGACTTTGAAGACAAACCCCTTCTGCTCCTTATGGAGAGCTGACTATTGCAAAGGGATGAATAAAGACCAATTTTGTTCACACCTTCCCCTCCATGCAAAAGTAGTGTTAAATACCTGAGAAATTCCAGCAGATGGCCAACAAGTTGATTAGTGTCCAAGATAATTAGGTGGCATGTGACATACAAGAAAAAATGAGAGACTTGCTATTCTTTGCTTGGAGAAAAGAAAGCTAAGGGCAGGTGGGTCTAGGGGAGGTGTAATTCCAACCTTTCACTACCAAAAAAGGCAGATGTAGGAAATAGACTCAATGCCATAATGACATCTTGGAATGGTTAGGGAATGCAGGGATAAAAGGAAAAAAATTTCCCCTTGAGGGTCCTACTGTGGCAGAAAAGAGAATTCCCAGAAAGATTGTAGAACCCCCCTCCTTGCAGGTTTCCAATTCTCAGATGGGTAAGTCCCTAAGCAACCTCTTCTAGATTACAAACTGGAATTGCTTTAAGTTGGAGGTTGGACCACAGACCTCCACCCTGTGGATGCTCCTTCAGGTAAAAAGTATTCTTTGATTCTATGAAATCATCTCTTGATTGTCAAAGAGCACAAAGTACACAGACATTTAAACTGGATATGACACTTCAATACCACTTTTTGCTACAAACATCCCACTGTATTTCTTTCATGCTGGGCAAAGTGAAAATAACTAAAGTGTCCCTGTCTTAAGACCTTCAGTATGTATAGCTAAGACACACAAAGAAGGCAGGAAGATAAATAGACAGAAGGGTAATGTTATTTACTCAAGGATCAGTGGAATAGTACAAGATTACTGTCAGAGGCAGAGTTAAGACATGTACCACTGAGCAATATTCTAGGGGAAAAACCCTATTTCTTTATGCTGTTAAAATGCCACACTTCTCTCATAGGCATAATTAAAAATATAAATTTTCCAGTGTAATCATTTGCCAATGAGCTGAGACATTCCTATACAGTCATTAACAACTACACTTATGGTTATTGGGCTTGCCAATTACAGCTTCATTAGGATGTCTTGGAAATATAGAAGAAAAGTAGGAAATGGTGGAAGAGCTGGCAGAAGCAAGGAGTGGCAGTGGGTAGCAGAAGGCCATAGAGGAGCAGAAGGAGGAGGCAATGGAGAAGGTGACAAAAGAAGTTCCAAAGGGCTGCAGCAGAAGCAGAGAAGGAGGAGGTGACAGAGGAAGTGATGTAAGAAAGGAGGCAGAAGAAGGTGGTGGAAGAGAAGGAGATGGTGAATGAGATGACAGAGTAGGTGACAAAAGAAGCTGGAAGAAGGTGGTGAATAAAAGAAGGTGGAGGCAGTGGAAGGTGGCAGAGGTCAAAGGTGGAGGTATACAGTGGCTAAAGGGTGAAAGCCATGGAATGGTGTGGTGGTGAAATGCAGTGTAAAGGCAGTGAGACAGGAGGCAGCTTTGGCATATGGAGGCAGTGGCTGATTAATTCAGCAGTGGAAGGTGGCAACAGTGGGAGGTGGCAGAAGGCAGCAACAGGAGGCAGTGATGAAATGTGACAGCAGACTGCACTGACAGGAGCTGGTGGCAGCAGAAAGCAGTGGAGGAAGACAGCAGAGACAGGCGGCGCATGAAGGCAGCAGCGGTGGAAGGAGGCATCAAAAATGGTGGTGGAAGAAGACAGAAGAAGGTGGAGGTGGCAGAAGGAAGGCATTTGCGTTGGAAGGTGGCTGTGGCAGATGAAGGCAACAGAAGCAGGCAGAAAAATAGGAGGAGGAGGCAATGGTGGAGGGAACAAAAAAAGGCAGAGGAAGAAAACCACAGAATAAAGAAGAAGGAAATGGAGGAGGCAAAGAAAAAATGTTGTAAGAGGAGAAGAGAAGGCTACAGACAAGGCTATGAAGGAAGGTGGCAGAAGACATTGGAAGAAGAGAAAAGGGAGGCTATGGAAGAAGACAGTGAAGGAGGAGGAGGAGGAGGCTGTGAAAGTAAAGAAGGAAGAAACAACTGAGGAGGCAGTAGAAGACAATGGTGAAGAAGGCAATGGAAGAAGAAGCAAGAGACAACATAGGAAGTGAAGAAAAAAGGTGGCAGAAGAAGTGAAGGAGGAGGCAATGGCAGTGGTGGAAAAAGGCAGTGAAGGAAGAGAGGGCAGACAGAATGCAGCAAAATGCAGCAGAAGTATGTGATGGAAGAAGAAAAGGAGGATGTGAAAGAAGGAAATGGAAGAAGGTGCTGAAATTAGGCATGAAGGAAGTGATGAAGAATGTGACGAGGTAATTGATGGAAGGAGACACCACAAAAACGTGGTGGAAGAAAAGGAGGATGTGATGGTGCGGGTGACAAAAGAAGATGGCAGAGGAAAAGAAGGCAGAGGGAATGGAGAAGGTGGTGGAATAAAGTCTCAGAAGACTGCAGCAAAAAAAGAGAAGGAAGACTTGATGGAAGAACTTGTTAGAAAAAGCAGGAGGCAATGGAGGAAGCCAGTGTGAGGAGAAGGCCACAGAAGAAAGCAGAGGATGAAAGTGGTAAAAGAAGGTGATGTAACAAGAAAAGGAGGAGGAGACAGAAGAGGTAGAATAGAATAAGGAAGTGGAAGAAGGGGGCAGCAGAAAGGAAGGAGGAGGCAATGGAAGAAAATGTTGGAAGATTATCAGAAGATGAAGGAGGAGATGGAGGAGATGGCTGTTCTTATTTTGGTTGGCTGCTAAGAGTTAATTTTCTTCTTAGCAGTTGGTGCAGCACTATGTTTTTAATATGAGAATAATATTGATAACACACTGATGTTTTGGTTGTTCCTATGTAGTGCTTACTCCATGTCAAGGACTTTTCAGCTTTCCATGCTCTACCAGCAAGGAGGTGAACATGAAGCTGTGGGGGAGCCTAGCTGGGACAACTGACACTAACTGGCCAACAGGATATTCCACACCACAGAATGTCATCCTTAGAATATAAACTGGGAGGAGCTGGACAGACAGAACTAATTACTGCCCAGAGACAGGCTGAGCATCGCTCAGCAGGTGGTGAGCAATTGCACTTTTTCTAATGTTTTCTTTTTCTGTTATTGTTATACATTTTTTATTAAATTAAACATTTTTTTTATTTTACTAAACAGTTCTTATCTCAAGCCACAAGGGTTTTTACATTTTTTTCTCACTTTCTTCTCCTTATCCAGCTGGAGGAATGGAAGTGAGGGAGTGAGTGAGCGGCTGCAATGTGCCTAGATGCTGGCTGGGGTTAAAGCATAATGATCCATTTTTGGTGCCAATGTGGGGCACAAAGGGTTGAGATAACTACAGATCTGACCAAAGTGTGATGAAGCAAAATGATTTTTTGCATATTTTCAAACAAAACTAAAGCCTTCATTTATATCAGCTTATGATACGATAGAACTGCTATTCTTGAAACTAATCTGATCTGTGTGCTCAGCATTGCTGTCACCTATGTGATTTGGGAGCCATCTATTGGGAACTATAAATAATTACATGCTTTGCCTTTTCTCCTTGCAGAGCCAATACAGGGGGGAAAATTCCTCCCTCCCTCCCTCCCTCCCTTCCGTCCCTTCCCTGCCTTCCCTCCCTCCTTTCCTCTCTACAACTCTTGCAGAAAGCACTAAGGGAGACTCAAGATTGATCCCTAGGCTTTTGGAGTCAGGGATACTGAGGATCTGAGGCCTGTATGCTCCACCTGAAAAAGAGATACTGCCACTACAAGAATAGGAAGGAGTTACAGTGGAAGAAGGTGGCAAAAGAAGGGAAAGGAAGATGGAAGCAGTAGAAGACAAGGAGAAGGGGATGAAGAAGAGAGTGGAATAAGGTAGCAGAAGAACGCGTCAGAAGGTGGTATGGGAAGAACAGGAAGAAGAGGAGGAAAGGGGATGTGGATGATGCGCAGTAGAAGATGACAGAGGAAAGGACAGAAGGAGGCAGCAAAAGAAGGCAGTGGAAGAAGAAAGGCAACAACTGAAGAAAGTGGGAGAAGAATACGGCAGAAGAGTAGAAGGTGGCAATGGAAAAGTAGACAGAGGATGTCTGCCGAAGGGTTGACAGTGGTGAAGAAAAGCAGCATATATAGGGAAGGAAGAGACAGTAGACAATAGAAGAAGGCAGCAGAATTTTAAAAAGAGCAGTCAATGGAAGAGGTAGTGGACAAAGATGTTAGAAGAAGAAAAGGATGATTAGGTGACTTAAGGAGACCACAGCAGGCTGTGGCAGTAAACAGTAGTGGGAAAAGACAAGGATCTCTCTTTGGGGAGTGTTTTTAAGCATACCAAACCCTCTCCCTCTCCTCTGACTTTGCCCTTCACTCTCCTATGTGAATGTGGGAGAAAGTGGGTTGGAGACAAAGAGAACCACTCACCCGATGTTCATGTGGCAACAGAGTTTATTCTTCAGCTCTTCTTTATAAAGAGCATTTGAAAAACCCAGTCTGGATAGCTCATTGATCTGATCTTTTATGCCCCCAAATCCTGGACCAGTGATACGCTTGCAGCTTAGGAAGGAACATAATTGGTTGAAGTTCCATCAGTTAACCCAGGGGCTAGCTTATGGAGCTGGCTGGGCAGCTGAATTCATTTGCCCAGTACAAGCCAGCTTGTTACAGTGATGTAATGTGGCAACACTTTACTCCTACTTTCCCAGTTCCTTCTCCATCAAAACTGGAAACTGTACCCTGATAGCCACAGCCTTGCTTGGCCACACTCCTCACCAGATGCCTGCTTTCTCTGCCTCAGAAAAGGAAGGAAGAAGAGTGCAGGAAGAAATTATACCAAGGCAACTGGAGAATTTCCAGGACACAGGGAAATTTGGCTCAAAGGCTGGAGAAGAAAATTTGCATCACGATCGGTTGCTCTCTGGATCAGATTTAAATAATGATGGAAGCAATACAGAAACAAGCTTTAGAGGAAGGAAAACATAAGCATCTCTATCCAGGTATCCTTTCTGAGAGAGAGAGAAGAGAAGTTGTGTGGAAAGTAGTATTCTGAGTAGTCTTTATGTTTCCCAGGAAAGACAGATATTTTATTCCCCCAGCAAACTTTGTAAGTCAGAATCATTAGGGCAATTGTTCCCATCATTTAAGCCCTATCTCCACTTCCATATCTGCCTGAACAAGAACAGTCCAGCAGCAATGTCAGATAAATCCACCTTCTAACACACATCTTTGTCAGGTCAGACCTGACCTGTGCCCTCCTATACTGCTCAAAAGGGGCTGAGATGCTCCCAGGAGACCTTCTTTGCTGCAGCAAATGAAGGCATGAGTTTGGGTAACTCTCCAGACCCTTGCAGGATTTAAGCAACCATGACTTTCCTCCAGAGAGATATGTAATAATCTTTGGTCTCTTGCTGGGCTGTAGTAGCAGGGAACATTCCAACACCACGCCATTCCTGGGAACAAGGGAGATAGGATCGGATGTCCTTCAACCTCATAGCCCTCCAAGGATTTTTCTTCCTTTTGTCCCTTCTCTTTTTGAGGTAATGTAAATGCTTTGCATCCATGAAAACCTGTGGAAAGGACTTCATAGCATTCCTGAAATAGAGGAAGTTTCCTTTGCTTGCTCTGAACAAGCCACCCCCAACAAGTTTTGCATGCTACTCCCTAAGACACAATAGGCAATCCCATTGTTCCCCAGGCTCCTGAGGCCACTCATAATTTCATAAATCCCTGTCATGTCCTACATCCAGTTTCTCTCCAGGACACGAAGAATCCATGTCTTTGGCAAGGGCAGAAATAGAAAAAAAGTATTGTGGCCATAGATTAAAGAGAAATACAGGCATAGAGAACAACGCAAGAGGCTGTGACAGCAGTTTTGTTCAGGAGTGGAGAGATGGAGGATAAGAAGCTTTGGAGAATGAACCAGCTTCTCCCAGAAAGGAGACAGGTGGGAAGAGAGAATCAATGCAACCTCCACCACCAGGTTCTGTAAGGCATAAAAGGACTACCCTCAGAAACTCCTCCTGATTTATGTTCCTAGGAAGCTTTATCTCCGTCAGCCCACGGTTTTACCAGGTTTCTTTTTCCCAGGATCTTGCATCAGCCTGGACAAATGTATTTTCCTTTATCTGAGTCTAGTGTTAATGCAGCTGACTGAAATACTTGAACTAGGAACATGAAGTTCTAGAAGTACAAACTGCCGTTGCTTGTCCATTGATAATACCTAACACAGCTGCTCTTCAGTCAACATCTCTCCCCCTTCCTGTGCCCCTAGAGCCACCAGCTTTCTTCTGCAGCATTACTGCATTAAATGAAAAATTTGTTTGTAATAATAGATGTACACACTTAAGTGTATTCTTTGAAAGAGCCTGCAAAAAAAATTACACTGGGTCTATGGAATGTTCAGCAGCACATCTGATGACAGCCCTTGTCCAAACAAATGGCATGTTTTGGACAAAGAAAATAGAAATTTCAAACTAAAACACTATTGTAAACTGGAAATTTTTCTTGCTTCACTTAGTTATGATGGGATTGGAGAGCTTTGGTAATTTTTGACCCTCTTAGTCCTATTATGGACATTTTCCTTTCCCACAGGAAGCTTCTAAATCCTTCTTTATTTCACAGGATACAGCATGCTTGTAAGAAAGCTGTGCAGTAATACCAGTTTAAAGGCCAACAGAATTCATGCACCACTTTGGAGGAGGCCCAGGCCTTGGACTTGTACTTCAACACGAAGGAAAATTTCCCTCTAGACAGTGACACTGGGCGTATCAGTCCTTCAGGGCCCACAAAAAATTAATCAAGAAATGGAGAGGAAGAGTATTCTTATTTAGTGTCTCAAACTATTCCAGCATTTCCAAACATATGGCTTCTCTTTAATGTCTCTGGAGAGAATCCTGTGTCTTTCAGGAACTAACATGATGTTGTTGGCAGCTGCTTGGAGAATGAACATGATTATTCAGCAAAGCATTAAGCTTTAGAAAGCTTTGCATCATGACAGAAATCCCCACTCCTGCAGAGAGGGATTTCAGAAGATCTCACTATTTGTGTTTGCAGCATTATTGTACATCTACATCACACTCATAAACATCAGCATTGTACTGAAGTTCTTATGTGGAAAAAATGAATCTGTAGAACATTCCAAAGATGAAGAAAAGCATGGTTCTTCTATCCTCCCTTTAGAAATTACAATGGAGGAATTTGATTTAGGAAACGCTGTATTGCGTATGACAAAAACACCCATTATTCAAGAAAAGGAATTTGCTAAAATTAACTGAACAAAGTTAACCACTGGGTTTGCTAGAATTCTTTTTCTTCCCAAACAAATGCAATGTATCTCTCTGTCCACTACTTAAAATATGCAACTTTGGGTAAAACCATGCATTTTTAAGAAAGATACCATCAGCACAGAGGAATTTGAAAGAGGTTTGAGAGTTGTTATTCCTGTTGTACAGGTGCTGTGTATAAGAATTAGACAGACAAATAACTACACGTCTTCCAAAGCCAAAAGGTATTTTTGGATTGAAGGCTACCTTACAGAAAAGTTTGAATAGCTCTCTATCTTAGCAGAGGTTTATGATTAACGTGTATGACATTTGTACATTCTACCAATGCCTGTTAATTCCCACATTTGGATCTTTGAATTTTCCACTGTGTATTTTTTGTCTGGAGAAAACCTTGGACTAGAGATAAGATCATCACCAAAAACATATTTCTAGCAGCTCCCACGTCCAGTCAGTCAGTCTGGGTTTGAGGTCGAATCGAGACCATGAAGTGCCTGCTGCTTCTCGCCTTTATTGGGGTGGCTGGTGAGTATATCTTTTATTTCTATTTCTGCCATTTAATAGGAAGCTGATTTTCTAATGAAAACTGCAAGGTAGCCTGTTGTGGGAAAGCCAAGTCAGTTTTGACTTGCACAAGTCAGAGCCCTGCAGGTTCCATCTTTTGTCTGCTCATAATGCCTTGTGCCACAAGCTGGAGAATGAACACCTTCATAGGCGTTCCTGATCCAGCTATGGAGATGTGGCCACAGCTTCAGAAACAGCTGCCTCCTCCTTCGGGACTCAGGAATGCACAGGGAATAGCTCTGGACCGAGAAGTCCTAAAGCAACTGCAAAATTTTGGACCCTTGGTGGGTGCTCCAAGAAGATGTCACTGCACAGTAGTTTTTACTTTTTCCCTCAGTCAACCCTTGACTGTCTCAGTAGATGGGATTCAGGGAAAGACACACCCATGATCTGATCCAACCAGAACATTTCTGTGTCCCTATGCTCCCTCAGGGAGTAGCCAGCAGGGCTTTACTTGCAGATATGTGAGGCACCCGTGTAAGTCTGATATGCAGAGGTGGGCATATGTGGCCCGAAGTTTAGAGTCCGACTAGCTGAGGGCGAAAGGCCGACGCCCCTCTGCAATTCCTGGCCAGCACCCTTCGGCGTCTGATGGCCTCTGGCTGTGTTGGCTGCGGACTGGCTTACACCGCTGGTATTGGAGAGGAACGGTGCTGACCATTTCCCGGGGGTTAAACATCGGTTTATTGAAGGTGCTGCGGGATCCAAACGCGGGGAAACCAACCGGGAAAAAGTTTTTCATAGGCGGTGAAAACAGGATTATAAAGGAGGGGGGTGGGTACAGGCGGAACCAATCGGGAAAGGTGAGGGGATGAACTTCACAGAACTGACACTCCATGGAGACCAGTAATCAAAAGGTAAAGGAGATGTCCTGGGACCCCAGCCAACCACCATCTCCAGAGAGGAGAAGGTTCTCGAAACCTGGGAGGAGAAAGGGAGTGATTGACTGGACCCAGGGAGGAAACAACTTTAACTTATAAGGGAAACCAGGGGAGGAGCAATTACATATCGGCAACTATGAATAGCGGTTACTATAGCAACTTAGCTGACAGGCTAGCAGTGGCGGGAAAAACTGGGGGAACGAAACCATTTTACACATAATAGGGGAGAACAATACATAAATTGGGGGAATAACACAAGAAACTTAACAACACACTACAACACTGATACCCTTCTTTGTTTGCACAAGCAAATGCATGTGCCTTAGACCTGCCCACCAGCGCTGCCCTGAGTGTCCATAGAAGGGGAGCCTGCAAGTGAGGGGCTTCAGACAGGCAGCCACAGGGCAGATTACAGGCCACATTACCTTAGGCCAGCTGTTGACACATGGCACTTCTTGTCCTCCAGTTGCCTTCCCCACCTTTGCTGAAGACGATGATGACAAGATTGTGGGAGGCTACACCTGCGCACAGAACTCTGTGCCCTATCAGGTGTCCCTGAATTCTGGATATCACTTCTGTGGAGGTTCCCTCATCAGCAGCCAGTGGGTCGTGTCAGCTGCTCACTGCTACAAATCGTGAGTCAAAAAATTACATCCTTCTACTTCTGTCTTCCAGTTCACTTCTAGCAGGCATTCTGAGCTATGAGATAGAAATATGTAAGTGCCTCCATTCTCACCAGAGACAGCCAAGGGATGGGTGGATCATTCAGGAAGCCAGGCCGAGGCATCCTGAGGGGTTTTCCACTTATGCAAACGTTCCTGTGAATGCAGAGCATTTTCTGATATAACAATGAGATAATCAAGCAGAGAGGTCTGGGCTTTGATTTCCTATCAATTACATGAATCTTGCTAAAGCATTCTTCCTGGAGAACAGGAAGAGGATCAAGGTTCGGCTGGAGCCGTTTGCCTTGTCCCAGAATATCTGTATCTAGTGCTGCTCTGTATTCAACTGCTGCCAGGTATTTACAGACCTGCAGAAATTCACCACCCACGCATGGAGTGAGTTAAGATCTCAGTGTGGATTCCCAGGGCTCCCTGCAGGACAAGAAAGATGCTCTGCCCCAGAAGGCTTCTGTGGCAGTGGTGTTGGAGCGAGTGCACTCAGTGACAGGGAGGTTTCTCTCAACCTGCCCCTAGCAGTAAAGGACACGCTGTGCCTTCTGTTTTCCAGTCGCATCCAAGTGCAGCTGGGGAAACACAACCTGGGGCTCACTGAATCCACACAGCAGTTTATCAACTCTGCTAAAGTCATCCGGCACTCTGGCTACAGCTCCTACACCCTGGACAACGACATCATGCTCATCAAGCTGGCCAGCCCAGCCAAGCTCAGCAAAGCTATCCAGGCCATTGCTCTGCCTACCAGCTGCGTGGCCGCCGGCACCACCTGCCTGATCTCCGGCTGGGGCAACACTCTCAGCAGTGGCTGTGAGTACTCTGGGGGAGCCTACAGACCCCTGGGGGCCTAGGACAGTCTCTAGGACCTGGCCATTAACCCCCAACAGGACAGGCTAAAACACAGGGAAGTGCTGTGGGACAGCTTTTTGGAGTGATGCGTCAGTGTAGGGACTGCACAGTTAATGTCAAAGAGTTGTCAGTTCTCTGAGAGTAAGGGTGAAATCTGGGACTGTGGAACTTGAATTCCTACCAGAGATCCCTGTTCTCTCACACCCATGGTCAGAGATGTGCATGGCCAGTGGTGTGTATTCCATTGAACCTGCACCAGAGGAGAGGATGGTTTTCCTGAGGCTCAGGTTTCTTCCAGTGCATGTATCACAAGAGTGGCCCCACCTTTGCCAACTGATGAACTTCCAGGTACCAGAAAAGTTAAGGTGGCTGCAGTGTAGAATTTTGGGCCCATGGGTGGAATTTGTTCCATCTCTACAGAAGGGACCCATGCTGTGCTTACTGTGGACAGGGAGCAGAATGGCTGCTAGAACAGGGTGTCCAGCATTTGCTTTTCTGCTAAGATCTTGCCTGAGCTCTGAAAAGGACTCAGCAATGCCAGCAATCATCTCTCCCTATTTCTTTGCAGCTAACTACCCGGATGAGCTGCAGTGCCTGAAGGCTCCTGTCCTCACTGACCAGCAGTGCTCTGATTCCTACCCTGGGCAAATTACCAAGAACATGATGTGTGTCGGATACGTGGAGGGAGGAAAAGACTCCTGCCAGGTAACTCATCTGCCTCTCCTCACCCAGTCGTTTCTCTCCCACCTTTTCCTAGCTGAAGAGGCCTCCACATTACAGAGTCAGCTATACTCACTGCACTGGTAAATCTGAGTTTCTGAATGACAGCAGAGGCTTCAGGCACACATGTCCTGAAGGTTTGCCAAGTACCGCATCCAGCAAAAGCAGGCAGCTGACTCACCCTTAGTTGTGGTGCCCTTGGAGCTCAAGTCAGGCACGGTAGCATCAGGTGGAGAGTGTGAATCAGGAACAGCCCTGGTAGAACTTTGTGCAGAGTACGCCTGGCAGGGCTTCCTCCAGGGTCAGTGGTCTCAGGGATCTCTGGCTCATTGCTCAGGCTGATGCCATTTGCTGAATATCCATACCCTTTGTGTGCACAGGGAGATTCCGGCGGTCCCGTGGTCTGCAATGGACAGCTCCAGGGCATTGTCTCCTGGGGTTATGGATGTGCCCAGCGAGGCCATCCCGGAGTTTACACCAAGGTTTGCAACTATGTCTCCTGGATCCAGTCCACCATTGCCTCCAATTGAGATGCTTGTTTGGCGTGACCTGTATTTTTTCCTCATCATTTCTGTTCTTTTGGATCTGGACAAGCAAAAATTATGAGAAATCAATAAAAACTTTCAGGCACCCCTACTTTGTGTATGGTTTCTCTGGGAACTTCCATAGCCTGTGATACAGAATCACAGAATTTTTAGGTAGGAAGAGACTTTTAAGATCATCGAGTCCCACCCGTGTTCTAACACTTCAACTAGATCATGGCACCAAGTGCCACATCCAGTCTTCCCTTAAACACATCGAGGGATGGTGACTCCACCACCCCCCTGGGTAGATGATTCCAGTATTTGACCACTCTTTCTGTGAAAAACTTCCTCCTTAATTCTAGCCTGTATCTCCCTTGGCGCAGCTTGAGACTGTGTCCTCTTGTTCTGTCTGTTGTTGCCTGGAGAAAGAGACCGACCCGCAGCTCACCACAGCCACCCTTAAGGAAGTTGAAGAGATTGATTAGGGCACCTCTGAGTCTCCTTTTCTCCAGGCTGAACAACCTCAGCTCCCTCAGTCGTTCTTCATACAGCTTGTGCTCCAAGCCCCTCACCAGCCTCAGTGCTCTCCTTTGGACCCGCTCAAGCACCTCAACGTCCCTCCTAAAGTGAGGGGCCCGGAACTGGATGCAATACTCAAGGTGTGGCCTCACCACTGCCGAGCACAGGGGAAGAATACAGAGCAGATAGATAGCGTATGCCACACAGAAGGAAGTATTTAATATTTTCAGTCTCTGTAGAACTGGAAGCATGTAGGAAAACTTTACAGACTTGCTTTGAAAAGACTTTCAGTCAGTTATTTTCAGTTGTTTCTGAAACCTTTTATTTATGACACTTACACAACATTTCTCACTTTGAAAAGACCATTTCAGGCTTTTGCCTGTCCTTTGTGTAGCTCTCCAGTCCACTGTAGAGGATGTTGCTTGCTTCTAGACACAAGGGGTGCCATGAATCGTCTACGCTTCATTACCCCCAGTGCAAACGACAGTGCAGGGTCTCAGAGGAATCTGATCCTCACCTAAATTTTCATAATGTATCAAGGACAGAAGCTGGGAATTCCTTGCTGGAGTGTGAAGAACAGGCTGAGTCAGGGGAGCTGCAACTCATGCCATAGCTGTGGGGACATGGAGATGCTTTCTGGTGCTCAGGTCCTTGTGGTTAAAGCCCAGTCAGCTGCTGGGTGTTACACGCACTCCCACACTACCCCCTTGCCCTGGTGGGATGGGGAAAAGGGCAGAAATGACATGTTGAGATCCCCATCCTTCCCTCCACATCCAGCACGCACAGCCTGCCCCTTCCACCTGCTGCATCTCTGCAGGGTTCCTGCTTTCCTGCAGAAACAGAGTTTGTGCTGACACACAGTTTGTGTCATTGCCCAGGGTTCCCAGCCAGCCAATGCCTCCTGTCATTTCTTGGCCAGCCCCACCCCGAGATGTCTCACCCTCACTCACTGCTCCCTCTGCACAAACCTTTGGGCAGCTCCAAGAGGCAGCTTGCTGACAGGGCAGGGGCCCTCCCGCCATGGTTCCCTGCTGTTTCTTTGTGGCCGTGCTGGCCCCTCTGGGTAAGTGAACTCAACCCAGCCCTGAGCACCTCCACTCATCCCGCTGCTGCTCTCCCAGCTGTGGAGCCACTTCCTGGCACTGCTGCATCCTGCAGAGCTTTCTGCATGGAGGATCAGCAGCTAATGTGCTGGCACAGGGAATGCCTGAATCTTCTGCAATGGCCATCCATTTGTCATTCTTTGTGCAGCCCGTAGATGGTTCCTGGGTTTGGACTTAACCAGCCCAGGAATGCGCCTTGCCTATTGAAGAGAAATTGTAAATTCACCTTCTGATCAGAAGAGCTGTGCCATGCATGAGCTGCTCCCTTGGCTGCCCAATCCCTTCTCACCCTTTCCCTACCAACTCACAGTGCCTAGTTGGGTTTCCTCTCAGTTTTTACCTCTTCCTCACTGCTCCTACTTTTCCTTTCCAGTGTTAGCCCTGGAACAGTCTCCAGACATGGTGATCAAAGAAGGCCAGTCTGTGAATCTGGAATGTTCCAACAAGAAATCCTCCAGCACAGCTATTTACTGGTTCATGCTGCCTTCAGAGAAGAATTCCAGTCTAACTCTACTGGCATCTGCAATACAGGGTAGTAATGCAGCAGTGGAGAAGGGTTTTGAGAACCATTTCAAGAGCAGCAAGATAAAAGGAGACAGTATCACCCTCTCAATAGAACACACCTTTCTCAATGACTCTGGCACATACTACTGTGCTGAGAGTGATCACAGTGGTGAGACTGCTGAGGGAGCTGAGCACAAACCAGTCCCTGCACAAACAGGACCTGCTTTCCATTTGTGGCTGCTGCACGAGGCAGGGTGATCACTTCTCACTCATTTGGTGCTCTGCTTCCTGGCCTTGCCTTCCTCCTCTTCTCAGATGCTGACAGTTTATTTCTCCAGCCTTCTCTCCTTGCTGCTCCAGGCCTCCCTCGGCATTTCAGTCTTATTTGCACTACATTTGCTTCTGTCAGCCCTTCTTCTCTCTGTCTCCCTTCCCTTCCCTTCCCTAGCTTTTTTTTTCTGTCTTCAATCTGCACTCCATTGTCCTCCTCTTACTTAACTCCAGTCAACCCTGCTCATACTTCTAACTGTGAAATGGAGGAAGTGCTTGTGGGGGAAGTTCTTGGTGCACCTGTGCATGAAGGCAAGGCCTGGCAGGTGTGGCAGTAGCCAGCACCGTGTGGCAGCTGCCCACATGCTCCTCTGTTCCAGCGCCTTGTCTGTGGTTGTTCTGTGGTCAAGCAATAGGAACAGCAGAGCACAAGCCTGTGCTTGCTCTGGTAAAGTGTTCAGTGGATCCCTAAGTCCTTCATGTAGAGTGGTGTCTGGGGCAGGATCCACCTGCCTTCCAGCCCTTGATCCACATACAGTTTATCTTCAGCAAATGGAGGATAAAAATTACAGGTTACATTAGCAAGCTGAGCAGATAACAGGAATTTCCCACAGGTTACAGTATTCTATACATCAGAGACTCAGATGAAGGGTAAAGAGTGTCCTTATAAAGTTCTCTGATAACACCCAGTTAGGAGGAGTTTCTGATACCTGAGAAGGCCATGCAGCCCTTCAGATGGGCCTTGACAGGTTAGAGGGATGGGCAGAGGGGGATATTCTGGAATTCAAGAAAAGCAAATGCAGGATTTTATGTATTTTACGTATTTTAAAATACGTAATGAACCAGCACAGGCTGGCGTCTGATCTGATGGTGAACAGCTCTTCAGAAAAGGACCTGGGTCTTGGTGGACAAGAAGGTCTCTGTGAGTCAGCAATTTCTCCTGGTGGCCAAGAAACCAGTGGTGTCCTGGGATGCATTAGAAAGAGCATTGCTGGGATGCATTGCCATCAGGGGGAAGAAGGTCGGGCTCCACTCAGTGGAGTCTGCAGTGCTGTGTCCTGTTCTGGGCTCTCTGGTGCAAGAGAGACATGGAGCTCATGCAGAATGTCCAGGACAGGAGATGAAAGGTGTTTAGTAGAGTGGAGCATCTCTTTAGAGAACAAAGCCTGAGGGAGCTGGGCATGTTCTACCTTGAGAAGAAACAACTCAGTGGCCAACTCATCAATGTCTACAAGTACTTGTAAGAAGGGTTCCTAGTGGTGGATCCAGGTTCTTCACTGTGATGCCAAGCACGAGGACAAGCAGCAAAGGGCAGAAAATTATGCACTGGTAGTTCCATCTGCATCTGCGATAAGAACTCTGCACATTTGAAGACAGTTCAATGCAGCAGATTGCCCAAAGGTGTTGTGGAGCCTCTCTCTCTGGAGATATCCCAGAACCATCTGGATACAGCTATGTGCCATTTGCTCTGGGATGACTCTGCTGGAGCACGGAGGTTGGAGCAGTGACCCCCTGAGGTCCCTTCTTGGCTGGCCCATCCCATG
The DNA here is from genome assembly GCF_028769735.1 of Zonotrichia leucophrys gambelii. Lineage (NCBI taxonomy): Eukaryota > Metazoa > Chordata > Aves > Passeriformes > Passerellidae > Zonotrichia > Zonotrichia leucophrys. The sequence continues at coordinate 88,389,009 of NC_088169.1, forward strand.
ATTCTGTCCTGCATAACACACACCCCTGCACAGCACAGGCCTGCTCAGGGCACTCCAGGTGCTTCCCATCCTGCACATTCCAATGCTAACATCCAAGCTTCCCAGGATCTAAACAAAGGGCCCCACACAGCAGCCATGCCTGTTCAACATCACTGACTCCTCAAATCCTGTGTCTTCTCCTGTGGAGACCCTGGGGGAGCATTCCCTAGGGTCGTGAGACAGAAGAAGCTTCCCTCCAAAAGCTGTCAGAGCCCATTGGCTCCTTCCCCTATTCCTATGTCTGTTCCTGTGTCCCTGAGCCGCTTGTCCCTATTCTCTGATTGACCATCACCTTTGTACTGCCCCAAGACCAGGGTCAGCACCCAGGCCCCTGTAGAGAGACAGGGAGAGTCTCTGTGCTGGGGTGCTGGGACCTGAACATCTCACCACGTGGCTAAATAAACATTTCTTGATATTATGCAAAGGTCCTTTTGCTTCCTTACCCTGGACTATGCTAGCCACAATTCAGACTGCTACAGCTCCCCATGCACTGCCCTGCCCTTTGCTCACCCCAGGCAACTGGAGACCCTTGGCATGGACACATCAGGCACAGCCTCCTCTCTGCTGGAGTGCTGCTGCTGCTGCTGCTGCTGCTGGTGCTGGCAGGATTTGGGGGTTCTACAAAGCAGCCCAATCTCGTTGCTTCTTTCTACAACTTCTGTAGAGGAATCTGGGGTCTTCCCTGAATCTTCTCCAGGTGGCCTGGGGAAATGAATGCAATGGGACACACTCAGAGCTGCAGCAGAGGATTTGGGAGGAGCTGCAGGCATTGCTGCTCTCCTCTGCTGACAGGACACAGGGGAACATCTTCACTGCAAAGCCCTTCAGAGCCTTGGGCACTGGCATCACTCCATGTCCTGTATGGGCCAGCCTCACCTGCTGTGCACACAGCCCAGCACGGATGGGCAGAGGCTGTGCCAGAGCTCTGTGCCCAAACTCAGGGCACACAAACTACGAGTGTCCCTTCCTGCCTACAGGGATTGTCCACTGCCTTGGGCAGGTGAGCCAGGCTGGGTGGACACAGAGAGCAGAGGACATGGTTTTCTCCAGCTTTGTCCATTTGTGTCCTGGTGCTCGTTTGCAGACTGCTGCAATAAAGAGACAAGACTTATATTTGCTCTTCTCTGGCACAGAGAAGGTCAGGGTGTATCAGCACATCCTGTGGGGCACACCCTTCCCCTCAGAAATCTCTCTGAGATGAAGAGTGTCTCAAAGGATTATCCCAGTGCAGATGCAAAGGCAGACTGTTCTCTCCTGGAGATCCCACTCGGGAGTTAGAGAAGAACAGCTACAGAACTATTCTCTGCCAGGCTCCAAGAGACACCAGTTCTGCAGGTCAGTAGCTTCTCCCATACCTGGACAACATATCAGGCCTGACTGGGAGAAGTAGAGATTCCCCATTGCAGCTTGCAGGGCTGGCAATCTGTGAGTGTCAGGGAGGCTCAGGAGGACACAAACAGCAGGACACAGACACAGACATGCATTCCTGAGGTCTCCTTGTCTTCCCATCAATTTCTGCCACTGTGTGCACTCCTGCGCATACACTCACGCTGCCCCACAGCCCCATCCTGCTCCGTGGTAGCTCTGAACTCTGGCACCTACTGAAGTCCCCCCTCCTCTTGCCCAGCCACGCTCGCACCCAGCAGGAAGCCAGAGGAGCAGAGCACAGGCAGCTCATGACTGCCTGCAGGTGTCATTGCCCACCGTTCCTGGGCAGCCAAGAGCCTTGGTGACATTTCAGACTGCCGCTGCCTCCCCTGCCCACCCACACAGAGACGCATCTCTCGCTCTGCACCTCTCCTCTTTGCACACCTCTGTGTCTGTGCTGGCACCAGGGGCAGGTGCCTGGAAGGAGGGCGCCTTTCTCCATGGATTTCCACCGGTTCCTTGTGGCCATGCTGCTCCCGGTGGGTAAGTGGGCATTCCCTTGGTCCTGATCAGCTGCACTGGAGCTGCTGCTGCATCCTCAGCTCTGCTCCCAGTTGCTGGCACTGCCCCTTCCCAAGGATTCCAGGGCAGGGGTGGGCAAGGAATCAGGCAAATTTTCCCAAGACCCACTGAATCAAAAAACTCTACAGAGCTACAGATTTGTTTTTTCCTTCCTGCCCAATTTAATATTTCACTAGAGAGTACTGAAGTAATTGTTTCGCAAAACAGATTCACTTTTCCATTTTAAGTTGGTTTGTTTGTTTGGGGTTTTTTGTTCCTATCTGCCTTTTTCAGAGAAGCTGGGCACTGGCCCAATGCTTTCTGATATCCTGGTGTCATTTCATCCCATGGAATACATCAAGGATGTGTATTTTTATCCTCTTGAATGCATCTAACTTCCCACCTTTCATCTTCTGTCTCTCCAGGCTGGGCCCTTCAGCAGTCACCAGATACAGTTGTCCGGGTGGGAGACACCCTCACTCTGGAATGTTCGGGATTGGGGAATGCAGTCAAGACCATGTATTGGTACAAGTTACCCATGGAGAAGGATGCCAGAATGCAACTGGTTGTATATTCACTGGAAGGCGGCAAAGCAGATATTGAGAAGGAATTCCAGAATCGCTTCCAGAGCAGTGGGACTAGGAACAACCATTTAGCTGTGCAGATACAGCATGCCCTACTCAATGACACAGGCAGATATTTCTGTGCTGAACAAGATCCACAGTGAGTCAAAGGCTGGTGCAGCACAGCACAAACCTTTCCAGGCAAGCAGGGATCTGCCACCAGCACACACTGAGCCCTATGCTTGGCAGAGCCCCATTTTCTTACTTGCCCCCAGCTCATCAGGAACAAAATGGTTTGGCTCTCTCTCTGTCCATTTATCTGTCCATCTGTACTACTTTTGCTCTTTTATTCTTGCCCATCTCAGAATCACTTTCTCACTCTCAATTCTTCTGGTCCTCACTGTCTGACCTCATTTATCTCTCATTCACATTGTTTTGTCTTTTCTCTTTTCAAGTCATTCTGTCTGTCCCCCTGAATTTTCCTCTCTGTCCTCTCATACCTAGTCCCTTCCTCTTTACTATTCCCTTCCTCCTCCATTTCTCCTTCCTTACAATCAGTTACATCAATTGAAGGCCTGGGAAGCAGGATGTGGAATAGTTCACACAGCACTTTCCCTCTCCACCAGCTGGAAAGACAAGGCTCACTGTGCCTCAGCTCCCCACAGGTATTCACCTTCCTCTCCTGCCGCTCTCACTGCAGCGCCCATGAGAGCCCTCCCAGCTCTGAGTGCTTGGGGTGCTGTGGTCTCTTTCAGGCTCCTGCCTCCCTCTCACAGGTGGCATTTGCTGTGCTCATAGGGCTCATAGAGAAGAAGAGCTGTCACACAGCTGGCTGGGACATGGGGTGGCCAGGCAGGGACTGAACCAGCCATGACTGGGGAAGACAGGGAGAGTGCATGAGAAAATTCCAGGCACCTCTGTGTGGCCTTTATCCCTCATTCCTCCATCTCGCAAGGACTTCAGAGGCAGGAGGGGAGCAGCCATCATTCCTCTGCCTTACACACACTCAGACTGCCCTGCAAGCTCAGCACAGCTCTGTCCTTCCAACCCCATCCTTCCCTCCACACCCACTCATGCCAGCCTGTCCATTCCACCTGCCGAATCTCTGCAGGGTTTCTGCTATCCTGCAGAAACAGAATTTGTGCTGACACACAGTCTGTGTCATTGCCCAGGGTTCCCAGCCAGCCAATGCCTCCTGTCATTTCTTGGCCAGCCCCACCCCGAGATGTCTCACCCTCACTCACTGCTCCCTCTGCACAAACCTTTGGGCAGCTCCAAGAGGCAGCTTGCTGACAGGGCAGGGGCTCTCCCGCCATGGTTCCCTGCTGTTTCTTTGTGGCCATGCTGGCCCCTCTGGGTAAGTGAACTCAACCCAGCCCTGAGCACCTCCACTCATCCCACTGCTGCTCTCCCAGCTGTGGAGCCACTTCCTGGCACTGCTTCATCCTGCAGAGCTTTCTGCATGGAGGATCAGCAGGGAATGTGGGGGCAATGGGAATGCCTGAACCTTCTGCAATGGCCATCCATTTGTCATTCTTTGTGCAGCCCGTAGATGGTTCCTGGGTTTGGACTTAACCAGCCCAGGAACGCACCTTGCCTATTGAGGAGAGATTGGAAATTCACCTGCTGATCAGAAGAGCTGTCCCGTGTCTTGAACTGCTCCCATGGCAGCCCTATATTTTCTCAATCTTTCCATACCAACTCACAGTGCCGAGTTCAATTTTTTTCCAGTTTTTTCCTCTTCCTCACTGCTCCTACTTTTCCTTTCCAGTGTTAGCCCTGGAACAGTCTCCAGACATGGTGATCAAAGAAGGCCAGTCTGTGAATCTGGAATGCTCTGAGAAGAAATCCACCAACCCAGCTATGTACTGGTTCATGCTGCATTCAGAGAAGAATTCCAGTCTGACCCAGCTGGTTTATGCATATGAAGGTGCCAATGCGGTGGTGGAGAAGGGTTTTGAGAGCCATTTCAAGAGCAGCAATATAAAAGGAGACAGTATCACCCTCTCAATAGAACACGCCTTTCTCAATGACTCTGGCACATACTACTGTGCTGAGAGTGAACACAGTGGTGAGACTGCTGAGGGAGCTGAGCACAAACCAGTCCCTGCTTTCCACTTGTGGGTGCTGCACGAGGCAGGGTGATCACTTCTCACTCATTTGGTGCTCTGCTTCCTGGCCTTGCCTTCCTCCTCTTCTCAGATGCTGACACTTTATTTGTCCATGATTGTCTCCTTGCAACTCCAGGCTTCACTCGGCATTTAAGTCTTTTTTGCACTACACTTGCTTCTGTCAGCCCTTCCCTTCCCTTCCCTTCCCTTCCCTTCCCTTCCCTTCCCTTCCCTTCCCTTCCCTTCCCTTCCCTTCCCTTCCCTTCCCTTCCCTTCCCTTCCCTTCCCTTCCCTTCCCTTCCCTTCCCTTCCCTTCCCTTCCCTTCCCTTCCCTTCCCTTCCCTTCCCTTCCCTTCCCGTTTCTTTCTGTCTTCAATCTGCACTCCATCGTCTTCCTCTTACTTAACTCCTTTCAACCCTGCTCGTACTTCTAACTGTGAAATGGAGGAAGTGCTTGTGTGGGAAGTTCTTTCTGCACCTGTGCATGAAGGCAAGGCCTGGCAGGTGTGGCAGTAGCCAGCACCGTGTGGCAGCTGCCCACATGCTCCTCTGTTCCAGCGCCTTGTCTGTGGTTGTTCTGTGGTCAAGCAATAGGAACAGCAGAGCATAAGCCTGTGTTTGCTCTGGTAAAGTGCTCAGTGTCTCCCCAACTCCTCCATGCAGAGTGGTGTCTGGGGCAAGGTCCAGCCCCTGATCCACATACACTTTATCTTCAGCAAACCGAGGATAAAAATTACAGGTTACATTAGCAAGCTGAGCAGATAACAGGAATTTCCCACAGGTTACAGTATTCTATACATCAGAGACTCAGATGAAGGGTAGAGAGTGTCCTTGTCAAGTTCCCTGATAACAGCAACTTAGGAGGAGTTTCTGATAGCTGTGACAGCCGTGCAGCCCTTCAGATGGGCCTTGACAGCTTGGAGGGATGGGCAGAGAGGAACATTCTCAAATTCAGAAAAGGCAAATGCAGGGTTCTGGACCTGGGGAGGAATTGTGCGATGCAGCAGCATATGGAAGCACTAAGCGTCTGGGAAGCAGTTCTTCAGAGAAGGACCTGAGGGTCCTGGTGGACAAGAAGCTCTCCATGAGTCAGCACTTTGTCCTGGGGGCCACGAAGCCAGTAGTGTCCTGGGATGCATTAGGAAGGGCATTGCCAGCAGAGGGAGGGAAGAGAGGCTCCACTTAGTGTGTTCCCATTTTGGGCTCTTTGCTGCAAAAGAGACATGGAGCTCCTGGAGAAAGTCCAGGACAGGAGATGAAAGGTGTTTAGTAGCGTGGGGCATCTCTTTAGAGAACAAAGCCTGAGGGATCTGGGCATGTTCTGCCTTGCGAAGAAACAACTAAGTGGCCACCTCATCAATGTCTACAAGTATTTGTAGGAAGGGTTCCTAGTGGTGGATCCAGGTTCTTCACTGCGATGCCAAGCATGAGGAGAAGAGGCCTAGGGCAGAAAATTATGCACTGGTAGTTCCACCTGAATCTGCGATAAGATTTCTGCACATTTGAAGACAGTTCAATGCAGCAGATTGCTCAAAGATGTTGCGGAGCCTCTCTCTCTGGAGATATCCCAGAACCATCTGGATACAGCCATGTGCCCTGTGCTCTGGGATGACGCTGCTGGAGCAGGGAGGTTGGAGCAGTGACTCCCTTAAGTCCCTTCTTGGCTGGCCCATCCCATGATTCTGTCCTGCATGACAAACACCTGTGCACAGCTCAGGCCTGCTCAGGGCACTCCAGGTGCTTCCCACCCTGCACATTCCCATGCTAACCTCCAAGCCTCCCAGAGCCTAAACACAGGGCCCCACACAGCAGCCATGCCTGTTCAACATCACTGACTCCTCAAATCCTGTGTCTTCTGCAAGGCTCCCCATGCACTGCCCTGCCCTCTGCTCACCCCAGGCAACTGGAGACCCTTGGCATGGACACATCAGGCACAGCCTCCTCTCTGCTGGAGTGCTGCTGCTGATGGTGCTGCTGCTGGTGCTGGCCGGATTTGGGATTCATACAAAGCATCCCGATCTCTTTGCTTTTTTCTGCAACTTCTGTAGAGGAATCTGGGGTCTTTCCAGAATCTTCTCTAGGCAGCCTGGGGAAATGAATGCAATGGGACACACTCAGAGCTGCAGCAGAGGATTTGGGAGGAGCTGCAGGCATTGCTGCTCTCCTCTGCTGACAGGACACAGGGGAACATCTTCACTGCAAAGCCCTTCAGAGCCCTGGGCACTGGCATCACTCCATGTCCTGTATGGGCCAGTCTCACCCTGCTGTGCACACAGCCCAGCATGGATGGGCAGAGGCTGTGCCAGAGCTCTGTGCCCAAACTCAGGGCACACAAACTACGAGTGTCCCTTCCTGCCTACAGGGATTGTCCACTGCTTTGGGCAGGTGAGCAAGGCAGGGTGGACAGAGAGAGCAGAGGACATGGTTTTCTCCAGCTTTGTCCATTTGTGTCCTGGTGCTCTTTTCCAGACTGCTGCGATAAAGAGACAAGGATTGTATCTTTTCTCCTTTGGCACAGAGAAGGTCAGGATGCACACATCCTGTGGGTCAGACCCTTCTCCTCAGAAATCTGAGATGAAGAGTGTCTCAAAGGATAATCCCAGTGCAGAAGCAAAGGCAGACTGTTCTCTCCTGGAGATCCCCCTTGGGAATTAGAGAAGAACAGCTACAGAACTATTCTCTGCCAGGCTCCCAAGAGACACCAGCTCTGCAGGTCAGCAGCTTCTCCTGTACCTGGACAACATATCAGGCCTGACTGGGAGAAGTAGAGATTCCCCATTGCAGCTTGCAGGGCTGGGAATCTGTGAGTGTCAGGGTGGCTAGGGAGGAGACAAACAGCAGGACACGGACACACAAACTTGCATTCCTGAGGTCTCCTTGTCTTCACATCAATTTCTGCCACTGTGTGCACTCCTGCGCATACACTCACGCTGCCCCACAGCCCCATCCTGCTCCGTGGTAGCTCTGAACTCTGGCACCTAATGAAGTCCCCCCTCCTCTTGCCCAGCCACACTCGCACCCAGCAGGAAGCCAGAGGAGCAGAGCACAGGCAGCTCATGACTGCCTGCAGGTGTCATTGCCCACCGTTCCTGGGCAGCCAAGAGCCTTGGTGACATTTCAGACTGCCGCTGCCTCCCCTGCCCACCCACGCTGAGACGCATCTCTTGCTCTGCACCTCTCCTCTTTGCACACCTCTGTGTCTGTGCTGGCACCAGGGGCAGGTGCCTGGAAGGAGGGCGCCTTTCTCCATGGATTTCCACTGGTTCCTTGTGGCCATGCTGCTCCCTGTGGGTAAGTGGGCATTCCCTTGGTCCTGATCAGCTGCACTGGAGCTGCTGCTGCATCCTCAGCTCTGCTCCCAGTTGCTGGCACTGCCCCTTCCCAAGTATTCCAGGGCAGGGGTGGGCAATGAACCAGGTGAATATTTGCACCGCATAAAGAATCAGTAAACCCTGCAAAGTTGCAGTTTAGATTTTCCTGCCCCATTAAATTACTTTCTTTCAGAGTACTCAACACATTACTTCTCAAAAGAGATTCAGTGTTGGAATGTTTTGGTGTCTTTCCATACTATGTATCTTTTTTTAGAGAGGCATTGCATTCGCCCATTTATTTCTGACATCCTGGTGGCATTCCATGCCATGAGATACTTTAAGAATGTCTATTATTGTCTTCAATGCATTTCACTCCCCACCTTTCATCTCCTGTCTCTCCAGGCTGGGCCCTTCAGCAATCACCAGATACAGTTGTCCAGGTGAGAGACACCGTCAGTCTGGAATGCTCTGCATCAGGGAAAGATTTCATATACATGTCTTGGTACAAGTTACCCATGGAGAAGGATGCCAGAATGCAGCTGATTGTGTACTCAGTGGAAGGCGGCAAAGCAGATATTGAGAAGGAATTCCAAAATCGCTTCCAGAGTAACGGGACTAGGAACAACCATTTAGCTGTGCAGATACAGCATGCCCTACTCAATGACACAGGCACATATTTCTGTGCTGAACAAGATCCACAGTGAGTCAAAGGCTGGTGCAGCACAGCACAAACCTTTCCAGGCAAACAGGGATCTGCCACCAGCACACACTGAGCCCTGTGCTTGACAGCGACTCATTTTCTTACTTGCCCCCCAGCTCATCAGGAACAAAATGGTTTGGCTCTCTCTCTGTCCATCTGTCTGTCTGTTACCTGGTCTCTAACTGCTCTTCTATTCTTTCCCATCTCAGAATCACGTTCTAAATCTGGTTTCTTCTCGTCCTCACTGTCTCCACTCATTTCTCTGCCATTCAAAAACTACTTCTCAGTATCTTCTTTTCATGTCTTTCCAACTGACTTTTCCTCTCTGACCCCTCATAGCTACTCACTTACTATTTCCTATTCCCTTCCTCCTCCATCAATCCTTCCTTACAATCAGTTACATCAATTGAAGGCCTGGGAAGCAGGATGTGGAATAGTTCACACAGCACTTTCCCTCTCCACCAGCTGGAAAGACAAGGCTCACTGTGCCTCAGCTCCCCACAGGTATTCACCTTCCTCTCCTGCCGCTCTCACTGCAGCGCCCATGAGAGCCCTCCCAGCTCTGAGTGCTTGGGGTGCTGTGGTCTCTTTCAGGCTCCTGCCTCCCTCTCACAGGTGGCATTTGCTGTGCTCATAGGGCTCATAGAGAAGAAGAGCTGTCACACAGCTGGCTGGGACATGGGGTGGCCAGGCAGGGACTGAACCAGCCATGACTGGGGAAGACAGGGAGAGTGCATGAGAAAATTCCAGGCACCTCTGTGTGGCCTTTATCCCTCATTCCTCCATCTCGCAAGGACTTCAGAGGCAGGAGGGGAGCAGCCATCATTCCTCTGCCTTACACACACTCAGACTGCCCTGCAAGCTCAGCACAGCTCTGTCCTTCCAACCCCATCCTTCCCTCCACACCCACTCATGCCAGCCTGTCCATTCCACCTGCTGCATCTCTGCAGGGTTCCTGCTTTCCTGCAGAAACAGAATTTGTGCTGACACACAGTCTGTGTCATTGCCCAGGGTTCCCAGCCAGCCAATGCCTCCTGTCATTTCTTGGCCAGCCCCACCCCGAGATGTCTCACCCTCACTCACTGCTCCCTCTGCACAAACCTTTGGGCAGCTCCAAGAGGCAGCTTGCTGACAGGGCAGGGGCTCTCCCGCCATGGTTCCCTGCTGTTTCTTTGTGGCCGTGCTGGCCCCTCTGGGTAAGTGAACTCAACCCAGCCCTGAGCACCTCCACTCATCCCACTGCTGCTCTCCCAGCTGTGGAGCCACTTCCTGGCACTGCTTCATCCTGCAGAGCTTTCTGCATGGAGGATCAGCAGGGAATGTGGGGGCAATGGGAATGCCTGAATCTTCTGCAATGGCCATCCATTTGTCATTCTTTGTGCAGCCCGTAGATGGTTTCTGGGTTTGGACTTAACCAGCCCAGGAATGCACCTTGTCTATTGAGGAGAGATTGGAAATTCACCTGCTGATCTGAAGAGCTGTGCCATGCATGGAGCTGCTCCCTTGGCATCCCAATCCCTTTTCACCATTTCCCTACCTACTCACAGTGCCTAGTTGAGTTTTTTTCTAGTTTTTTCCTTTGCCTCACTACTCCTACTTTTCCTTTCCAGTGTTGGCCCTGGACCAGTCCCCAGACATGGTGATCAAAGAAGGCGAATCTTTGAATCTGGAATGTTCCAACAAGAAATCTTCCAACAGATATATGTACTGGTATCTCCTGCCTTCAGAGAAGAATTCCAGCCTGACCCAGCTGGTTTATGCATACGAAGGTGCCAATGCAGTGGTGGAGAAGGGTTTTGAGAGCCATTTCAAGAGCAGCAATATAAAAGGAGACAGTATCACCCTCTCAATAGAACATGCCTTTCTCAATGACTCTGGCACATACTACTGTGCTGAGAGTGAACACAGTGGTGAGACTGCTGAGGGAGCTGAGCACAAACCTGTCCTTGCACAAACAGGACCTGCTTTCCATTTGTGGCTGCTGCATGAGGCAGGGTGATCACTTCTCACTCCTTTGCTGCTCTGCTTACTGGCCTTGCCTTCCTTCTCTTCTCAGATGCTGACAGTTTGTTTGTCCATCATTGTCTCCTTGCCACTCCAGGCCTCCCTTAACATGTAAGTCATTTTTTCACTACACTTGCTTCTGTCAGCCCTTCTTTTTCTTTCTGTCTCCCTTCCCTTCCCCACGTTCTTTTTTCTGTCTTCAATCTGCACTCCATTGTCCTCCTCTTACTTAATTCCAGTCAACTCTGCTCAGACTTCTAACTGTGAAATGGAAGGAGGGCTTCTGTGGGAAGTTTTTTCTGCAACTGTGCATGAAGGCAAGGCCTGGCAGGTGTGTCAGTAGCCAGCACCGTGTGGCAGCTGCCCACATGCTCCTCTGTTCCAGCGCCTTGTCTGTGGTTGTTCTGTGGTCAAGGAATAGGAACAGCAGAGCACAAGCCTGTGCTTGCTCTGGTAAAGTGTTCAGTGGATCCCTAAGTCCTTCATGTAGAGTGGTGTCTGGGGCAGGATCCAAATGCCTTCCAGCCCTTGATCCACATACAGTTGATCTTCAGCAAACATAGAATAAAAATTACAGGTTACATTAGCATGCTGAGCAGATAACAGAAATTTCCCACGTTACGATGTTCTATACATCAGTGACTCAGATGAAGGGTAGAGAGTGTCGATATCGAGTTCCCTGATAACAGCAACTTAGGAGGAGTTTCTGATACCTGTGACGGCCGTGCAGCCCTTCAGATGGGCCTTGACAGGTTAGAGGGATGGGCAGAGAGGAACATTCTCAAATTCAGCAAAGGCAAATGCAGGGTTCTGACCCTGGGGAGGAATTGCTCCTTGCAGCAGCACAGGGAAGCACTGACCATCAGCTCTTCAGAGAAGGACATGGGGATCCTGCTGGACAAGAAGCTCCCCATAATTCAGCACTTTGTCCTGGTGGCCATGAATCCAGGAATGTCCTGGGATGCATTAGGAAGAGCATTGCCAGCAGGGCAAGCAAAGTGAGGCTGCACTCAGCCCTGGTGAGGGGCACATCTGCAGTGATGTGTCCTGTTCTGGGCTCTTTGGTGTAAGAGACACATGGAGCTCATGCAGAATGTCCAGGACAGGAGATGGATGACAGGTGATTAGTAGAGTGGAACATCTTTTAGGGAACAAAGGTTGAGGGAGCTGGGCCGCTTCTGTCTGGAGAAGAAACAATTAAGTAGACATCTCATCAATATCTAGAAGGATCTGAAGGTAGGGTTCCAAGAGGTGGATCCAGGTCCTTCATTGTAATGCCATGCATTATGAGAAATGGCAAAAGATAGAAACACACTTTAGTCTGTATTAAGAGCATTGCACTTGTGAAGACTGTGCAAAGGAGTAGATTGCCCAAAGGTAGTGTGTAGCCTCTCTCTCTGGAGATATTCCAGAACCATCTGTGTGCCCTGTGCTGTGGGATGACTCTGCTGGAGCAGGGAGGTTGGAGCAGTGACTCCCTTAAGTCCCTTCTTGGCTGGCCCATCCCATGATTCTGTCCTGCATGACACACACCCCTGCACAGCACAGGCCTGCTCAGGGCACTCCAGGTGCTTCCCACCCTGCACATTCCCATGCTAACATCCAAGCCTCCCAGAGCCTAAACAAAGGGCCCCACACAGCAGCCATGCCTGTTCAACATCACTGACTCCTCAAATCCTGTGTCTTCTGCAAGGCTCCCCATGCACTGCCCTGCCCTCTGCTCACCCCAGGCAACTGGAGACCCTTGGCATGGACACATCAGGCACAGCCTCCTCTCTGCTGGAGTGCTGCTGCTGATGGTGCTGCTGCTGGTGCTGGCCGGATTTGCGATTCATACAAAGCAGCCCAATCTCTTTTTTCTACAATTGCTTTTTTCTGCAACTTCTGTAGAGGAATCTGGGGTCTTTCCAGAATCTTCTCTAGGCAGCCTGGGGAAATGAATGCAATGGGACACACTCAGAGCTGCAGCAGAGGATTTGGGAGGAGCTGCAGGCATTGCTGCTCTCCTCTGCTGACAGGACACAGGGGAACATCTTCACTGCAAAGCCCTTCAGAGCCTTGGGCACTGGCATCACTCCATGTCCTGTATGGGCCAGCCTCACCCTGCTGTGCACACAGCCCAGCACGGATGGGCAGAGGCTGTGCCAGAGCTCTGTGCCCAAACTCAGGGCACACAAACTACGAGTGTCCCTTCCTGCCTACAGGGATTTCCCACAGCCTTGGGCAGGTGAGCAAGGCTGGGTGGACACAGAGAGCAGAGGACATGGTTTTCTCCAGCTTTGTCCATTTGTGTCCTGGTGCTCTTTTCCAGACTGCTGCGATAAAGAGGCAAGGATTGTATCTGTTCTCCTTTGGCACAGAGAAGGTCAGGGTGTATCAGCACATCCTGTGGGGCACACCCTTCTCCTCAGAAATCTCTCTGAGATGAAGAGTGTCTCCAAAAGGATAAACTGAGTGCAGAAGCAAAGGCAGCCTGTTCTCTCCTTGAGATTCCCCTCGGGAATTAGAGAAGAACAGCTACAGAACTATTCTCTGCCAGGCTCCAAGAGACACCAGCTCTGCAGGTCAGCAATTTCTTCCATACCTGGACAACACATCAGGCCTGACTGGGAGAAGCAGAGATTCCACTTTGCAGCTTGCAGGGCTGGGAATCTGTGAGTGTCAGGGAGGCTAGGGAGGACACAAACAGCGGGACACAGACACAAACATGCATTCCTGAGGTCTCCTTGTCTTCCCATCAATTTCTGCCACTTTGTGCATTCCTGCGCACACACTCAGGCTGCCCCACAGCCCCATCCTGCTCCGTGGTAGCTCTGAACTCTGGCACCTACTGAAGTCCCCCCTCCTCTTGCCCAGCCACGCTTGCACCCAGCAGGAAGCCAGAGGAGCAGAGCACAGGCAGCTCATGACTGCCTGCAGGTGTCATTGCCCACCGTTCCTGGGCAGCCAAGAGCCTTGGTGACATTTCAGACTGCCGCTGCCTCCCCTGCCCACCCACGCTGAGACGCATCTCTTGCTCTGCACCTCTCCTCTTTGCACACCTCTGTGTCTGTGCTGGCACCAGGGGCAGGTGCCTGGAAGGAGGGCGCCTTTCTCCATGGATTTCCACTGGTTCCTTGTGGCCATGCTGCTCCCTGTGGGTAAGTGGGCATTCCCTTGGTCCTGATCAGCTGCACTGGAGCTGCTGCTGCATCCTCAGCTCTGCTCCCAGTTGCTGGCACTGCCCCTTCCCAAGGATTCCAGGGCAGGGCTGGGCAATGATCCAAGTAAAAATTTTCACCACATATTTAATCAGGTAACCCTGCAAAGCTTTATTTTTTTTCCTGCCCCATTTTTATATTTTTCTGGAGTGTTCCAAAATCATAGTTTCTCAAAACAGATTCACTGTTGTATTTGAACTTGGTTTGCTTGGTGTTTTTGTAATCTATGTGTCTTTTTCAGAGAAGTTGGATACTGTCTCATTGCTTTCTGAAATCCTGGTGGCATTCCATGCTATGAGATACTTTAAGGATGTGTATTATTGTTTCTTCAATGCATTTCACTTCCCACCTTTCATCTCCTGTGTCTCCAGGCTGGGCCCTTCAGCAATCACCAGATACAGTTGTCCAGGTGGGAGACACCGTCACTCTGCAATGTTCTGCATCAGCAAAAAATTTCATATACATGTCTTGGTACAAGTTACCCATGGAGAAGGATGCCAGAATGCAGCTGATTGTGTACTCAGTGGAAGGCGGCAAAGCAGATATTGAGAAGGAATTCCAAAATCGCTTCCAGAGTAACGGGACTAGGAACAACCATTTAGCTGTGCAGATACAGCATGCCCTACTCAATGACACAGGCACATATTTCTGTGCTGAACAAGATCCACAGTGAGTCAAAGGCTGGTGCAGCACAGCACAAACCTTTCCAGGCAAAGAAGGATCTGCCACCAGCACACGCTGAACCCTGTGCTTGAGAGGACCCCGTTTTCTTACTTCCCCCCCAGCTCTTCAGATAAAACACGGTATGACAGTCTGTCTGTCCATCTCTCAATTCTATCTCTCGATTGGTCTCTCTTCTGTTTTGGTCTCTATCTGCTTTTCTAATCTTTCCCATCTGTGAATCACCATCTCACTCTGGTTCCTTCTTGTGCTCACTGTCTCGACTCCTTTCTCCGACATTCAGATTGTTTCCCACTTAGCTCTTTTCATGTCTTTCAGTGTATCCCCATGACTTTTCCTTTCTATACTGTCATACTGAATCCCTTCCTTTTTTCCATTCCCTTCCTCCTCCATCTCTCCTTCATTACAACCTGTTACATCAATTCATGGTCAGGGAAGCAGGATGTGGAACAGTTTACACAGCACTTTCCCTCTCCACCAGCTGGAAAGGCAAAGCCCACTGGTCCTTGGCCCCACTGGCCTGCAGGGAATCGACACACATCCCATGTTACACCCATACCCTGTGACCTGAACAATCTGATGTCTGAGAATTGTTCCTGCCCACAGCAGGAGGCTGCCCAGGTGAGCCATGGAATGTCCCTGGTGACCAGGACAAGGGCCAGGAGGAAGAACTCCAAGAGGAGTTTTCAGCAGGGCTTGTTGCTGTCTCCCAGCATCTTGTCTGGTCCATCCAATCCATCTCCTGCTGCTTGCTGGAAGTCACGAGGTCTGCCCTGACTGGCTTATTCCTCTTTATTTCTGCCTATAAAAAGAGGCCAAGGGCCCAGGGGAATCCTCACCTAAATGCTCATAATCCGTCAAGAACAGCTGCTGGGAATTCCTTGCTGGAGTGTGAAGCACAGGCTTGGTCAGGGGAGCTGCAGCTCATGGCATAGCAGTGGGGACATGGAGATGCTTTCTGGTGCTCAGGTCCTTGTGGTTAAAGCCCAGTCAGCTGCTGGGTGTTACAGGCACTCCCTCACTGCCCCCTTGCCCTGGTGGGATGGGAAAAAGGCTAGAACTGACAGGCTGAGATCCCCATCCTTCCCTCCACACCCACCCATGCCAGCCTCTCCATTCCACCTGCTGCATCTCTGCAGGGTTCCTGCTTTCCTGCAGAAACAGAGTTTGTGCTGACACACAGTTTGTGTCATTGCCCAGGGTTCCCAGCCAGCCAATGCCTTCTGTCATTTCTTGGCCAGCCCCACCCCGAGATGTCTCACCCTCACTCACTGCTCCCTCTGCACAAACCTTTGGGCAGCTCCAAGAGGCAGCTTGCTGACAGGGCAGGGGCTCTCCCGCCATGGTTCCCTGCTGTTTCTTTGTGGCCATGCTGGCCCCTCTGGGTAAGTGAACTCAACCCAGCCCTGAGCACCTCCACTCATCCCGCTGCTGCTCTCCCAGCTGTGGAGCCACTTCCTGGCACTGCTTCATCCTGCAGAGCTTTCTGCATGGAGGATCAGCAGGGAATGTGGGGGCAATGGGAATGCCTGAATCTTCTGCAATGGCCATCTATTTGTCATTCTTTGTGCAGCCTGTAGATGGTTCCTGGTTTTGGACACAAACAGCCGAGGAATGCACCTTGCCTTTTGAGGAGAGATTGGAAATTCACCTGCTGATCTGAAGAGCAGTCCCATGCCTGGAACTGCTCCATTGGCTGCCCAATCCCTTCTCACCATTTCCCTACCAACTCACAGTGCCTAGGTGAGTTTCTTCTCAGTTTTTACCTCTTCCTCACTACTCCTACTTTTCCTTTCCAGTGTTAGCCCTGGAACAGTCTCCAGACATGGTGATCAAAGAAGGCGAATCCGTGAATCTGGAATGCTCTGAGAAGAAATCCTCTAACAGAGCTATGTACTGGTACCTGCTGCCTTCAGAGAAGAATTCCAGCCTGACCCAGCTGGTTTATGCATATGAAGGTGCCAATGCAGTGGTGGAGAAGGGTTTTGAGAGCCATTTCAAGAGCAGCAATATAAAAGGAGACAGTATCACCCTCTCAATAGAACACGCCTTTCTCAATGATTCTGGCACATACTACTGTGCTGAGAGTGAACACAGTGGTGAGACTGCTGAGGGAGCTGAGCACAAACCACTCCCTGCACAAACAGGACCTGCTTTCCATTTGTGGCTGCTGCATGAGGCAGGGTGATCACTTCTCACTCCTTAGCTGCTCTGCTTCCTGGCCTTGCCTTCCTCCTCTTCTCAGATGCTGACACTTTATTTGTCCATCATTGTCTCCTTGCCATTCCAGGCCTCCTTTAACATGTAAGTCTTTCTTGAACTAAACTTGCTTCTGTCAGCTCTTCTTCTTCTCTCTGTCTCCCTTCCCTTCCCTAGCTTTTTCTTTCTGTCTTCAATCTGCACTCCATTGTCTACCTCTTACTTAACTCCAGTGAACCCAGCTCACACTTCTAACTGTGAAATGGAAGGAGTGCTTGTGTGGGAAGTTCTTGCTGCACCTGTGCATGAAGGCAAGGCCTGGCAGGTGTGGCAGTAGCCAGCACCGTGTGGCAGCTGCCCACATGCTCCTCTGTTCCAGCGCCTTGTCTGTGGTTGTTCTGTGGTCAAGGAATAGGAACAGCAGAGCACAAGCCTGTGCTTGCTCTGGTAAAGTGTTCAGTGGATCCCTAAGTCCTTCATGTAGAGTTGTGTCTGGGGCAGGATCCACCTGCCTTCCATCAGTTTATCCACATAATATCGTTCAGCTTTACGAAAAACATTCTAGAGTTACTATATGTGTTCACAAGCTCTGCAGCTAATAGAGATTTCCAAGAGGTTACAGTGTTCTGTTCATCTGTGATTCTGGTGATGGTGTAGAGGGTCTCCTCATGAACGTCACTGATAACACCAAATTAGGAAGAATTCCTGATAGCCCACAGTTCTGCGCAACCCCTCAGATGGTCCTTGACAGGTGTGAGGAATGCGCAGAAAGGAGCATCCTGAAAATCAGCAAAGGGAAATGCAGGATTTAACGTGAGTGGAAAAATAACCTGCTGTACTGGCACAGGCTGGGGGCTGACCTGCTGGGGAGCAGCACTTCAGAGAAGGTCCTGGGGGTCCTGTTGGACAAGAAGTTCCCCATGGTCCAGCAATGTGTCCTGGTGGCCAAGAAGCCAGAGTTGTGCTGGGATGCATCAGGAAGGGCATTGCCAGCAGGGCAAGGTAGGTGGATCCAGGTTATTCACTGTGAGACCAAGCACAAGGACAGGAGGCCAAGGGCAGAAAGTGATGCACAGGATGTTCCAACTGAATCTAAGGTCAGAGCTTTGCACTGTGATAGACTGTTTCCCTGTAAGAAACTGCCAAAGAAATTGTGGAGTCTATTGGGAGATATCCCAGAACCATCTGGTTACAATTGTGTGCCACGTGCTCTGGGATGACTCTGCTTGATCAGGGAGGTTGGAGCAGGGACCCCCTGAGGTCCCTTCTTAGAGGGTTTGTCCTGGTTTAGAGCAAATTTGGGAGAGAATCCCAAAAGGGGCTCCAGTAGGACAGCAAATTCAATTGTCCCCTACCCCCAACCAGTCCGGTAGAAAATACCTCCTTGGAGAAAAGTGGAAAAAACCTGTTTATTATACAATAAAACCTTAACAATATTACAAAATAAAACCCCTTGCTGCTCCAAAAGTGATGACAAACTGAGAAAGTCCTCTCCCAGGGTTGCAGCTCAGCTCACTCAGTCTCTGATCAGCCCCTCAGGCACTGGAAATGCCGCGGCCCAGGCCCGGCCCGGTGGGCCCAGGTGTGAGCTGCCGGTGCCCTGCTGGTGTTCAGGCCAGAGCAGCTTTGAACAGCTCCAGAGAAAATGGGAAAAAACCCACTGGCCAGGGAACTTCTCTGCCTCAGCTAGCTGAACTAACTAAAGACAAAAAAGACCTCGGTCCCACAGACAACACAGTCCAGAGCAGGAATGTGGAGGAGGGACAGCAGTGCCTAGAAAATAAAAACTGTGCACTTCTCCTCTCCCACCTTCACTCTCTGCAACAAGACTTAAAGGGGCAAAACTTATTATTCAGCATAACAGAATGAGAAGATTGGGGATAAAAGCATCATATAGTCAACACAGGACACTGGCCCATCCCATGATTCTGTCCTTCATGACACACACCCGTGCATAGCACAGGCCTGCTCAGGGCACTCCAGGTGCTTCCCAACCTGCACATTCCCATGCTAACCTCCAAACTTCCCAGAGCCTAAACACAGGGCCCCACACAGCAGCCATGCCTGTTCAACATCACTGACTCCTCAAATCCTGTGTCTTCTGCAAGGCTCCCCATGCACTGCCCTGCCCTCTGCTCACCCCAGGCAACTGGAGACCCTTGGCATGGACACATCAGGCACAGCCTCCTCTCTGCTGGAGTGCTGCTGCTGCTGCTGCTGGTGCTGGCAGGATTTGGGGCTCCTACAAAGCAACCCAATATCTTTCCTTTTTTCTGCAACTTCTGTAGAGGAATCTGGGGTCTTCCCAGATTCTTCTCAAGGCAGCCTGGGGAAATGAATGCAATGGGACACACTCAGAGCTGCAGCAGAGGATTTGGGAGGAGCTGCAGGCATTGCTGCTCTCCTCTGCTGACAGGACACAGGGGAACATCTTCACTGCAAAGCCCTTCAGAGCCCTGGGCACTGGCATCACTCCATGTCCTGTATGGGCCAGTCTCACCCTGCTGTGCACACAGCCCAGCACGGATGGGCAGAGGCTGTGCCAGAGCTCTGTGCCCAAACTCAGGGCACACAAACTACGAGTGTCCCTTCCTGCCTACAGGGATTTCCCACAGCCTTGGGCAGGTGAGCCAGGCTGGGTGGACACAGAGAGCAGAGGACATGGTTTTCTCCAGCTTTGTCCATTTGTGTCCTGGTACTCTTGTGCAGACTGCTGCAATAAAGAGGCAAGAATTGTATCTGTTCTTCTCTGGCACAGAGAAGGTCAGGGTGTATCAGCACATCCTGTGGGGCACACCCTTCTCCTCAGAAATCTCTCTGAGAAAATCGCTTCCAGAGTAACGGGACTAGGAACAACCATTTAGCTGTGCAGATACAGCATGCCCTACTCAATGACACAGGCACATATTTCTGTGCTGAACAAGATCCACAGTGAGTCAAAGGCTGGTGCAGCACAGCACAAACCTTTCCAGGCAAACAGGGATCTGCCACCAGCACACACTGAGCCCTCTGCTTGAGAGAGCCCCGTTTTCTTAGTTGGCCTCCAGGTGTTCAGAAAAGAGACTGTGTTTCTGTTGGCCATCTGTCTGTATTTAGCATGGTCTATATCTGCTTTTCTGATCTTTCCTATCTCCGAATCACCTTCTGACTCTGTTTTCTTCTTGTCCTCACTACCTCCACTCATTTCTTTGCCATTCTCAGACTGATTCTCACTTTCTTCCTTCTGCGTCTCTCTGTGTCCCTTTCCTTTCCTTTCTGTTCCGTTACACCTATTCTTTTCCTATTTTCTATTCCATTCCCTATCCATCTCTCCTTTAAATCTGTTTGGTATGTCAACTTATGGTTTGAAAACCAGGATGTGGAATAGTTCATACAGCCCATTCCTTCTCCAGAATCTCAAAATACTTGGCCCTCTAATCGTTGGCCCTACTGGTCTGAAAGGGAAGGGCACACAGCTGTGCAGCTGGGACCCCATGTTACATCACTAGCTTGGGGCCTGAGCACTGCAATGTAATCCAATCTTCCCAGTATCCCAGGAGTGTAGGCAAAGAGTCCCAGGCAGCAGCAGATACTCATGGCTACAACACTCCCTGACCTTTCCTTCCTGCCCTCCTGCTACTTTCATTTCCTGTCTTCCTTTTAGTGTTCATTCTTAAATGGACTTTTGCCTTTTTATCTTCCTTCCTTCTCTCCTGCTCTTTTCGTTACTTTCCTCCCTTTATGGCTCATGTTCTTGCTTCCCTCCCAGCTCTAAATCTTGTCTTTCTGCACTTTTTTGCCTTCCTTCCTCACTTCCCTCCTTCCTCTGTCCTGACCTTTTCATCTTGGGATTTGGGACACCACAGCCTGGTTCTGGGACTCTGCAAGCACAAAACACGACGTCCCAATTAGCCTCCTGGCAAGGACCAACTGTTCAACATGGCAGATCCAAATACTCTACTGCAATGCCCTGCCCTCTCCTGGTCTCCTGACCCTCAACATCCTCATCCCTCTTCCATTCCTCAGGCGGGGATATAAGCAGGCCCAAACAAATGATGCCATACTGGAGCTGGTAGTGTTCCAAGAGAAAGAGGATGAATTTCAGAATCACTTCAAGAACTGTTGAAATATTGGCTAATAATTTTCCTGCTCAAAAAGAACAGAAATGATGTTCTGCTTCAGAAACAAGAGCATGTGACTGACTGAAATAATCCTGATGATGAGTCTGCAAGGTGTTCCAAGACCCTGTCAATTGACAGGCACTACAAATAATAAGTATTTTCTCCTAACTGGTGTTCACTGCCACTGTGCCCCATATAAGAGCTTTTGGAAGTTTCCGGCAAAATCATGCACAAAGTAGGGGTGTCTGAAAGTTTTTATTGATTTCTCATAATTTTTGCTAATCCAGACCCAAAAGAACCGAAATGATGAGGAAAAAATACAGGTCACGCCAAACAAGCATCTCAGTTGGAGGCAATGGTGGACTGGATCCAGGAGACGTAGTTGCAAACCTTGGTGTAAACTCCGGGATGGCCTCGCTGGGCACATCCATAACCCCAGGAGACAATGCCCTGGAGCTGTCCATTGCAGACCACGGGACCGCCGGAATCTCCCTGTGCACACAAAGGGTATGGATATTCAGCAAATGGCATCAGCCTGAGCAATGAGCCAGAGATCCCTGAGACCACTGACCCTGGAGGAAGCCCTGCCGGGCGTACTCTGCACAAAGTTCTACCAGGGCTGTTCCTGATTCACACTCTCCACCTGATGCTACCGTGCCTGACTTGAGCTCCAAGGGCACCACAACTAAGGGTGAGTCAGCTGCCTGCTTTTGCTGGATGCGGTACTTGGCAAACCTTCAGGACATGTGTGCCTGAAGCCTCTGCTGTCATTCAGAAACTCAGATTTACCAGTGCAGTGAGTATAGCTGACTCTGTAATGTGGAGGCCTCTTCAGCTAGGAAAAGGTGGGAGAGAAACGACTGGGTGAGGAGAGGCAGATGAGTTACCTGGCAGGAGTCTTTTCCTCCCTCCACGTATCCGACACACATCATGTTCTTGGTAATTTGCCCAGGGTAGGAATCAGAGCACTGCTGGTCAGTGAGGACAGGAGCCTTCAGGCACTGCAGCTCATCCGGGTAGTTAGCTGCAAAGAAATAGGGAGAGATGATTGCTGGCATTGCTGAGTCCTTTTCAGAGCTCAGGCAAGATCTTAGCAGAAAAGCAAATGCTGGACACCCTGTTCTAGCAGCCATTCTGCTCCTGTCCACAGTAAGCACAGCATGGGTCCCTTCTGTAGAGATGGAACAAATTCCACCCATGGGCCCAAAATTCTACACTGCAGCCACCTTAACTTTTCTGGTACCTGGAAGTTCATCAGTTGGCAAAGGTGGGGCCACTCTTGTGATACATGCACTGGAAGAAACCTGAGCCTCAGGAAAACCATCCTCTCCTCTGGTGCAGGTTCAATGGAATACACACCACTGGCCATGCACATCTCTGACCATGGGTGTGAGAGAACAGGGATCTCTGGTAGGAATTCAAGTTCCACAGTCCCAGACTTCACCCTTACTCTCAGAGAACTGACAACTCTGTTGACATTAACTGTGCAGTCCCTACACTGACGCATCACTCCAAAAAGCTGTCCCACAGCACTTCCCTGTGTTTTAGCCTGTCCTGTTGGGGGTTAATGGCCAGGACCTAAAGACTGTCCTAGGCCCCCAGGGGTCTGTAGGCTCCCCCAGAGTACTCACAGCCACTGCTGAGAGTGTTGCCCCAGCCGGAGATCAGGCAGGTGGTGCCGGCGGCCACGCAGCTGGTAGGCAGAGCAATGGCCTGGATAGCTTTGCTGAGCTTGGCTGGGCTGGCCAGCTTGATGAGCATGATGTCGTTGTCCAGGGTGTAGGAGCTGTAGCCAGAGTGCCGGATGACTTTAGCAGAGTTGATAAACTGCTGTGTGGATTCAGTGAGCCCCAGGTTGTGTTTCCCCAGCTGCACTTGGATGCGACTGGAAAACAGAAGGCACAGCGTGTCCTTTACTGCTAGGGGCAGGTTGAGAGAAACCTCCCTGTCACTGAGTGCACTCGCTCCAACACCACTGCCACAGAAGCCTTCTGGGGCAGAGCATCTTTCTTGTCCTGCAGGGAGCCCTGGGAATCCACACTGAGATCTTAACTCGCTCCATGCGTGGGTGGTGAATTTCTGCAGGTCTGTAAATACCTGGCAGCAGTTGAATACAGAGCAGCACTAGATACAGATATTCTGGGACAAGGCAAACGGCTCCAGCCGAACCTTGATCCTCTTCCTGTTCTCCAGGAAGAATGCTTTAGCAAGATTCATGTAATTGATAGGAAATCAAAGCCCAGACCTCTCTGCTTGATTATCTCATTGTTATATCAGAAAATGCTCTGCATTCACAGGAACGTTTGCATAAGTGGAAAACCCCTCAGGATGCCTCGGCCTGGCTTCCTGAATGATCCACCCATCCCTTGGCTGTCTCTGATGAGAATGGAGGCACTTACATATTTCTATCTCATAGCTCAGAATGCCAGCTAGAAGTGAACTGGAAGACAGAAGTAGGTTCTAGAAGGATGTAATTTTTTGACTCACGATTTGTAGCAGTGAGCAGCTGACACGACCCACTGGCTGCTGATGAGGGAACCTCCACAGAAGTGATATCCAGAATTCAGGGACACCTGATAGGGCACAGAGTTCTGTGCGCAGGTGTAGCCTCCCACAATCTTGTCATCATCGTCTTCAGCAACAGTGGGGAAGGCAACTGGGGGACAAGAAGTGCCATGTGTCAACAGCTGGCCTAAAGTAATGTGGTCTGTAATCTGCCCTGTGGCTGCCTGTCTGAAGCCCCTCACTTGCAGGCTCCCCTTCTATGGACACTCAGGGCAGCGCTGGTGGGCAGGTCTAAGGCACATGCATTTGCTTGTGCAAACAAAGACGAGGATCAGACTTACACAGGTGCCTCACGTATCTGCAAGTAAAGCCCTGCTGGCTACTCCCTGAGGGAGCACAGGGACACAAAAATGTTCTGGTTGGATCAGATCATGGGTGTGTCTTTCCCTGAATCCCATCAACTGAGACAGTCAAGTGATGACTGAGGGAAAAAGTAAAAACTACTGTGCAGTGACATCTTCTTGGAGCACCCACCAAGGGTCCAAAATTTTGCAGTTGCTTTAGGACTTCTCGGTCCAGAGCTATTTCCTGTGCACTCCTGAGTCCCGAAGGAGGAGGCATCCTTTTCTGAAGCTGTGGCCACATCTCCATAGCTGGGTCAGGAACCCCTATGAAGGTGTTCATTCTCCAGCTTGTGGCACAAGGCATTATGAGTTGACAGAAGATGGAACCTGCAGGGCTCTGACTTGTGCAAGTCAAAACTGACTTGGCTTTCCCACAACAGGCTACCTTGCAGTTTTCATTTAGAAAATCAGCTTCCCATTAAATGGCAGAAATAGAAATAAAAGATATACTCACCAGCCACCCCAATAAATGCGAGAAGCAGCAGGCACTTCATGGTCTCGATTTGACCTCAAACCCAGACTGGCTGACTGGACGTGGCAGCTGCTAGAAATACGTTTTTGGTGATGGTCTTATCTCTAGTCCAAGGTTTTCTCCAGACAAAAAGTACACAGTGGAAAATTTAAAGGTCCAAATGTGGGAATTAACAGGCATTGGTAGAATGTACAAATGTCATACACGTTAATCATAAACCTCTGCTAAGACAGAGAGCTATTCTAATTTTTCCGTAAGGTAGCCTTCAATCCAAAAATACCTTTTGGCTTTGGAAGACGTGTAGTTGTTTGTCTGTCTCATTCTTATACACAGCACCTGTACAACAGGAATAACAACTCTCAAACCTCTTTCAAATTCCACTGTGCTGATGGTATCTTTCTTAAAAATGCATGGTTTTACCCAAAGTTGCATAGTTTAGATAGCAGACACAAAGATACATTGCATTTATTTGGGAAAAAAAACCAAAAAAATTCCAGCAAACCCAGTGGTTAACTTTGTTAAATTTATTTTAGCAAATTCCGTTTCTTGAATAATATGTGCTTGTATCATATGCAATACAGTGTTTTCCTAAATCAAATTCCTCCATTGTAATTTCAAAAGGGAGGATAGAAAAACGATCCTGTGCCCCTCCTCGTTTCCCAAGTCAAATAGGTCAAATGTGGGAATGCTCAGCATCTCCCTTTTCTAATTTCTCTCTCCTAACCTGTAATAAAATGTCTGCCTATGTACTGAACCATGCTTTTCTTCATCTTTGGAATGTTCTACAGACTCATTTTTGCCATATAAGAATTTCAGTACAATTCTGATGTTTATGAGTGTAATGTAGATGAGCAATAATGCTGCAAACACAAATAGTGAGATCTTCTGAAATCCCTCTCTGCAGGAGTGGGATTTCTGTCATGATGCAAAGCTTTCTAAAGCTTAATGCTTTGCTGAATAATCATGTTCATTCTCCAAGCAGCTGCAAACAACATCATGTTAGCTCCTGAAAGACAAAGGCTTCTCTCCCGAGACATTAAAGAGAAGCCATATGTTTGGAAATGCTGGAATAGTTTGAGACACTAAATAAGAATACTCTTCCTCTCCATTTCTTGATTCAAATTTTGTAGACCCTGGAGGACTGATACGCACAGTGTCACGATCCAGAGAGAAATTTGTGGCAGTGGTCACAAGGGTTGCAGGATGAAGAGAGAGACGAGAATATTGACCTCATGTTCAGAAGGCTTGCTTTATTATTTTATGATATATATTACATTATGACTATACCAAAAAGAATAGAAGGAAAAGTCCTCAGAAGGCTAGCTAAGCTAAGAATAGAAAAGAATGAATAACAAAGGTCTGTGTCCCAGCAGAGAGTGAGACCCAGCTCTGCCGTGCGTGGTCAGTAAATCCAAACATCAACCTGAGACCAATCACAGATCCACCTGTTGCATTCCACAGCAGCAGATAACCATTGTTTACATTTTGTAGCAATGTAAACAATTTCTGAGGCCACAGCTACTCAGAAGGGAGAAAAATCCTAAAGAAAGGATTTTAATGAAAAGATGTCTGTGACATGTCAGCTTTTTAATTTAATTTAATGAAAAAGAAAAGTGTTTGTAATTTTCCCTGCTGTGCACATGCAGCGGAAAGAACAAACACTTAACAGGTTACCTGTTGCCAATCAAACCCTCACTCAAGTACTGGTGTGGAATGAACAGGGGATTTCTTCACCTGTAGAACATACAATTCTATCAAATCACCAAAACAATTTTACAATATAAGAAAAGGCAAAAACAATGCAAAGAAAGTTCAAGTCCAAACAGCTGAGTTTCAAGAAAAAAGTCCGTGGACTGAAGATGTTCCTCTTTGACATCTTTGCAACTCCCTTTTGGTCCTGAAACAGGCTTGCTGCAGAAAAGTCCATCAATAGCTATCAAAAGCCATTGACAGTCATCAAACAATTTCAAACAATTTGAGACAACTTCTGGAATGTCCTGGCCACAGCCCTTTATTGAACAACTTTGGGCTGAAGGTAATTTTTGGCCCTTCAATGCTCCAGAGCTGCTGCCAGCTATTTCAACTCTTTGTATTTAATTTAATTTTTTGGAGTTTTTATTTGTTAGAGAAAAGAGCAGCAGCAGAGCAGCCAAAGAGAGGCCCTGGGGGGCCCTGGTCAATGTGGAAGGATCAGGAACCCCAGATCTGGCCCACAGAAAGGCGGGCCAGGACCAGTAGGGGGAAACAAAACCCCCAACCCATCAAGAAGCCGGGCAGTGGCCCTGGCCCATTGACCCGAGCCCAACAGCCCAGCTCTGCATTCCCACAGCCTGGCCCCACACTGCCAATCGAATGGTGACCAAACGCTTCTTTTCCCCAAAATTACCAAGGCATGCCAGCAGCAGAGGAATAGAAGCCTTCCCCAGAAATCCCATCTTGGGTCTGGGGATGTTTTTTCCCCACAGCAAACAAGCCATTATCGCTTCCTGCTGTGCCCTCTGCCTCTGCAAAGCAAATGCAACAGGTGTGTCTCCCATCTGCCTCACGGCACCATCCCCTCCGGGCTAGGGACCAAAGGCAGAACTTTGGGGACCCACCTGCCCCTTTCCGCTGGGGTGCAAGAGGGGCGGCAAAGATGGCAACCTCCAAGGGACAGCAATTGACCAGACAACCCCCAACCTGCTGAGAATGCTGATTTTGAATGCAGGCAGACGGGCTGCACCCACAGTCAGCTGGCGAGCCCTGCCTCCACGGAAGTGGAGTTTTTTCCCAGTTTTTTCCTCATTCTCATTGCTCCTACTTTTCTTTCCAGTGTTAGCCCTGGAACAGTCTCCAGACATGGTGATCAAGGAAGGACAATCCGTGAATCTGGAATGCTCCGAGAAGAAATCCTCCAACAGAGCTATGTACTGGTACCTGCTGCCTTCAGAGAAGAAGGGAGGGAAGCGAGGCTCCACTTAGCGTGTTCCCATTTTGGGCTCCTGGGTGCAAGAGAGATATGGAGCTCCTGGAGAATGCCCAGGACAGGAGATGAAAGGTGAGTAGTAGAGTGGAGCATCTCTTTAGAGAACAAAGGCTGAGGGAGGTGGGGCTGTTCTGCCTTGAGAAGAAACAACCAAGTGGCCACCTCATCAATGTCTACATGTATCTGAAGACAGGGTTCATAGAGGCGGATGCACGTACTTCACTTTGATGCCAAGCACGAAGACAAGTGGTAAGACACAGAAAATGATGCACAGGAAATTTCACTTGAATCTATGGTAAAAGCTCTGCACAGTTGAAGAATGTGCACCTGAGCAGACTGCCCAAAGAAGTTATGGAGCCTCTCTCTCTGGAGATACTCCAGAATCAGCTGGATACTGTGTGCTTAATGCTTTGGGTTGACTCTGCTTGAGCAGAGAGTTTGGAGCAGTGACCCCCCTGAGGTCCCTTCTTAGCTGGCTGTTCTAGGGTGATGTTATGATGCTTCTGTCCTCAGCTGTCTTTTCTGTTTATGCTGGATATTATGTTCTGTGCCTTCAAGACTGGCTCTGAAGAGTGGAGGTTTTTTTTGTCATCAGCCTGCTCCCCCAAAGCTGATGGGACACAGAGACAGGGCCGTACCTAGTGCAGGGTTTGCTTTTTGCTTTGCTCTCGCTCTTCCTTCTTCTTTGCTTCTGCTTTGCTCTTGCTTTTGCTTCTCCTCATTAGTCAGTTTAGCTAAGCAGTCAGAATTTTTCCCTGGACAGTTTTTCTCTTTCCTTTATGGAACCACTGGAGCCTGCTCTTGACTAGCAGCTGGGAACACCGAGAGTTTCCACCTTGTGGCTGCTGCAGCAGCCCCAGCACCGGAGGGACTGAGAACGGAGTGGCCGACCCCAAGAGAGACTTTCTGAACTTCTCAATTTTTTTCACAGTAGTGAAAGAGTGGTGTCATCTGGTATTGGTCATCTTCAGTGCTGGGAGGTGCTGTGCCTCTTAAATAAAATAAGGATTCTAAAGCATCCTTACCAAACCGGTGGGGGAGGGGACAAGTGGGTTTGTTTCTGGAGGGACTCACTTTGGAGGCTTTAATTTGCCCTAAACGAGGACAGTTGCCCATCCCATAATTCTGTCCTGCATGACACACACCCGTGCACAGCACAGGCCTGCTCAGGGCACTCCAGGTGCTTCCCAACCTGCACATTCCCATGCTAACCTCCAAACTTCCCAGAGCCTAAACACAGGGCCCCACACAGCAGCCATGCCTGTTCAACATCACTGACTCCTCAAATCCTGTGTCTTCTGCAAGGCTCCCCATGCACTGCCCTGCCCTCTGCTCACCCCAGGCAACTGGAGACCCTTGGCATGGACACATCAGGCACAGCCTCCTCTCTGCTGGAGTGCTGCTGCTGCTGCTGGTGCTGGCAGGATTTGGGGCTCCTACAAAGCAACCCAATCTCTTTCCTTTTTTCTGCAACTTCTGTAGAGGAATCTGGGGTCTTCCCAGATTCTTCTCTAGGCAGCCTGGGGAAATGAATGCAATGGGACACACTCAGAGCTGCAGCAGAGGATTTGGGAGAAGCTGCAGGCATCGCTGCTCTCCTCTGCTGACAGGACACAGGGGAACATCTTCACTGCAAAGCCCTTCAGAGCCCTGGGCACTGGCATCACTCCATGTCCTGTATGGGCCAGCCTCACCCTGCTGTGCACACAGCCCAGCACGGATGGGCAGAGGCTGTGCCAGAGCTCTGTGCCCAAACTCAGGGCACACAAACTACGAGCGTCCCTTCCTGCCTACAGGGATTGTCCACTGCCTT